>NC_137825.1:10833082-11008082 GCF_963921795.1 Nannobrachium achirus | reverse complement strand
TCAGAGGCAAAGGCAGCTTCCCTGCTCACCTCACACCCGGATACAAAGTGTCCAAGAAGGCCACCGAGCTGGCCAGTGATGTGAGTGCACACACACACACACACACACACACACACACACACACACACACACACACACACACACACACACCTACACACACACACACACACACACACACACACACACACACACACACACACACACACACACACACACACACACACACACATTTACATGTATTAGTTAAGGCTGTGTTCCATCACAGACATACCAAAGCCATGCCCTTTAGGTGATTTCCATGCAGGGCTGAAATGGGACATAAATTCGGCACTGGCATCTTGGCCCCGGACCGGCCCACCACAACCGGCGTGAACCGAACATACAGTAGAAGATCTACAAGCCCACAGCCTGTCCAGTCTGCGTCCTGATCAGTCATGCTTGGTGTTTGTGATCCCATCATGCAGGTGAAGTACCGCCAGATGTACGAACAGGAGATCAAGGGGAAGGTCAGTGCAGAGGCTGGTGTGGCCGAGGCAGCTCAGGCCAAAGAGAACGCAGAGGGCTTCAGTCAGGTAAGCTGTTAAACACTAAAGATCATATCTGTTTGATAAACCATGAAGCACTGTGAAGCTCATTGTCAGCTCAGCTTTTTATCAACCTCTGTGACACCAGAGATCAATACAGTCGTGTCTTGATTTTTGGTGATCACCAGGGGATGCCCTGGTCGATTCACGCGACACCACGACGTGGTGTTGTTATTATGTTTTTTCACGCATACACAGGTAAGATAGGATACGGACGTGCATCCACGCTAGAACGTGGCCCCCTCGATTCATGAGCCAAGAGCCAAATGGCTACTTTAAATACAAGTAACAAGTGAGTGTACAAATCAAATGCATCCTCACTCCTCGCATACATACAGCCTATAAGCAACACAGCATTTTGGCTTCAGTAGCCAATGCTGCCAGTATCCTATCTGCACGCAGCAATGCCTCGAAGAAGAGAAAGATACTTGTTCAAAGCAAAGATACTTGTTCAAAGCTCCTATAATTCAAGGCATTCCTTGGAGATTTTCAGAGACTAAAGCTAAGCTAAAAACTCAGTTGTTTCCCATTCAAACAGTAGCCTACACTACAGTATGTACACGTTTTCCCCTTTTCTGTGGTTGATTCTTTACCGAAATTAATGGAATCCAAATGCTTCTCAAAATATAAAACAATCCTGCTGTAGGTCAGCAGTAATGTCAAATACAACATGATTCACAATCAATGGACTAAATAAATAAGCTAGACTGCCAGAATATGCAGATGTTCCCCCTTTCGATACCTATTGCTGTACATTACTAACCCTCTATGACTGTCAGGTGTCTTCCTTTAAGCTTCCACTCAAATAGAACACAGAACCACTTAAACCCTTGTATACCGGGGCCCCCCAGAGCTCTATACTTGGTTCACTCCTTTTTCCCCCACTAATCTCTTTACAGTAGTAAATCTAGTGAATCTATACCCTCTAATCTCTTAGTAGTAAATCTACACATATTGTGACAACTTGTGAGCTTGTACATCTGCTATTTTCGCTGAACCTTTGCCCCCAAGAACAGGGACACTTTTGGGTTAACAATAGACCACATACTGTATGAAATGACAGAGATGTTGGGAGAGGTGCAAGCTGACCCTACAACTAAAAGTGAAGAATAATTGACGTGGTGAAATGTGGTATTACTGGTTAGTTGTAAGTGTCCATGGTGTTTGCAGATCGCCTACACGGAAGAGTACGAGCAGCAGAAAGGCAAGGGCAGCTTCCCCGCCATGATCACCCCAGGATACCTGAATGCCAAGAAGGCCCAGGCCCACGCCAGCGATGTGAGTATAACAGCACCCCTGACCTTATGTCAAACGCTTTGATTCTGACAATGAAAGAGACTGGAAGAACCAAGATGCAAATGATCAATTTTACAATTTAGGCACTTAGCAGACACTCTTAATCCAAAGTGACTTTAGAAGTAAGCTAGGAAAACACAAGGTAATGCATTAAATGCATTGAAATAGTCATCTATAGGATCATAGATAAAGCCTATCCTCAGTCTGTAGAAGACAGTATAATATCAATAATTTATTGGTGTATTATACTGTAGTTATACATCAAAAATGCTGCTTCTAACTAAGATATGATCTAAATAATAGTTATTATTAGCATCTGCATAATGTACTGCATGTATATCTGTTGTTACTTTTGGGTCAATGTGTTAATTGATTTATTAAGTAGCTGTGGAATAAGTTATGGCCAGCCGGTCATTATTGACAAATAAAACCTTTCAGGGTGATTAGGCACCTCATGTCCATGAATTATCCCTTGCATAATAAATTGTGTTGATCTAGTGCAGTGGTTCTCAACCTGGTGGTACTCAGAGTAATCTCCCAAAAAAAACAAGAAAAAATACAAATCAGTTATAATGGTGGTACTTTGAGAGACAGATATTTTCTGAGGTGGTACTTGGTGTAAAAAGGTTGAGAACCACTGCCTTTCAGTCTCTGTTATTGTTCTATTGTATGGTCATTTTGGAAGGTTGCACAACCCACTCCACATGCATCTTTGTCTCATGTCACCCCTCCACCAGCTGAAGTATAAAAAAGACTTGTCGAAGATGAAGGGTGCGTCACACTTCCACAGCCTGACCTCTGAAGACAACCTGGCCCTGAAGAACGCCCGCAAGATCAACAAGATGGTCAGCGAGGTGAGCCATGGTGCAGGCCTTCTGCAGGGGTCAAGGGTCAAGGCCAGGGTTAGCCATGGCCATGAGAAGAACATTACCATCTTTAAGTTCACCTTCATCATCGACTTTATTTGTCAGGTTTCTAAAAGAGAATGAGAGAGTTGGTGAGATTATTATCCGTTCGAGCTGCGCACGGATCGCACTGACATCGCTAACAATAACAGTAAAGAAAATAAAGAATATGTACTAAAAAGGAATTGTGAAATCAAAATACAATAACACAAAATAAAGTAGAAGAGTACCTCTTGGGGCGCCTGGTGGCCTAGTGGACCAGGCGCATACCATATAGGCATTGCCATTTCGGCATCAATGCCTGTCGCCGTTTCGATTCCCGATCCGGGTGACCTTTGCCGCATGTCACTCCCTGTCTCTCCCCCATTTCCTGTCAGTCTACTGTCCTATCCAATAAAGGCAAAAAGCCCAAAAACAAATCTTAAAAAAAAAAAGTAGAGTACCTCTTATGCAAGAAGACATTATTTTCCTTTCCTTTTATGTATTTAGATTTTTTTTCCCCATTCCAACCTAATTTAAACAGTGCACAAAATCGTTACAAAAACAAAGCAGCGAAATAGACAAATAGACACCTTTATCATCCTTCGTGTCATTTCACACTTGTCATCCGCTATACAATATTTAACAAAACAACAGCGCTTCCATGACCCTGTCCCAAAATATGTGTGTGTGTCTGTGAGTGTGTGTGTGTGTGCGCGTACGTGTGAGTGTGTCTTGGTGATTGACTGTAAGAATCACAGAGATAGCGGTATAGTTTCAGGCAGGCTGCATGTATGACATGCCTGTGTGCTGAGCGCGGAGCTTTAGCTTCAAGGTCGCAGGACATCCCGTAATGCTGTAAGGTCCTGTGACCACAGACACACAGGGGTGTCCTTTGGAGTTCGGCAGGGGGTGGCAGTCTCCTACCCCTAGTGTTCACACATTTAACCACAAATTCAGTTACTTTATCCACTTTTTTTATTTCGGTTCGGTTCAGGGAGTCACAAAATTTCAGTGGCACCGAACAGCCGAATTAATAACGGTACCCGACTAACCGAAATTAATTCGGCTCTAAAAGTGGAGTATGAATCGGCCCTTAGCCACATGGACATCTTATTATAGGCAAACATTTTCAAAAAACATTAAATCGCTAATCTTTGTATTTTCTTAAAGATTTGTTTTTGGGGGGGGGGCTTTTATGCCTTTATTAGATAGGACAGTAGACTGACAGGAAATGGGGGGAGAGATGGGAAGCGACACGCGACAAATGTCTTCCCGATCGGGAATCGAACCGCCGCCGCCGCCAGGCATCCATGCTTAGGTAGCATGCACCTGGTATGCACCTGGACCAGTAGGCCAGCGGGCGCCCCAATCTTTGTATTATCAAAAACAGCCATCTACAAATGTACAAAGTGATGTGTCGTGAGCTTGTCGGCTGCTTTCACTATTTTTACAACAGGGCTTAAGTGGAAAATGTTTTGCCACCCACATTTTTCTCCCTTAAGTGACGCCACCCTCTTACACAGAGGAACACAATGCACACGTGTGGTCTTCAGCATCTATTCTGAAACACACAGACGCATCGTCTGACCGTTCCATGACACAAAGGTCATGGGTTCAATCCCACAGGAGCCTCTGTGTGCATCCATCATCACCGCGTGTCCTCAAGCAAGGCAATGAGTCAACTCTGCAGCGTGAAGAGCTCAATTGCCGAAATGTAAACGTGGATATTTGAGTCGTTTCTCACACTAGAAGGCACGCGGAAAAGAATTCTTGTTGTTGTTAATGTTCCTCGTTGTTGAAAGGGTGACGAATGTCACTGTGTGTGAGAGACAGATATAAGACAAAATGAATGCAAAGGAAGCCAGGGTTAAAGTTTGTACACACAGGGAGAGTTTATTTCTTGCGATTTATTACATTTAAACTGCTGTGTGTGTTATGAGTACACAGATCATACTTATAGTTTAAGAGGCGATTAAGTGATTATTTTCCCAAACGATAAATAAAAAAAAGAAATCAACATGAATGAGCCCACACATGTGTTTGTGACATTTTCAAGTGTGTTTGTGTCAACATAACTTCATCATGGATGATGTAAGTGATACAGCCATGGAGCTCCAGACAGGACGGTCATATTTAGACCTTCACCATGGCCTCCATCCAACCTTGAACCCCCTGCTCTCTGCTGCCTGCATCATATGACCACCACAGACTCATGATCTACCACCGTGTTGAAAGCACTACCTTTTCATTTACACACCATGGGCAAGGGGCCTTCTGCTCGGCCGCCCCCGAACTGTGGAAGCACCACAGTCGGTTGACTCTTTTAAAACCCATTAAAACCGGGAACGCATCTGTGTCACGTAACCACTTTAACCATTATTTTTGTTATACTTTGGCTGTACACAAATAGCAGATATACAAGCTCACAGTGCAGCACCGTGTGCCACGCTGCAAGCTTGTAGATCTGTTATGTTTAAAACTAATTGTGCAAATCTTTGAATTCCTTTAAAATCTTTGCTTCTGGGGGTTCCCTGAAACAAAATAGTTTGATATTGGGGTCCACGGTCAAATACATATAATTCAAGGGGTCCTTGACATAAGGAAAAAAAATGTTTTTCAGAAAACCATTAGGATTTTTACACATTTTTTTCCTCTAGACTTTATGCCCTCATGTTTTAAATGTTTTGTTTCAATTTAATGGTGTGTGATGATAACCTTTTCACGCATTTTCCTATTGTAGCACTTTAGGATTTTTACAAATCTAATGTGCATTATAAATAAAATCTGTTTCCTTAGATGTATGTTTTTTATTTTATTTTGATCAGGTGGAGTATAAGAAGGGCTTGGGGAGCACAAAAGGACACAGCATCAACTTCTGTGAGACTCCTCAGTTCATGAACGCTGCCAAGGTGGCCAAGTTCACCAGCGATGTGAGGAATGCACACACACACACACACGCACGCACGCACACACACTCAAAAAAATAACCACTGTATTAATTCTTGTAAATCCTGTATTGTTCTTGTTGTTGTCATTGTTTTCTTTCTAGAACAAGTACAAGGAGAAGGCGAACCAGATGAAAACCCACTATGAAGACTCAGGCCTGGACAAGAAGACCATGCATGCCATGAAAGTTAGGAAGCTCGCAAGTGATGTAAGCCACACCTCCAGATACCATGATTTTAAAGAAATGTGGAATTTAATATTTTAACAACTGTGCATCCAATAGTTACCAATTTTTTAATTGGTAACCATTTCTTTATTGATTATCCTTCGCGATAATTGTGACGAATGAATGTTTTTATTAGTTTTTACTTTATGCAAGTAGATGATCAGGTGGTTCAGAACTATCTAAACGATATAAATTCTATTTGATCTTTTAACCGCAAAGAAGGCTCTATTCTCCTTTTGCACAAAGTAGTGCACTGCAAGATAGAGGGCGCCAGATCCCTTTAAGTCACACCCTACCACTACTTCCTGTTCATCCACAAAGCATTGATTCTAGTTGTTTTCTCCATTAGATTAAAGTGCTTTCTTTTCACTTTTTTCAACTTTTATTACTTGTCAAAATACATTTTATTTGTCTGCCTCATCTTTTTACCATCCCAAGTTGAGAAAAAGTGAAAAGAAAGCACTTTAATCTAATGGAGAAAATGACTAGAATCAATGCTCTGTGGATGAACAGGAAGTAGTGGTAGGGTGTGACTCAAAGGCGCCCTCTATCTTGCATTCTACTTTGTGCAAAAGGAGAATTTCCCTTAACGCTTAATTGGGACGTGCATAGTTCCGTGAATCAGCGTTGTGTACATGCCGTGTGGACACTGACACGGTGTCTTGACTGTCGTCGTGATTTGTTTTCAGATCTCTTACAAGCAGGGCCATGAGCAGGAGAAGATGGAGCACGGTGAATACAGCTTCCCAGCCACCGAGACCAAGGGATACAAGAGCCTGAGGAAACTGGACCAGCTCAAAGACGTAAGGCTTCTCCCCACACAGTGTTGATTATGTTGACTAAAACTGTGACGAAAAGTGTTTGTCGACCACCTTTTTTCACTGACTAAACATATGAACAATTCCATCAATAAATAGAAACTAGACTAAAATCTCAGGGAGGGACTAGTGGAGAAGAGATCCAGTAGACCTAAAAGGCAAGTCATTTTATGTTTGGTTGCTCTCGGGTGTTTTGCCCTAAAAATAGCAGATCTACAAGCTCACAACATGTTGCAGATCTGCTATTATAAGCGTAAAATTAGGCATCACGACGACATCAAGGCCAGCCAGCATACATATTAGTCGACAAAATCAACTGTAGATTTAGTCGACTAAAATCGTATGATATTTACTCTACTAAAACTATAAGCGAAAACATTCAGACAACTAAAACGTGACTAAAACTAAATTAAATTAATTATTTGGTTTTGTTTTTTGTCACTGCAGAAGAACTACAGACAACACATTGACCAGGTCAAGTACCATGTGGTAACAGACACACCCGATATCATCCAGGCCAAGAAGAACGCTTCCATGCTCAGCAATGTAAGTACACACTGTCTACAACACGATGCAAGTACAATGCGGTATAACACAACACATGTATGTACACTGCACACTCAGCTTACGTATCCCAGGCGTGAAGTGGTTGTTTAGAACTAAAACGTACTGCATGATGATATAGATAGACTCTTGTGAATATAAATGAATCTTTCTTTCTTTTTTTAATAATTTTTATCCCACGATTTTGCAACCTATTTTTTCACCCAGTGCCAATTGCCTATGTAATCCTGGGCTCTGCTCTCCCTCTGCCGCGCCTGGGGAGACAACAGACTGACCTCATGCTTCCTTCAATGCATGAGTAGTCCAAGTTGTTTCTTTTCACCTGACAGGGGGGATATCCCCGAGATGGACGTAGCGCGTGGAAGGAACACATTATTCCAATATAAATGAATCTTGATCACATTCACCTGTTTGATTCCCATACCTGCACGTTCCTCCAAACACCGCTGATTGTATTTACAGAACTACCCCGTCCAGGCGGTGTATCACTCATTGTAAACTTAATCGGCACACTAAAATATCTGAAAACCTTTTAGATTAGAAATAAGTAACCTAGTAATATTAACATTCTGCACAGTGGCCGCCTCCGTGCACCTGCAGGCTACAAACAATAACACACCACGTGAGTGAGGACAGGTTCTACCGTGCCATAGCCTGAAGGGATGGAACCTTCTGATTGGTCGCAAGGCCATTTCAGACTGAACCTTCAAAATAAAATGACTGAAAATGTCATTTGACTGGATCTTTATAAAGCAGTGACTGATGTGGTTGTGTTTTCCCCTCAGCTGAACTACAAGGCAGACTATGAGAAGACCAAACATCAGTACACTCTGTCCCAGGACCTGCCTCAGATCAGGAAGGCCAAGGCTAACGCCGCTCTGTGCAGCGATGTAAGACCCTGTGCATGACCACGCACGCACACACACGCACGCACGCACGCACACACACACACACACACACACACACACACACACACACACACACACACACACACACATGTTTTACGTTTTTATGCAAGTTTATTACATTTATTTGAATAATGCTCACAGTATTTATGTTTTTTCGTAAATTAATGCCCTACTCTGAAACATGGGACCCAGTGCCTCCCTACTTGGCACTCAGCATCAAGGGTTGGAATGGGGGTAAGTCCCTGTGACATACTCGCGTCATTCATGTCCAGGGGCTGTACTTGTACATGTACATCAAGCTGCCTTACGCTACAGAAACAGGAGACGGTCTCCTGCCCTGGCTCAGCAAGGCTTACTTACAGTGCAGTACAATGTAAGTGTTTGCGCTCTTAGTTCTGTTGTGTTGTTCTCTGCAGATCAAGTACAAGGAGGAATGGGAGAAGACCAAGTCTAAAGCGTGTGACATCGGCTTGGACACACTCACAAACAGGACGGCCAAGGCGTCTCGAGACCTCGCCAGCGACGTAAGCTGCTTCCTTTACTTCACGTTAACCATTACAGGGCTGCTTGGTGGCACAGGGCTGACTAATTGAAATTAATCCAAAACTGTAATCATAAAGCATGAGCAATTCATTCAAACATCTTATTTGGTCAGCCGTTTTGCACCGTACCCTCATCTCCTCGCCTTTGCACAATGTTTAATTAATAATTGAATAGTCTACAACCCGTCTCCCCAATCCTTCACAATTACAGAGGCAATACACTGACGTCATTAAATAATATTTTGCCAAAGATTTGGCACTGACAAAGAAACCGAAAACGATTAAAACTATTATTATTATTTGTACACTCTCAGAGGAGAGGAGTTAAGAATATTTGTAATCTATGAGGTTCAGCTTGGCAGAATGTGATTTGTGGGTGATGTTTATGTGTTTCAGATCAAATACAAAGAGTCGTTCAGGAAGGACCAAGCTTCTGCCGTATGCTCCAACGTCAGCGACTCCAAGACTCTGCACTGTCTTGCACTGGCCAAGAACAGCAGTGATGTAAGATTCACTTCAATACAATTCTTCAATATATTACAGCAATATGATTCACATCATTACAACAATATGAGTTAAGGGGGTCCTTGCAAACAAAACATGCTGGATGAGTGAGAACTTTCTCAAGCTAAATGAGGACAAGACAGAAGTTCTCATAATAGGTTCTACTGCCCAGAGAGAATCAATAATAAATAGACTTGGTAACCTGGCTAAAGAAAATAACACCTCTGTTAAGAACCTGGGGGTGATCATTGATGCTGAATTAAATTTTAATACACACATTAATCATGTCACGAAGATTGCCTTCTTTCACCTTAGAAATATTGCGCGAATTAGAGCCTATCTGTCGCTGAACGATGCAAAAACGCTGATCCACGCTTTTGTTTTCTCTCGGCTTGATTACTGCAACGCACTTCTCTCTGGTCTGCCAAAGAAAACAACTGACAGATTACAACTTGTTCAAAATGCAGCAGCCAGAGTTTTAACAAAAACTAAGATAAGAGAACATATTACTCCAGTTTTAGCGTCGCTACACTGGCTCCCGGTTGTTTTTAGGATTGATTTTAAAATTCTTTTACTTGTTTATAAAGCTCTAAATGGTCTGGCACCTTCGTACCTCTATAACTGCCTGCATAGATATGTTCCAACCCGCCCACTCAGGTCCTCTAGTGCAGACCTACTTGAGGTGCCAACAATGACATATAAAAAATATGGTGAAGCAGCTTTCTGCTTCTATGGACCGACAGCTTGGAATAAACTACCACTACACCTAAGACAGGCAGCCTCGGTGGATAGCTTTAAAGCACAGCTCAAGACCTATTTCTTTACTCTTGCTTTTAGCTAAATTTTTTAATCCCTATGCTGCTATTGACGTCCGCACGGCTCTGAAATTGTTCTTCAATGTTCTATGCTTTTATTTTTTCTTGCTTTATTGTAATCATTTTACTTATCTCTTTTTTATGTATTTTTTATTTCTATTTTACTTTTTCTCTGTTAAGCACGTGTGCTTCATTTTATGCTCTGTACAGCACTTTGAGCTGCATTTCATGTCATGAAAGGTGCTATACAAATAAAGTTTTATTATTATTATTATTTGATAACCACTAGTACTAGTTGGACTCCTAATGTTTCATATTGTCGTAGTAAATATGTGTCGCACATATTCTGAAGAAAACCTGGAGACTGGCATTCAGTAATTGGGTCTTATGATCAAAATGAGAACATTATAAATGGCTTGTAAAAAAAGATAATCTAAGATTTGCCACAGACAAGACCAAGTCTTTGCCCCGGACAGATTTCTCTGTGTACGGACATATTGATGAGCCCTGGACCATTCAGTGACGGTACCTATATACTTTCACCTCTTCAGATTGATTACAAGAAGGGCTCTAAGGAGGCTCAGGCCCAGTTCAGCCTGGGCGTGGACATGGTGAACCTGAGCCATGCTAAGAAGGCCCAGGCCCTGGCCAGCGACCTGGACTACCGCAAGAAGCTGCACGACTACACCGTCAATGCAGACGACATCAAGGTCCAGCACGCCAAGAAGGCCTACGCCCAGCAGAGCGAGGTGAGAGAGAGTCATGTTATTCAACCTCATAGACTATAGACCTTTAACCACTTATCACCCATTAAGACCTGAGGCCGATTCTACTAATGTCTTCTAAATCTAAAAACTGTTTTCTGAAAAGATTTATGTTTCTATGTCAGTGGTGCTCAAACATAACAGAACAGAACAGCCCAACTTATATGTACAGTATTTGGCCACGGACCCCCATCTCAAAACATGTTGTTCCAGGGAACCCCAAAAGCAAAGATTTGAGTAAAACATTATCGCGTAAAGAATACACTATATGTACAGGGCACATAATCTTTTCAAATGGAGGATCCACAGCTAAATACATATCAAGTTAGCAGTCTTTGACATGAAAATGTTGGAGAGCCACTGGATAATAAATGTAAAGGTGGGATGGTGTGTTTGTTCACCTTGGCCACTTATTGCTGTGTTCCTCTCATGTTTCAGAACCAGTACTTATTGCTGTTTTCCTTGATGTTTCAGAACCAGTATGTATTGCTGTGTTCCTTCATGTTTCAGAACCAGTATCGCTCAGACCTGAACTGGATGAAGGGCGTCGGCTGGGAGGCTGAGGGCTGTATGAACATCACCCAGGCCAAGAAGGCTGGAGAACTGCTCAGTGATGTCAGTGTTTGTGTTGTGTGTGTGTGTGTGTGTGTGTGTGTGTGTGTGTGTGTGTGTGTGTGTGTGTGTGTGTGTGTGTGTGTGTGTGTGTGTGTGTGTGTGTGTGTGTGTGTGTGTGTGTGTGTGTGTGTGTGTTGTGCGTGCGTGCGTGCGTGCCGCATGTGTGCATGCGACTGCGTATGGTTCACTTTGCATGTGTCTGTTACAGTATATCATACTTTTATACAGTGGTTATAAACAATTTTATGGTATTTTTACTTTACTGGAGTATTTCCAATTTCCAATACTTTTGTGTGTGATACAATGTTACATTTGATACATATTATGTAAATGCTGTGTCGCAAGGTTGTTATAATTTAGCATTTTTAGCATGTTTAGATTTTTATCTTTCAAATGTCTTTCCTTTTCAATGCTCATGTACTGTGTTTGACTCTCAGACAAAGTACCGTCAGAAGTACTTTATGCTCATATACTGTGTTTGCCTCACAGACAAAGTACCATCAGAAGTACTTTATGCTCATGTACTGTGTTTGACTCACAGACAAAGTACCGTCAGAAGTACTTTATGCTCATGTACTGTGTTTGCCTCACAGACAAAGTACCGTCAGAAGTACTTTATGCTCATGTACTGTGTTTGCCTCACAGACAAAGGACAAAGTACCGTCAGAAGTACTTTATGCTCATGCGCTGTGTTTGCCTCACAGACAAAGTACCGTCAGAAGTACTTTTATGCTCATGTACTGTGTTTGCCTCTCAGACAAAGTACCGTCAGAAGTACTTTATGCTCATGTACTGTGTTTGCCTCTCAGACAAAGTACCGTCAGAAGTACTTTATGCTCATGTGCTGTGTTTGCCTCACAGACAAAGTACCGTCAGAAGTACTTTATGCTCATGTGCTGTGTTTGACTCTCAGACAAAGTACCGTCAGAAGTACTTTATGCTCATGTGCTGTGTTTGACTCTCAGACAAAGTACCGTCAGAAGTACTTTATGCTCATGTACTGTGTTTGCCTCACAGACAAAGTACCGTCAGAAGGCGGACAGCGTGAAGTTCACCCAGGTGGCAGATGACCTGTCCATCAAACACGCCAAGAAGAGCCAGGAGCTTCAGAGCAACGTAAGGACAAACATGGTTAATTTTGGTTCAGATCGGAGCCACTAGAGGCGACATGGTATTGTACACACATCCCACACTACAGGTCCTACAAATGCTCTCCTAAGTTAGCTTCGTAAACCACTAACTTCCAGATCCAGAAGGATCCCAGGAGATTTGACAATGCGTTTTCCGGAAGTGGGTGGTTTAATTACGAGGCTACTCCTACGTGGGCGCCAGCGGCAAATCTCGCTCACACTGTGAGCTTGTAGATCTGCTATTTTCAGAGCGCAACCCCGAGTGCAACAAAACATAAAATGACTTGTCTTTTAGTTCTATTGCATCTCTTCTCCACTAGTCCCTCCCATAACATTTCAGTACATTTTTTATTTGTTGATGAAATTGACAGTAAATGTAAATTTAGCTCAGATTTTACAGAATTATTTCATCATAGTTTTAGTCCACGGAATGAGCATTGTCAGTTATTAACCCATTTAGGCCTAGAATTATTGACTGCTTTAACCAGTGAAAAATAGCAGATATACAAGCTCACAGCGCGGCACCGAGTGCCGCGCTGCGAGCTTGTAGATCTGCTATTTTTGAAAACGTTGTGAAAATGTGTGCAAATCTTTGAATATATGTATTTTCAAAGCGAATGTTTGTAACTCAAATTTTGCTTCTGGGTGGTCGCTGGAACTAGATATTTTGAGATGGGGGTCCGTGGCCAAATAAATATCATTTTGGGGGTCCTTCACATGAAAAATTATGAGAACCACTGACATAGTAGTCTCTCGAGAACAGACTAACTGAGCTCCAGTTAAGTGAAAAGGACCTTTTCTTTGACGATGGCTGGCCAGATTGCTGACATAGAAACATTGGGTTTTTCAAAAAATCTTAGAAGGATTCAAAAGACACTTCGAGACGAAATTCAAATTTTCACGATTTTTCAAAAATGGCAGATCTACAAGCTCGCTGTGAGCTTGTATATCTGCTATATTTTTTTTATATTTAAAGCATAAAATATTGCGTCATATCGTGTTCAGGCCTAAATGTGTTGTTAACCCTGGGTTTTTGCTGTGTGCTTCCATGCGCTTCCAGCTGACGTACAAGGCGGACACGGAGCAGACCATGCACCAGTACACCATGTCCAACCAGGAGCCCATGTTCAAGCAGGCCAGGGCCAACGCTGACCTGCTGAGCGAGGTAAAGCCCTGGTTCCTGGACCCCACACAGGCCTTACATGTCCCATAGTCTGGGATCACTTCACTTTTCTGGCTTGTAACTGGTCTGGAGCGGAAACCACAACACGTCATGTTGTAGTACTCAAAGACTACAATTTGGCCGGAACTATCCAGCGGAAACAGTTTTAACCCAAAATAATTCCCCTGCGCTCAAGGACATACATTTAGATAGATAGATAGATAGATAGATAGATACATAGATACATAGATACATAGATACATAGATACATTTAGGGCCTACCTAATAAACTCCTTGATGCGGCGTAGTTTTGCTTTTGAAAAATTAGTTTGGTATATGCATCTTTTAGTCCAACTCGTAGCGACAGGCAAGACTACACTAGGCTACTCAAGCATTTTAATAGGGATTGGGGAAACAAACGGAGGGAACCAAATCAAAGCGACGCCGCTTCTTCTAGTGGTTTCCGCGTTGGGCGGAGGCCAAACGGCCTGTTGTGAACGAACACCAGGCTTTCCCCCAGAAAGCCTGGTAGGCGAGGTTACATGTCCAATATCAGTGCATCCCTGGTGCATCGCTGCAGCCATACGTGACTTATGCCCAGTCTTGTGTTTTTATTATTATTGACGTTGATGTATGCACATTGATAGACAGATTGGGCACGGCACTGTAGTAGGTTGGATATCCACGTTTAGTTTATAATACGTAGTTTGCTGGGAACTGCTGTACTTTTAGCAATGTGTTTGAGGAATAAATGTTCAATTGGAGTGGACCTTGGTTCTTGTGTGTGCGTGTCGTGTCATATGGTGTCTCTTAACTCTCATGTTAAGCTCTTCGCAGTTTTCTGAACAACTCTGACTGTGTCCGTTCGTTGCAGAAAGTGTACAAGAGCCGCTGGGCTGAAAAAAGAGACAAAGGCTTTGAACTCACCATGGATTCACTGGCCATCCTCACCGCCAAGGCCAAGAGAGACCTGGCCAGCAATGTATGTCAACACACTGTACTACAGTCCCTTTGTCCTTCAAATGTCCCTGGCTGCGTCCCCTTAGAACTGTCCTTTTGTCCCTTGAACTGGAACTATGTTAATGCGTACGACGTACGTAGAGCGATGTCAGGTCATTTTTGATATGGCATCCGATCTCAAATCAGTGCTATAGTTTGTACTGTATACTGTAGCTTCGATGTACAGATGTTGATGTATTGATGTCTTACCTTGTGCTGTCCTTGCTTATTGTAAGTTGCTCTGGATAAAGGCATCTGTTAAATGCCTAAAATGTGAATTGTTTAGGTCTAGAGCAGGGGTTTTCAAAGTGGGTGACGGGGCACCCTGGGGTGCCGTGACGGCAGTCCAGGGGTGCCGCGAGATCATTTGATAATAGTACAAAGTTATTTTCAGTCAGTTCTGACCAAAATGGCTATTATCTCAACGTTTTCCTCGCAACATAATCACTAAAATATCGTCACTGTCGGGCAGAAACCTCGTATCTCCAAGTTTCAAACGTGTACGTCTTTTGGTAAAGCAAATCCCTGTTTCATCATACAGGACTGTCGCACAAAAGTAGTGAAAACAGCCGATCTACAAGCACACAACGCCTCGCGTTGTGTGCTTGCAGATGTGCTGTTTTCACTAGTTTAATACATTTTATAGATGATAAATACAAAACGAACGGTTTTGGACATACAAGGTTTCCACCCGACAACGACGATATGCTATAAATATAAGGTGCTGGGAGTGAAAATTATAATGTAGGGTAGGGGTCCTCGGATTAAACAAATATTTATGGGGTGCCCTGAGACAAAAAGGTTTGGGAAACCCCTGGTCTAGAGGGTTTAAAGTGTGAGGCCGCTGATGTGTGTGTGTGGTCCTCTGTCCAGGTGAAGTACAAGGAGGAGTATGAGAAAACCAAAGGAAAGATGATCGGCGTGAAGACGTCCACAGACGACTCCCAGATGGCCCACTCCTCTCTGGCCACCAAGATGCTGAGTGACCGTCACTACAGGAAGGACTACGAGGACAGCAAGTGTAAATACAAGTGAGTAGCAGCAGCTCTTTAAAGTCATAATACTGTAATATCATTATTCTGACTACAGTGAAAAAAGGCAAACTGGTGCTTCTTTCTTGCATATGTTGTGGTTATCTTGATTTATATATTTATTCATGTACATTTTGATCCAAATAGCAGATAGCAGATGATTTGTGAGAAAAATCTTCTATTTTGTGCAAATCTTTGAAAATATATTTTAAAGTGACAATTTGTAACCTAAATCTTTGCTTCTTGAGGTCCCTGGATCAGAATATTTTGAGGGGGTTCCGTTGCCAAATACAAATCATTTTGGGAGTCCTTGATGTGGAAAAAGTTTGAGCACCACTGATTAAAGCAAGATGTTTTTCTTTTTTTTCTTTCTTTTTTTCCAGAAAACTGTTAGGATTTAGAAGACATTTTGTAGAATCGTCTGACGGTCTAAATAGGTTAAACTTGTTTGAATCTGAGATTAACCTGATCATTCATTAATTTAACTGTTAGAAGACATTTTGTAGAATCGTCTGACGGTCTAAATAGGTTAAACTGGTTTGAATCTGAGATTAACCTGATCATTCATTCATTTAACTGTTGTCCCCCAGGACTTCTCTGGACATGTTGAACATCAGTCATGCTAAGAAGGCTCAGGACCTGGCTACAGAGACCAACTACAGGACAGTGCTGCATGACTACACCACGCTGCCCACAGACATGAGCGTCAGCTGGGCCAAGAAGGCCTACGGCCTGCAGAGCGATGTGAGTGCATTCATATATGCCATTATCCACTCCAGGGGCCGCAGTGGCTCAGGGGTAGAGAAACCGTCATTAGAACACAGAGGGTTCCCAAAGGGTTCCCAGTTCAATCCCGGGCTCCCCCAGAGTTAGTGTTGAAGAGTCCTTGAGCAAGACTCTGAACCCCTAGTTGCTTCCGGTGAGCAGGTTGGTGGCTTGCATGGTTTCCTCCACCAACGGTGTATGAATGTGTGTGTGAATGGGTGAATGTAATGCACAATCTATGTAAAGTGCCTTGGATAAAGGTGCTATATGAATGCACCATTTACCATGTACTCATCAATCCACAATCATCAGATTTTATCATTGTCATTGATTTGTTGCTTTAAAAGTATTTTCTCAAGTTAAAATCTAACAAAAACTAAGTCAACAAGGCATTTTTGCTTTTGTGTTATTTTGGAGCGGTGCTGTACAGTATGTATGTCCCACACTTGGCTCATTGGCCAAGCTTTGCGGGCATACTTGATGAAAATAACTATTAAAAGGCACTGCTCACTTCACACTGGGTGTTATTTTTATCACCAGCCGGCAGGCTCAGCCTGGGAGAAACTGAATGTCTAAACAAAAGCTAAAGTTTAGAATGTTTTACTTCAGTGTCACCAAATATTATAATACAAGTTCCCAATAAATATATGTAATACAATGTGCAAATAAATAACTTAAACCGCGAGGAAAATACGAAATGCGGTCAACAAAATATATCGCTCCCTGCTCACCCAGTGCCATGGCATTGGTCCGAAGGTTCATTAGTCCGAAGGTTCATTAGTCCGAATTTGCTAAGAATACTATGCCTAACTCTAACCTTAACCTCAGTAACCCTAACTAAATTCAGACTAATGAACCTTCGGACTTATGGGCAGTCCCCGCTCACCCTACCCCCACGGTCAAACCAACCATCAGTTGAACACCATTACTTGGTAAATGGTGCTTTTATATAGCACCTTTATCCAAGGCGCTTTACAGTCAGAGGTTGTGCATTTCATTCACCCATTCACACACACATTCATACAGCTGCTCATCAGAAGCAATTAGGGGTTCAGTGTCTTGCTCAAGGACACTATGACACTAACTCTGGGGGAGCCCGGGATCGAACTGGGAACCCTTCGGGAATCCCCCTGTGTTCTAAATGGCAACTCTACCCCGGAGCCACTGCCGTCCCTACTTGCAATGAATTGATTGTACATCATAAGGCATGGCACCTACAAATGTATAAACCCACCTGTGTGTGTGTGTGTGTGTGTGTGTGTGTGTGTGTGTGTGTGTGTGTGTGTGTGTGTGTGTGTGTGTGTGTGTGTGTGCGTGTGCGCGCGTGTGCGCGTATTGTGTTTCCATCTACAGAAACAGTACCGCTCGGATCTGATGTGGATGAAGGGTGTGGGATGGGAGGCTTCAGGTTCTCTGGATGTAAAACAGGCCAAGAAAGCAGGAGATCTGCTCAGTGAGGTACTAATAACTGCATGATCCTTTTGTCCTGTTGACATCAGAAAGCAGCAGATCTCCTCAGTGAGGTACTGTAATAACTTCTGTGACCTCGCAAAAGACCCTCTTAGGCCTAGTCTATACGAATCTGGATCTTTCTGAATCCTGAAAGAATCTTTGTGCGATTGGGGCTTGCAGCCACCCGAAGCTGGAGATTTTGGCCGTTAAACCGGATCTTTTTGAAACCGCATAAAAAATATCCAATTCTCAGTGGATCTGTGCAGGCATAGATTTTTTTTTACCTAGATATTTTTGTCGTATGGACCTAGTTATTTTTTTATGCGGATATACAAAAATCTGAGTTTAGACAAAGATCCAGATTGGTGTAGCCTAGGCCTTAGTGTTGCTTGTTGCCAGTCTGTCGAGTTGGAGATCGGGGCGCTATTCCAGCTGGGTGCACGAAACGTTACAATACTGTAGTTCACAGCCCTACCGATTACTGATTACTCTCTTCACAATTGAAAGAAAAGTCTTATTTCCATGCCTTCATCAAAACAATGTAACCTGATGGATTTATTTTGTATTACTTTTAAAGTAAACTATTTATACCAATATAGCCTACAGTATATATGCACCGCATAGGAACTTTTATTTTGTGGTTTAAATATGATATCTACAGTTAACGTCTAGGAATATTCTAGCTATAGCCAGCCCCTGTGAACTTGTCCTACAAAGGGACATGGCTGGCAGTGATACGGGTGAGATCACGTAACGCGTTGTGTGCCTGCCTGCATGTTCATATCTAGGTTTACAGCTTAGCTCAGAAGGTATTTAAGGAGCTATGCGCTATTCCTATCCTCAACGGAGTATTTTAGGCACGTCATAGACTGAGTCCTAGCTACTAGAAGCTAACACGGACCGGGACACTTATACAGTATAGCAACTCAAGATACTCATTGGTGTAAAGTAGCTAAGTACATTTACTCAAGTACTATACTTAAGTACAATATTGATGTATTTTTTTTACTTCTCCTCCACTACATCTCAAAGGCAAATAGTACTTTTACTCCACTACAATCATTTGAAAAGTTTAGTAGTTACTTTTGACGATTATTTCAAAACAGTAACAACTTTCAGCCCTATATATACATTCAGCCCCCACATTACATTTGAAAATAGATGATCCAAAAGCTCACAATTGGGAGCTTGTAGATCTGCTATTTTTACTACAGAACCCTCCATCTGAAAAGATGTTGTGCCAAGGACGCCCCCAGAAGAGAAGTGTGTTTAAAGGAATCTAAATTCAAATTTCAAATTTTAAATTCATGTTTCAAACTCTAATTTCTTTTTCAAAAAGATGGTTTGAATTCTAATCTACATTATACTGTTAATGTTACTCACGCCTTAGTTAGGACAGCAAAACAATGCTTGATTTAAACCAGTGAGTGGTTCTCAACCAGTGGTCCGGGGACCACCAGTGGTCCCTGAGGGGGTTCCAGGTGGTCACCAGCTAAATGAAAACAAATGGGGAATGGACCCGTAAAATGATTGTTAAAAATATGCATCACTTCATTTACAACAAGTGAAGTTTGTTATTTTGATCATTTGCCTGTTATCTCTCCTATGGTCAGGGGCGTCACACCAAATTCTGGGCCCTGGGTACAAGGATTCACTGCAGGCCCCCCATGAATGTTAACTATTGAAAAATAGCAGATATACAAGCTCACTCACTCACTCAAAATTGTGAAAATGTGTGCAAGAAACCTATGTTTCCATGTCAGTGGTGCTCAAACGTTTTCATGTCAAGGACCCCCAAGATCAGATGATATGTATTTGGCCACGGACCCCCATCTCAAAATATTTAGTTCCAGGGACCCCCCAGAAGCAAAATTTGAGTTACAAATGTCTGCTTAAAAATACATTATACAAAGATTTGCACATATTTTCACAACTTTTCAAAAATAGCAGATCTACAAGCTCGCAGCGGCTTGTATATCTGAGTTCCCATATCTAAAGTTACTAGGGCCCCTCCACCTTGGGCCCTAGTAACTCAGTCCCCCCCCCCCCCCCCCCTTGTGACGCCCCTGCCTATGGTACCAACATCAATACAGCATGGAATTGTGGACAAAATCTTATCCTCATCAAATGGTGGCTCAAATTCCCAATAAATAATGGACCTTTATATGAAAATGGTTCTGTCAGTTCTTTTATACAACAACTTAAGGCTACAACTTAATTTTTGGCCAAATAACTAATTACTCTTTAGTCTTTGCCTTATTCTACCTGAAGGATATGGCGCATCATTAATACTCTAGTTGTCTGTGATCTTTTTGCGCCCTCTGCAGTCAGTTAGATGTGTGTGCAGGTGAGGGTATTGTAACGTAATCCATCTGGTGCTGATGATTTTTTTATTTTGTTTTTTCTAGAAAAAATACAGACAGAATGTGAGCGGTCTGAAGTTCACCAGTGTGGAGAACACTCCTGAGATGGTGCAGGCCAAGCTCAGCAACAAACTGGTGCTCGACGTAAGTTCATTTTGAAATCCTGAGCGTTCATTTGACTCTGGGAATCAAATAGAAATGACAGACAAAGGGAAACAGAATCTAGCTATAAGTTGAAACACAGAACCACTTGATGTCCGCAATACTTGCCAAATGTGGCTGTCTGTATCACTCTATCTGACCTTTGACCATCTAATTCCAGCCCTTGAAGTCCTCAAAGAACAACTCGGTAATAACAGAAAGAACAACTGGGTAATAACAGAACATTTGTGTTCATGTCCTGACAGAGGCTGTACAAGGAGAAGGGCCAGTCCATGCAACACAAGTACACCCTGGGTGTGGACCTGCCAGAACACGTCCAGGCCAGGCTTAACGCCATGAACCTGAGTGAGGTGAGGAGAGGACTCACCTGCTGCACTGCACACACCTTCACATTCATACACTGTACAATATCTGTGACTGTTTAAAGTTGACCTGAGTCTATGGACGTGTTGCTGTGTGTGTTTGCAGAGCCGTTACAAGGAGTCTTGGTCCAAGATCCGTGACGGTGGATACAAGCTGCGTCTGGACGCCATTCCCTTCCAGTCAGCCAAAGCGTCTGCAGAGATCCTCAGTGATGTAAGTCATCTCCTATCTCACTAGCCAACGTGTACAGTAGCTGTATTATAGTTAAGTCATCTCTTATGCTCATGCAATTTATGTAACGTTAACCGAGTTGGGAATGAGTTCCACGTTCTGTTTAAGTGCAAGAATACTAATAGTATAAATGAGAGTGGTCTTGTGTAAGAGGACCACAGTGGAAACTAGGCGATTACTCTTTACTCAGTTTTATTATACTTTTATTATGTATTTTTTAACTCTCTTTGTATGATGTCTGAAATAAAATAAATCAATGAAATAAAACAATTCTTTGCTAGGGAACCTAAAAGTTAATCAAAAGCTTTCTGGCTTGAAAGGTAAAAAGCCTATTTCATGGTAGAAATGTTAACAGCTGTGCTGCCATATTTGTGGGCATCCACAGTTTTACATTATGCACTGTTTCAGACATTTGTATTCATATAAAATTACAGTTCAATACAAGGTCTTCCAGGAGGATTTTAAACCCAAGAAAGCACTATGGCTTGTTTCCATTGGGGTCCTTTGTACTGAATTCATCGAAAAGGTTCAGACAAATAAAGGCACCAACCTGCTTAACAGAAGTAAAGACATATCAACACTAAGCCAGGGATCGAAGCGGTGAACCTTCCGGTTGTGTAGGGAGGGACTGCTAGGCCATTCTTTGACTCATAATGATGGTTTCCTCTGTGCAGCAAAAGTACAAAGCACAGTTTGAGAAGAACAAAGGGAAGATGATCTGTCTGAAGGGGCTGCAGGACGACATGAACATGGCTCACTCCGTCAACGCCAGCAAGCTGCAGAGTGATGTGAGTGGCAACAACTCCACATTACATACTATTCTTTCTCTCTCTCTCTCTCTCTCTCTCGCTCTAAACCAGGGTTTCTTAACCCATTCAGAACGGGTACACATTATTGTGTATCATTATTTTATGCTTTAACTATTGAAAAATAGCAGATATACAAGCTCACAGCGCGGCACCGAGTGCCGCGCTGCGAGCTTGTAGATCTGCTATTTTTGAAAAATCGTGAAAATTAGAATTTTGACCCGATTCTATAAGTGTCTTTTGAATCCTTCTAAGACCTTTTGAAAAACCTATGTTTCTATGTCAGCAATCTGGCCAGCCATCGTTAAAGAAAAGGTCCTTTTCACTTAGCTGGAGCTCAGTAACTGAGTTTGTTCTTGAGAGACTACTATGTCAGTGGTTCTCAAACCTTTTTATGTGAAGGACCCCCAAAATGATATGCATTTGGCCACGGACGCCCATCTCAAAATATTTAGTTCCAGGGACCCCCCAGAAGCAAAATTTGAGTTCGCTTTGAAAATACATATAGTCAAAGATTTGCACAAATTTTCACAACTTTTTCAAAAATAGCAGATCTACAAGCTCGCAGCGCGGCACTTGGTGCCACGCTGTGAGCTTGTATATCTGCTATTTTTCACTGGTTAAAGTATTCAATAATTCTAGGCCTAAAAGTGGGTGACGAGGCACCCGTGGGTGCCGTGATGCAAGTGCAGGGGTGCAGCAGAATACTTTAATAATATCTGGAATGTATCTATATCACTAGACCCAACTCTACTTAGTCAAATGGACCTCAGTTGCACTGTACTTTGTGCGTTCTTTTTCGATCTCCTCGACAACAAATGTGCCGATCTACAAGCTCACATCGTGTCACAGCGCGTCTACAAAGTGACACATTGTGAGCTTGTAGATAGTCTATTTTGGTCAATATTCCCCCCAAATTGGGATGCTGGGGTTCAAGTGGTTTAAATGCCAGGTATACATTTATTTTAAACATGTCCTAATGGAAACAGACGTTTTCTCAAGTTTTTCTTGTGACAATGATTAACATATTCACACAGCGTAATATGGCATAAATGTATAAAGGTGCCAAAGTTACAGTGGTGCCCTGAGACAAAACTAACCACTGCTCTAAACCAGTGGTTCTCAACCTGTAGGTTGGGACCCCCAGGGGTGTCCCCACATTATTTTGGGGGGTCTCCAGATGATTAACTTAATGTGCAACATTGTTTTCTCACTCAACAGTAAACAAACCAACATAAAGTGTTAAGTGTATATATACATTTCTAAAGTGATACATGTAAGGACTTTCTAATAACCACTAAAATGACAAATTAATGTAATTCATAAATTAGCCGATCAACATGCTCGGCGTTGTGAGCATGTAGATCTGCTATTTTCACATTAGATCCGTGTTATACAAAATGTAATGCTGAGGTCTGATGAAGAGCCATTAGGCTCGAAACGTAACCACAAGTAAACTTTTATCATTGGGAGCATAAATCGGTGTGCAGACTTTTATTCTTCTATCTATATTGCACTGTTTTAGTCTAGCACCCAGCCAATTTTGGCTATAGATGTGCGTGCCCTTTGGCTGCTTTGCGGTCATCTTGCTTATACAAAATGTAATGCCTCAACTCTTAGTGCTCGTCAGGGTGGGGGGTCCCCAGTTCAAATATGATTATTTTGTGGGTCGTGGCCTGAAAAGGTTGAGAACCACTGCTCAAAACTATTCCTCTCTCCTCCCCTTATCTCTCCTTCCTCCCCAGATCAAGTACAAGAAGAAGTCGGCCATGGACATGGCCCACCACCACCTGCCCATGGACATGATGGAGGTGACCCACGCCAAGAAGGCCCAGTCCCTGGTGAGCGAGCAGGACTACCGGCTGACGCTGCACCAGTACACCTCCCTGTATGACGACATGAAGGTGCAGGCCGCCAAGAAGGCCTACGCCCTGCAGAGCGAGGTGAGACCCAGGGAGGAAAGACACTTATGTTTGTTTTTGGTTTGTTTTCTTTTTTTAATACCAATGGATTGGCCAGCTATTGGCGCTATAATGTATCAGTAGGTCTTTTCATTGTTAGTGTGACGGTAGTACTTGTCTACTGACTTTATTCCATCCATCCATCTTTCCCTTCCTAGATAAACGTTATTTTGCCGCGCTACTCCTTCCACAGTGTTGATGGCATGCACTTGGGCCATCTATCCATAAATGCGAGAAGTCTCTGTCTGTCTGTCTGTGTGTCTGTGTGTCTGTAATCCGCGTATCTCGAGAACCGTTCGTCCCACCGGCTTCAGATTCGGCACGCGCGTTCCCCGCCGCGGCACGGAGTGCAGTGCCGGGTCTCGACCCGACCCGACGCGCGGTTTTCCCGAACCGGCGCGAAACGTTCGGAATCTCCTTATGCGGAAATCGGCGCAAAATCAGCGTAAGCGCTGACTCATTGTGACATCACTGCAGTGCCGGGCGCAAGCGCTGAGTCATTGTGACATCACTGCAGGCAGATACAGGGGCCTAGCCTCGACCCGACAGATATCTCCGTATATAGGCATAAAAGGGACACAGACAGATATATGGGCATAAAAGGGACACAGACTGAGATCTCCATACACTCTTAGAACAAAAACTAGGCTCTACTCAATTTTATTGGTGAAACATTTTTACACTCAAAAATATTGAGTAAATATTACTGATATGAAATCAGGTAGATGATACTCAATTAATTTGAGTAAAAGTAACCAAAACTTTTACATACTTATTAAGTGTGCCTGCCATGCAATGCAATGGCAAAACACTTATTGTAATCCGCCATACTTAAGTAAGTCAGTCAGTAAGTCATGTTCTGGCAAATTTCGGCACGTAATAACTGCCGCACGATTTACACCACCCCCGCAATATATACATCAAAACGTGCGGCTCGGCCGGGAATGGGGTGCTATTACTTTTCTTTCCGATCCGCGTTACCATGGCGACGTAATTCGCAAAAAACGACGCCCAAAAACCCCATTGACTTAGAATGGGGGAAATTTCGGCACGTAATAACTGACGCAAGATTTACGCCACCCCCGCAATATATACATCAAAATGTGCGGCTCGGCTGGGAATGGTGTGCTATTACTTTTCTTTCCGATCCGCGATACGATTGCGATGTAATTCGCAAAAAACGACGCCCAAAAACCCCATTGACTTAGAATGGGGGACTATGCAGGGAAAAACCCAGAAACTTTGGCGCCACATAACTCTGCCATACTTTTGCCTAGCAACGTGATTTAAACTTTAAAATGCACACACAACTTTGGTCTTTTTCCGGCCAATAGGGATGAGCTGTAATTGATTAAGCCCCGCCCCCTCTGTAACAGGAAGTGCCTCTATAACTCATGAACCGTTTGTCGTACAGACTCGCGGCTGGTGTCATAATTTTTTTTTTTCTCAAATTTTTTTTCTCAAAATTTTTTTTTTCTCAAAAAATTTTTTTTCTCAAATTTTTTTTTTCTCAAATTTTTTTTTCTCAAATTTTTTTTTCTCAAAATTTTTTTTTCTCAAAATTTTTTTTTTCTCAAATTTTTTTTTCTCAAAAAATTTTTTTCTCAATTTTTTTTTCTCAAATTTTTTTTTCTCAAAATTTTTTTTTCTCAATTTTTTTTTTCTCAAATTTTTTTTTCCTCAAAAAAATGTTTTTTTTCTCAAAAAACTTTTTTTTTCTCAAAAAACTTTTTTTTTCTCAAAAAATTTTTTTTCTCAATTTTTTTTTCTCAATTTTTTTTTCTCAAATTTTTTTTTCTCAAATTTTTTTTCTCAAATTTTTTTTTCAGGAAGTGACCCGTTTTCTCGTGAACCGTTTGTCGTACAGACATGTGGGTGGTGTCATATGAAGAACAATAATGTTAACGTTTATGCAAAAAAATGCTAATGTTAATAACGCTAATGCTAACACCAACCGCTACACAAGGTTGCACAGACTTAGCGAGCTGCAGGCACACTTAAAATTTCTTAGAAATTTTCTTTTCTAGTTAACAACTAAAATTGAGTACAATGACCTAAAGAAATTGAGTAGATATAATTAAATTATTCAGTCAATGCCACAAAAGACTACAAGTAAATAAATTGAAATATTAAGTAGATCTAATTGAATATTAGAGTATGATTTAACAAAACAAATATGTCACATTTACTCTATTCATTTACTTTTATTGATTTAATTCATATAGTACCATTTACCCCTTTCATTTACTTTACCTTTTACTCCAGGAGTACATGATGTCAAATGAATACACATGAAATAATTATGCAGATAATTATGTTTTTAATCAACTAATTTTGACCAGTGTAACACCACATCAAGTATGAACATTCAACATACTTTAGTATGTAAATGACATGCAACAATGCCTGCAAAAACAATATGTTTAAAGATAATGATCAGGAAAGGGGTATCCCTGACACTTTTAAAATGTTCTGTTTACTAAAGAGCAGTGTGTGTACACAATACTATAAGTACCTCTAATTGAACTGTGCATACTGTAAGTAAGCAGTCTGTCAAACATGCACCATAAGAACAATGAGCCCATCAAATGAACAGTAAGTCATAACCACAAAATACATTAAAGAAGACAGTCAGAGGCCATTTGGCATGAAAGAAAATCACAACTTGGAATATGAAATAATAAATAAGCATTTACAGTAGCTCATCATTTAAACATATTGACTATGCACACGTGTAATGTCTATATGCTAAACTGACCTGTTTGCATTATGACTCGAATGCACCAGAAACAAACACTTTTCATTAACTAATTACTATCAGCAACAAATACCATTGCAAAAATGCTGATTTGACAATAAATCCACTTTCAGTAGGTTATACCCACTTTCTGAGAGCATCTTGCTGAACAGTAGTCGGCAAGCAGACATTTTTTCAGTCTCTGAACTTTGGCTGAAAGGTGTCCAGGATCCAACTCAACTAGTCAACAATCTCAAGACCATATCTGAGGTTCTTGGGGTATCTCAGATTAAAGGCATAGAACAGTCCCAACAGATAGCAGCAGATCCCCAAGATTGTTGAGGGCAGTGATGCCCTTAATCACAATACCTACATCAGTAGGTTCATTCATTGAGTCCTCTTGGTTCTGCAGCAGGTAGATCTTCATCATCACCTCCTCTGTCAACTTCTCTTCTACTCTGACAGGTGCACCAGCAGCTTCCTTCCTGCACACATTGTGAAGATAATTGTTTAGAGCTCACTTTCAGGCTAAATGTTACAAGACACACAGACACACATTGAGCAATCCTAGCTGTCTCCACACATGCAGCCCTGGGCATAATCTTGAATCAGTTGGACCAGACATGCAACGGATGCAACATCCATTCAGCCAATGTCACAAACTGATTCTCTGGACATCACTATGCTGTTCCTTTGCATGAGATGGTCTCATCCACGATGACATTAAAACGTCAAAACATTTATTTTACTAACTTGAAAGTCCTTGATCTTGACACTATCTTCTTCCAGATGGTCGATGAGACATCGGATGATGACCTCTCCTGTTCGTTGATTGGGGATTCCTCTCTGCAGAATAGAAAAATAATAATTTGAACAATAAAGAAAAAGTATGACTGCACTTTCATAAACTAACATAAACTTTGGCAATACAATTGTTTCCACAACCCAGTTTTAGCAACGGAAGCTGGGAGACTGTCCTTAGTAGCTATTAAGACATACATTTAGAAATGAATAATCAGGAGAGAGAGTTGCAGGGGATAAAGATGAGTTTAGCATAAATTAATATAGTAATTATTGTCATTAGCCAGGTGAAATACAATTAAATCAGTTAGAGTAAATGAAAGTTTCATACCTGAAGTAGAATACTCATTTGTGCCCAAACTGCCCTTCTTGGACTGGAACATGGACAGTAGTTTGGGGGTATAGAAGTCCAACATTGCCATACATTTTGGCTCAAGATTCAGTGTGGTGATCATCCTGAACTTTGCACTAACCTGGAAGACAGAGATGAGGGGAATAGAGTCAAAAAGAAGACGTGAGATTGTAGATCTGGTATTTTCCCCCAGGATAGGGATGCTAGGGTATACAAGTGGTTAACAATGACAAGATGTCTGTCACATTCAGGTCTAATTTCTGTAACCATTTCTGTAAACATCTAACAAGGCAGGCCACCTCTCCTTGATGTCTGCTGGCTGACAACATCATGTCATCCAATGCTTAATATCTGCAACCCAATTTTACAGGGATATAGTTAATAATAATAATTGTATACTTCAAAATATTCAAAAATAGTGGTTATAGCTGATCTACAGCTCACAAGCTTGAGCTTGTAAATTGGTCATTTGAGCATTTCTGAAGAAAAAAAAAAGATAATAATTCAAATAACTGACACCATGTAAGGCTTAGTCAATTTATGATTCCAATAATTACTGGGCCAAACCAAAATCAAGGTATACTGTATAATCATGTTGCTTATTTACTTCATACTTTTTCCAAGTTTACACATGTAATCCTCATTGAACACCATAATAGAAACATGTAGATAATATGTTTTTATCTTCATTGTACACACCATTGTATGCAGCTGTGCATATCTTGTAATAAATGCAAAAAGTCACAATGACTAGAGGGCTTGCACATTCCCCTCACTGTGACCTTAACTAGCTGCAAACCTTTGTAAAGAACACAAGTTATACCCAATACATTTGTGTAGCCTATATGCACAAAGATACAGTAAATCTACTTACCAATATTTGCAAACACTCTCCAGGTCTCTTGTTGAAAAAGATGTGTGCTGCTGCTGTTTGTTGACAGAATGTTCCAGTCCAGTAGAATTTTCCCATGAACCCTTTTTTTCCCATGAACCCTTGTGTACAATTTTGAATCTTAGTCATATCTACTCAATTGTTTAGGTTGTTGTGAGAGATGAAAGATTATTTAGTTGGAATGAATAATAATTAAGGGTCTTTTTAAATTGATCCATATAAGTACTCCATACTCAAATATTATGAAGGAAAATTACCAAAACAAATTGAGTATAATTCATGAATAAAATCAGTTGGTCAAATACTAATTTATTCTCATGAAATTAACTCAAATAATATATGTACATCTAACTCAAAAAGAACAGTTGGATTTTTACTCATTTCGTTTGGTGTGACCTACTCAAACAATCACATACATGATATTCAGTGATTTTATTGAGTAAATATAACTTTTTTTAATAGTGCTATTTACTCGGTCACAGAATCCTTTCTTAGAGTGTATATGGGCATATGGGCAGATACAGAGATCTCCATATATGGGCAATACAGGGGCCTTGCCTCGACCCGACAGATATCTCCGTATATGGGCATAAAAGGGACACAGACAGATATCTCCATATCTCCGTATATAGGCATAAAAGGGACACAGACAGATATATGGGCATAAAAGGGACACAGACTGAGATCTCCATATATGGGCATATGGGCAGATACAGAGATCTCCATATATGGGCAATACAGGGGCCTTGCCTCGACCCGACAGATATCTCCGTATATGGGCATAAAAGGGACACAGACAGATATCTCCATATATGGACATAAATGGACAGAGGCAAACAGATGGTCAAAGATCTCCATATATGGGCATAAAATGGACGCAGACAGACAGATACAGATATCTCCATATATGGGCATAAATGGACACAGGCAAACAGATGTTCAAAACGGGTCCTATGACAACAGGTATAATGAGGTTTGCATTAAAGGGGGAACCGGCACTGTGTCTGCAACACAGTTGGAGGCACAGACAGATACTCCATATAAGGGGCATAAAATGGACGCAGATAGACAGATATCTCCATATATGGGCATAAAATGGACCCAGAACTATAACTGCAGTGATCTCCACATATGGACATAAAATGGACGCCGACAGACAGACAGACAGATACAGATATCTCCATATATGGGCATAAATGGACACAGGCAGACAGATGGTCAAAACGGATCCTATGAAAACAGGTATAATGGGGTTTGCATTAAAGGGCGGGGCATTCATTCCCTATTTACATTGTTCCGAGTTGGCCAGGTCGCCGACTAGACGCTGGGCCTTCTAGTATGACAAATGAAGTGAGCGGTGGAACGTCTTCAGACTAGGATTTGAGTCTAGGATGTACAGCCTATGCTACACACACTGGTTTTACTATGGCAAAATGCTGAGTAAAAAGGCTACAGACACACACCCAGCCACTCTATGGAGCGGTTTACCACCGCTCAAAAATATTAAATCTTCCCAAGATATGGGCCTAATATTGATAACATCAGGGATCTCCATATATGGGCATAAAAGGGACAAGGACGGATTGTTTAGCACTGCTCAAATAGGGACAAGAACTGACAGAGATACAGAGATATTTGCAAGTGTGACTCGTGCCACGGCAACCACATTTGCAATTACCAATTGCATCTTTCTAGCTTTGTCATAGACTGTGGCCTCCCGCACCCAGGAGGGATGCAAAGACTCAGTTTCCCATGATGCCTGGCAATGAGTGTGTTAAAGGGATATTTCACTTTAAAAAAATAAATTGGGTAATTCTATGGTCTACTCAGGCTTTTGTGAAAAACCCCAGACCGTTTTTAAGTTGCTCAGTTCAGTATTTAGATATTAGATTCATTTTATTTTAACTTCAAACTCCATTTGAACCATGATAGATTCATTGACAACAGCCGTCCTTGGTTCTGGTGACTCATACTTCCCTCCTGATATGTGAGGGGGCCATGTTTCTTTTCTTTCTTTTTTAAAATGTATTTTTCATTATATTTCTTTATTGTATTTTATGTTATTTCTGTCCCCCAAAACATGAAAAAAGCAATTGAAAAAACACAGCCCCCTCATGTATAATGAGGCCAGTATGAGTCACCAGAACAGAGTGAAAGGTCAAGTTTTGAGGGTTATTGAGGGTTTAAATGTCTGAAAATACACATTAACATGAATACAACATGCACTGATGATAGTGGCTGTCAAACAAGTCTATGAAGCCATCTATGGAATCTATGAAAAGGTTTAATCTGCAACACAATATTATACCATATTTAGTGGGGGGGTCCCTCTCTCAGCTAAGGGGTCCTTGGGCTGAAAAACATTGAAGAACCCTATAGAGAGATTCAGACTGGCAAGTTTTTGTCGCCCTCCTCTTTCCCATTTCCCTCTCCCTCATCCTCCTTCTCGATCTTCTGCCTTTCCCCGGCGAATACCGACTGAAGTGCAACGGAATCCCCGTAGATCAGAGAGCCCTCCATGTTGAATGTCTGAGCGTTCTGACAGAGCAGCATGACGTCTTTCTCCAGGTCGTTCAGACTACGGTACTTGTGGCTGCGGATCCTTTCCTTGACCTTCCTGAAGTCAACAGGGTTGCGGATGACTTTGTAGTATTCTGGCAGCTCCTTGTGAGACGGTAGCTGGACGAAGACCTCGCTAAGCTGTCGCCCAACACCGTCCTTGTACTCGATGACGGCATCGACGATCTTCATCATCTTCCTGGTGAGGGAGGCAGGGTTGGGGGAGAGCTTCTCGGTGATGGCACACCTGTGCTTCTTTGCTTTCTTCACCTCTTCATCCTTCTCCTGGCTCAAGCCGGCCGTGGAGGAGACGCCATCGTGGTCACAGTCTCTTTTGCGCTTCCTGGAGGTACTTTTGCGACAACCTTCCTCCTCAAGCTCCTCCAGGCTGTCCCCTGCAATGGCCTTAAGCACTCCTCCTTGTTCCTCTACACCTGCGTTGTCGTTGCTGACTGCAGGTTTGGCCCGCTGGTGATACTGGCCTTCCCGCCCCCGCTCATCCTTCTTTTTCTGGCTCAACTTGACCTTCACCTTCACTGAACCAGATTCAGACTTGCAGCCTTTGTCGCCCTCCTCTTTCCCATTTCCCTCTCCCTCATCCTCCTTCTCGATCTTCTGCCTTTCACCGGCAAAGACCGACTGAAGTGCAATGGCATCCCTGTAGATCAGAGAGCCCTCCATGTTGAAGGTCTGAGCGTTCTGACAGAGCAGCATGATGTCTTTCTCCAGGTCATTCAGACTACGGTACTTGTGGCTGAGGATCCTTTCCTTGACCTTCCTGAAGTCCACAGGTTTGTGGATGACTTTGTAGTATTCTGGCAGCTCCTTGCGAGACGGTAGCTGGACGAAGACTTTGCTAAGCTGTCGCCCATCACCGTCCTTGTACTCGATGACAGCGTCGAGGATCTTCATCATCTTCCTGGTGAGGGAGGCAGGGTTGGGGGAGATTTTCTCGGTGGTTGTACACCTTTGCTTCTTTGCTTTTTTTCCTTCTTCATCCTTCTGGCTCAAGCCGGCTGTGGAAGAGCCGCCATCGTGGTCGCAGTCTCTTTTGCGCTTCCTGGGGGTATTTTTGTGACACCCTTCCTCCTCAAGCTCCTCCAGGCTGTCCCCTGCAATGGCCTTAAGCACTCCTCCTTGTTCCTCTACGCTGGCGTCGTAGTTACCAACAGCAGATTTGGCCCGCTGGTGACACTGGCCTTCCTGCCCCCGCTCACCCTTCTTTTTCCGACTCGACTTGACCTTCACCTTCACTGAACCAGATTCAGACTCGCAGCCTTTGTCTCTCTCCTCTTTCCCATTTCCCTCTCCCTCATCCTCCTTCTCCATCTTCTGCTTTGCGCCAGCGAAGACCGAATGAAGTGCAACAGAATCCCTGTAGATCAGAGAGCCCTCCATGTTGAAGGTCTGAGCGTTCTGACAGAGCAGCATGACGTCTTTCTCCAGGTCGTTCAGACTGCGGTACTTGTGGCTGTGGATCCTTTCCTTGATCTTCCTGAAGTCGACAGGTTTGTGGATGACTTTGTAGTATTCTGGCAGCTCCTTGCGAGATGGTAGCTGGACGAAGACCTCGCTAAGCTGTCGCCCATCACCGTCCTTGTACTCGATGACAGCGTCGACGATCTTCATCATCTTCCTGGTGAGGGAGGCAGGGTTGGGAGAGAGTTTCTCGGTGGTTGTACACCTTTGCTTCTTTGCTTTTTCCCCCTCTTCATCCTTCTGGCTCAAGCCAGCCATGGAGGAGCCGCCATCGTGGTCGCTGCCTCTTTTGCGTTTCCTGGTGGTATTTTCCTTCTCGAGCTCCTCCCCCGCAATGGCCTTGAGCCATTGTTTCTCTGTGAGCATGTCAAAACTGTAGTCCACCTCCTTGCGCTGCCGAGAGCCTAGGCCAAACATCTTCTTCCCCTCCTCGCAGGTCAGCCTCTCCACCTCTGCGTCGTCCTTCAGGATCCATGCAGGCATGTCCTTCTCCTCCATCAGACGAGGCTTCCTCTCTGGATTTCTCTCCAGATCCATACGTGTGAACTGCTCAAGCTCTTCCTCGCTTCTGGCGATCATCTGGTTCACGGACTCATCGTCAGGCACCTCATCTTCCTCCTCATCCTGTTCCTCGTGTTCCAAGATGGCCTGCAGGAAGGCCCGGCGCTCGCAGCCCAATGACTTCTGGTCGAACATGCCGGCCTGGATGACCTTCTGGTCGATGTTCAGCTTGTACTTAGCTGCAGCCAGGATCTTCTCCTCCACACTGTTGACGGTGCAGAGACGTAGCACGCGCACCTCGTTCTTCTGCCCGATGCGATGGGCCCGGTCCTGGGCCTGCAGGTCCTGGTGAGGGTTCCAGTCGCTGTCGAAGATGATGACAGTGTCGGCGGACTGCAGGTTGAGGCCCAGGCCTCCGGCCCTGGTGCTGAGCAGGAACACAAAGTAGTCGGAGGCCGGGTCGTTGAAGGTCTTCAACAGCGAGCCGCGGTCCTCAGCCTTGGTGGTTCCGTCCAGACGCAGGTATTTGAAGTTGCGGTAGGCAAAGTAGTCCTCCATGATAGTCATGAGCGATGTCATCTGACAGAAGATGAGCACCTTGTGGTTGGTGGCACTCAGCTTGGGCAGAATACGATCCAGCAGCTCAAACTTCCCAGAGGAGCGGTACAGATCGGGGCCTGACACTATTCCACCAGAATAACCCAGATGCTCCGAGAGAGACTCTTCAATTTGTTGGAACATGTAAGGGTGGTTGCAGATCTTCCTCAGTTGCATTATAGTGTTCATCAGTGTCTTCGTGCCGCCTTTACCCTTATTGTCTTTCTCTGAGCCATCCGTGAGCAGGACTCCCTTGGCCTGCATGTGTCTGTACAACACCCTCTGTAAGGCCGACATGTCGCATTTGATCACGTACTCCACCTTCTCGGGTAGCTGCGACTCGACTTCCTTCTTGAGTCGACGCAGCAGAAAAGGGCGGAGCACTTTGTGCAAACGGCGGATGATCAGGATGGTCTCTTCTTCATTTAGGTCCACCCTCTCTCCGGTCATGGCAAAGGGGGCGTTGAACCACTGGTCAAAGGTGCTGCAGCTCTTGAAGATGGTGGGCAGGAGGAAGTTGAGCAGCGCCCACAGCTCGGGTAGTTTGTTCTGCAGTGGCGTTCCCGTCAGCAGGAGGCGCCGTGACCCCAGGTAGTGTGTGTTCAAGACCTGGGTCAGTTTACAGTGGTGGTTCTTCATGCGGTGGCCCTCGTCCATGATCATGTACTCCCAACGGAGCTTGGCCAGCACTTTCTTGTCCTTGATGACGTAATCGTACGTGGTGAGCAGCACGTTGAACTTCCCACTGTGGATGACGGGGAGAAATTCACGACGGGCCGCTGGGGAGCCCTTGTAGGAGAGTTTGACTACAGACGGAGCCCACTTATCAAACTCGTACACCCAGTTGGACAGAGTTGAGAGCGGCACGATGACGAGGAAGGGCCCGTTGATGCGCTTGGACTCCATGAGGTACGTGATGAGGCCGATGGTCTGGATGGTTTTCCCCAGGCCCATTTCGTCGGCCAGGATGCCATTGAGGTTATTGTTGTGCAGAGAGACCAGCCACTCCAGACCTTTGATCTGGTAATGTTTGAGCTGCCCGTTGACCAGCAGTGACGACTGTTTCTCCACCTTCTCAGTGATAGCATGAGCCACGGCATAGTAGGACTGCAGGCCTCTTGCGAAGGCTGCAGTGCTGTACTCGTCATCCACATCCTGTTTGGCATGTTCAATGACGTGCTTGGCGTCCACTTCAGACACGTCCTCACTATCAGGGTCTGGAATCTTGATATCTTTCTCCCCAGCTGTGGACAACAGGTCCTCCCCCTCTTCTTCCTCTTCTGAACGGCTGTCTTCACAGTCTGAACGCGGAGCTACTTTGTACTCAGGATTCTTTTCAAGCCAGGCATCCAGCTGACCGGTCCTGGGTGCTTCCACCCCACTCAGAATGTTCCCGGTGTCGATGTGGATGACCTTTAATGGCAGGTCACTCATCTGACTGGTCACTTCATCCAACGGCTCGCTATCGGGGCCCATTGCACAAGACCCACCTTCTGCATATTCTGGCTTCTTCATTTTTATGTCTTTGAGAGCCTGTGTGGCCTTGTGCGCCCGCACCAGCTCGGTGAGGTTGGCCACAAACTCGTCCGTCTGCTGCAGCAGGTAGGCCAGACGCTTGTCTTTCTTCTGGTCAATGAGTTTGCGGTAGCCTTCTTCATCCTCAGCCATCAGCCTCCGCATTCTCTCCTTTTCAATGCGCGCATTCTCTTTCTTCTGCTCACGCTCAGCGTTGGCGTGATATGTGACCACGGCTTTGGTGGCCCTCTGGATCTCTTCTTTGATGGAGTGATGGTACTTCTTGAACTTCTTAGCGTGCTGCAAGACGCTATTTAGGTATTCCTGGTGTTTCTGGCGAAATATGCGCTCCTGTTCGATCTTCTGCTTTTGCTCCAGTTCATCTATGATGCGGTTGTCACGTAGTGACTGTTGCTTGCTGCGCATGTAGGCCTTAGCATTGACAGCAGTCTCCAGAACTGTGTCACGACGCATGCATGCCACCATCTCCTGGCGCAGTTGTCTCTGGAAGTTAAGCAGCCGTAGGGTCTTGAGCTCAATGTTGGCCTTTGTACGTAGGTCATCGGCCAAGGAGCCTGGAAGATGCTCCAGCTCTTGGATGCGGTGTGCAATACGATCCTGAAGCCTGTGCTCTCTCTCCTGGAGGATCTTTACCGGGTCCAGCCCGCAGGGTTTCTGGATGGAGGTGATACGGTTCATCATTGGCAGAGGTTGGGCAGGCTGCCCTGGAGACTGTGACTGTGGAGGAGGCATGAATGTGGAGGCAGTGGGAGGCACTAAGAAGGGAGTCATAGAGGGTCCTCCAGTGGGATGATGAAGAATCAGCCTGTGGGGGGCACTGAATCGGCCATCAGCACTCACCATGGGCCATCCTGGCCACGGTTTGAGGGGACCTTGCATTCCTGGAGGAACACCCGCGGGTCCAGTAGGCATACTGCTATAGGGTAAGAAATAAATGGGCACAGACCCAGTGGACGGTGGCAAGTTGAGCATGGGTTGGTGCTTCAAGCTTGGCATGGGCATCTTGCCTTGCACAGCCGTCTGCTTGTGCTCCGATAGAGGCTGAATGCGTGGCAGCGTCTTGTAGGCCATGGTCTGGGCCCAGAGTTGGGGCAGCTGGTTCTGGTTGAAAGGAGTGGGTCTGCCTGATCCAGCTGGTCCCCCTCCCGCACCGCCAAGAGCACCTGGACCCTGAGAACTGTGGTTCTGCTGGCCCATTCCCCAGCCAGGGTCCTTAATGCCTTCCATCGCGCCCATCTCAAGGCTGGGCCCCATCATATTGTGGGCAGAGCCTGGAGGAGGACCAGAGTTTGGGTCCATCGTAGCTCTTGGAGAGGGTCCAGGATCTGAGTAAGGCCCTGACCAAGGTGTTCCCACCATCGGGGTGTCTGGGATTGACATCTATCTGTCAGCAGGGAAGAGGAATGTGCAACAGCAGCAAGTATCCCTGCAAGCATCAAGTTTATGATGGCTAAATGATGCCTCTCCGGTTGTCTCTTGGGATTCCTTCTACCCAGAAACAAAGAGCGACCTATCCTGGTTTTTGCATCCACCTCTCCCCTCAGCTACAGTCTTCAGTGTGTCTCTGTTCCCCATGCACACTGATGATGGCTGTGTTCCCGTGAGGAATGACCTATGATGTCACATTGATGACATCAGGGATCTCTGCCCAAATATGGAGTGTGTTGATAAATCAGTCAGCTTCATATACAGTATGGGCACAAAAGGGGGCATGCCCATATATGGGCATATACTGATGACATCAGGGATCTCCGCCCAAATATGGAGTGTGTTGATAAATCAGTCAGCTTCACAGTATGGGCATTAAAGGGGGCATGCCCATATATGGGCATATACTGATGACATCAGCGATCACCATATTATGGGCATATACTGATGACATCCGGGATCTCCATATATGGGCATAAAAGGGAAAATATCTCCTTATATGGGCAATTGGACATAAATGGGGTACAGGTAGACAGACAGATATAGACTCTGACAAATCCCTCACACTATGACTCAGAATATTGGGTGAATTGACTGAGCGACATAGGATTGAACTCTAGATGTGAGGGCCATGTAGCGATACGACATTACAATACATTTTCTGTAATGATAGCTGAAATATAAAATATTTGCTTAACTGTTTCATGATCTGTTGTTGTTTGTTTTCTCTCTCGATCTTTCCCTGTGTGCGTGCCCGTCCTGCGTGTGTGTGTGTGCGTGCGTGTGTTCACTCCATAGAAAGTGTATCGTGCAGACCTGAACTATCTGAGAGGAGCTGCCTGGATCGCCACTGGAGCTCTGCAGATCGAAGGCTCCAAGAAAGCCTCCGACCTCATCAGTGATGTAAGTTACCTTAAAACTGTAAAAACACTGCATCGCCTACCTAAAAACGAAGAAAAATAAATGTCAGTGCTTTCATTGCACCAATTTATTTTGACCAGACCAAAAAAAAGCGAATGTTTTGGCCGAAATGTTAGTCAGTTAGTCATTTATTTGTATTGTATTGTATTTTTGGGAGGAGGAGGGAGAATCAATATTTAAGTTGAGTGCCATGTGCTGTATCTTTGTGTTTCTGTACTGTGAACAGAAAAAGTATCGTCAGCAGCCGTACAGCTTCAAGCACACGTCCGTGGCTGATTCTCCAGACATCGTCCACGCCAAGGCCAGTGGACAGCTGACCAGCGACGTAAGACTCTGCACATGATTGTGTTTTAAATGATGATGTTGAAGCCTCTTAGCTCAAAATAATATGAATTCATAGATTTTCTTATTTGTTAAATAAGTTAAATGTTTAAAATGTTATTGTTTTCTTTCCTGCTGTATTTCTTCCATAGCGTTTGTACAAAGAGAAAGGAGTGAGCGACAGAAACAACTACACGCTCACCGCCCAGGGACTGCATGAGTTCACACAGTCCAAGATTAACGCTGCCAACTTCAGTGATGTAAGTAAACAATATTATCCATTTCCTAAGACAATATGTATATTTCATATAATCTATAGACTGTACATTAGATCTTCATGACATGTTTAACACAATAAATGAACAAGCCAGCCCTTTTTAATCAAATTACATTAAACTATATTACTGTAATTAAACTGGAGCCTTTTCCAGTAACCAGAGCTCAGTTAAGGGTCTTAAAAGTCCTCAGATTAGAAGTAAATTCTTCTAGGCTGTTCCTTCTGGTTTATGTACATAAAAGAACACTTCACTCCATTACCTCTAAAACTGCACAGGCGCACATTTGCAATGCAAGCTCTAGTACATGTATTTTATTTATTTTTTATGTCTTTGTAGATCTTGCAGCTCTGCTATTTTTGAAACAAATTGACAATTTCTGCAAATCTTTGAATATATATTATTTTCTAAGAGAATCTAATCGTTGCTTCTGGGAGGGTCCCTGGAACACAATATTTTGAGATGGGGGTCCGAGGTCGAATACATATAATTCTAGGGGTCCTTGACATTAAAATCCTTGGGCACCACAGACAAATGCATTTTTCAGAAACCCTTTAAGATTTAGAAGGCACATTTAGGTATTTTTCAGGTCTTAATGGGTTAAGCTAGAGACCTCACCGTATATAATGTTGTCAATGTGTGTTGTTGTGTATTGCACTGTGTGTTGCAGATCAAGTACAAGGAGTCCTGGCACACCCTGAGGGCTCAGGGCTACAAGCTGTGCATGCAGGACATCCCCTTCCAGGCAGCCAAGAGCTCCACGGGCATCGCTAGTGATGTAAGTTAAAGTCTCCCTGCTGCTGCTGGTGACATGTCATGTATAGAGGGTATGCGCATCCAAAAAGTGAATGGCAAATTGAGTGGCAAATTGAGTGGCAAAGTGAGTTTAACATTGTTTAATGCAATCAGATAAGACTTTTCTGTTTGTATGGGCTGTCAGGGCCAGAAATTAGTTTTTTTGCCACTCAGTAGGCATTCCCGCATAACTTCCAGGTATGATGATGATGTCACGCGCATACCCTCTATTGAGCTAACATGTTCATGTGATAACAGGTGTGGCAGGCCCTGACAGGTATAATATATACAGTACCTAGCAGTTACAAGCCACTGTATCGTTTGTTTTATGGTCATGATTCACCAGGAGCCTGGATGGCTTTGTTCCAGGCTTAGAATAATTCATTGCGACCCTAGGGAGAAGTTGGTATCAAAACCTCCACCTCATGTCAGGCTGTCAGTCAATTATTTGTCACGCCTCATGTCACACTCCATACAGTAAATGGAAGTTCTTGTCCCTTTTATGCCCATATATGGAGATCCCTGATGTCATCAATATTAAGCCCATATCTGGGAATGCCCATATAGGCCTATGGACATATTGTGCCAGTCTCATGTGGTCTCAGCACGACCTTCTCACACTTAGGGCGTCTTACTAGTATAAATATTATGAAGGGGGTATCTGTGGAACCACAAAATGGCCGCCACTGCTATATAGGCCTACCATATCTGAAAATAGCGAATGAGCTTGTACAGTAGGTTTGCTATTTTTTATCTGTGGCTCAGGGGGTAGAGCAGGTCTCAGCTCCTTGTCAGCTGGTGTCAGCTTGCCACCATTGGTGTGTGAATGTGGGAAGCGAGGGCACTGGCATCAACTGTTCGCACCTTCACCTCCCAATGTGCTGTATGAATGAAACATTGTAAAGCACTTAGAAGTATTTAGAATAGCGCTATAAAAATGCAATCGATTATTGCTATTTACCCAACTTTTGAAAAATCACAAATCTTGCACGGGGGGTCACACATAATGTTTTCATATGGGGATCTGTGGCCTTATTAATTAGAAAAATGTGAGAACCCGTGCTTTTCAAGTGTCTCAACGGTGCATTCTCCCTCCCTGCAGTACCAGTACAAACACAGCCACGTGCTGGACAAGGGCAAGCACATCGGGTCCAAGAGCGTTCTGGACGACCCGCGCCTGCTCCACTGCCTGCAGGCGGGCCGGCTGCAGAGCGACCTGGAGTACCGCAAGGACGCGCAGAGCACCAGCGGCCAGTACCACCTCAACAAGGACATGATGGGCCTGGTGATGGCCAAGAACGCCCAGGCGCTGGCCAGCGACCAGGACTACAAGACCAGGCTGCACGAGTACACTGTTCTGCCCGACGACATGAAGGTCCAGTGGGCCAAGAAGGCGTACAACCTGCAGAGCGAGGTACCGTTCATTCATCCATTACTGCCATATAGGGCTATATTTTGATTCTCTTAAGTACCAGGTCTTATGCCTTAATTTAAAGGCCTGTCCATACTGTCTCCGACCACCGAACCTTTCTTTGGAAAGGTCCGGTTCAACTACAAAACGACGTCACTCGCATCTTCTGAAAAGCATTACCCCGACTCAGGCCTTTAAGTTAAGGCATAAGAGCTGGTACTTAAGACGATCAAAATAGAGCCCATAGTCTCCCGTTTGATGTTAAAGGAGAGGTACTTATTTTCTATCAATTGCACACCACCATGTGACACACATCTAGAGTTCACACCCCAATGCATGGATTTTATTTTGTCAACCAAACTTGCTTTGTCAGGGGCGGACGGATGGGGTGCAAAACATAGTCTCGGCCATGCCTTCAGCCTGGTGGAGACAACATGTGGTGTCCTATATCTCTTGTTTGTCCTCTCCTCCTGTGATGTTCTGTTATAATGTCATGTTGTTCTCTTGCTCTGCTAGAAACAATACAAGTCAGACCTGAACTTCATGAAGGGCGTGGCCTGGGACGGCGTCGGAGCGCCTCAGATGGAATCAGCCAAGAAGGCCGGGGAGCTGATCAGTGATGTGAGTCACTTTAATACAACTACACACTGTTATACAAGTACACACTACACACTGTAATACAAGGGTACTGTATTTATGATCAGTGATGTGATTACACACTTTAATACAGTGAATACACACTGTAATACAAGAGTATAGCACCTTTCAGACAGATGGCAGTCTGTGACACAGGGATCGCGCTGCGGTCTCTCATGTGGAAACACAAACGCTCATAGAGTAGAAATGACCACAATCTCCCTTGCCGCCTGCGCACACGCACAAGAATTTCACCGCCCCCCTTCTCTTACATGATGTACTGTAAGAGCCAAATGTCCAATGCGACATAAACAAAAAAGTGAGTAATTGATAGAAAAGTATTTTTTTGGAGGGGTGAACAACTAAATTAAATATATAATGTAGCCAAAGTACTGTATATTAACAGTTAACATATTAACAAGTGTGTGTGTGTGTGCGTGTGCGTGTGCGTGTGCGTGTGCGTGCGTGCGTGGGTGGGTGCTTGCACATAATGTGTACTCTCTACAGAAGAAGTATCGTCAGCTTCCAGACAGTCTGAGGTTCACGGCCATAGCAGACTCTCCTGACGTGGTTCATGCTAAACACAGCTACCAGCAGTGCAGCGAGGTACGCAGCCAGGCCCGGATCTACCATATGGGCACTTTGGGCACGTGCCCAGGGGCCCTGGGTATCAAGGGCCCTAAAAAATAAAAATAAAAAATAAAAACATTTTTTTTTTTTTTTATCAGAATGAAATAAATGATGTCCACCACCCCCTGAAACAAATGATGTGAGAATGCTGCTGAAAAGTGCTGATTGTGTGTTAAGTACAATGTACAATATTTCATGAAAGTCAAGTCAACTGATTAAAACTCCGCCGGGCCGCACTGAGCCAACTGCTGCTGCAGATGTTATATTGGACCTACATGCCTACATATGCCTACAAAACATTTTGCACGCACACAGGGGCCCCTTGGCGCTTCAGTGCCCAGGGGCCCTTTGAGGTGTTAATCCAGCCCTGTACGCAGCGAGGTTGAGCAGCAACAGCAGGATGTTGACAGTTGGCTAATTTAAAGATTTGTTTTTGGGCTTTTTATGCCTATATTGATAGGACAGTAGACTGACAGGAAATGGGGGGAGATGGGGAGTGGCACGCGGCAAAGGTCGTCCGGATCGGGAATTGAATCGGTGACGCCGACAGGCATCCATGCCTGTGTGGCAATGCCTAAGTTGTATGCGCCTGTACCAGTAGGCCAGCAGGCACCCCACAGTTGGCTAATTTAAATGTTAAAATCATACTGTGTAATTTTAAATTGAAAATGTATGTTTTTTTTATATAATCTTTCACTGATATATTTTTCACAATAATCCCTCCACATAGAATGTATTCTCTAAACACTATCAAGCACAATCTTTATTGCCTGAGTGTCGGCTACTGACACTCGCACCAAAACGATGTGTACTGTAGACACCAGAAATGAACGGGATGCAACATTCAAGTAATGTTCATGCTGTGTTCGTGTCTCCATCTCACAGAGGCTGTACCATTCTGGGAAGAACGAGGACATGCATAAGTACACCTTGCACGGTGACGACCCAGACTTCATCCGAGCAAAGCTAAACGCACAGCAAATCAGCAATGTAAGAAGACATTTGGGAAATAGATATTTACAATTGACAGTTTCTGCATTTAACACTTTACAATTTACATTTAACAAGTTACAGCTTAAACGTATGCTATGTTATTTTATTTTCTGTTATATAGAAAGTTTACAAGGCTTCGGCGGATGAGGGCCGGTCAGCTGGCTTTGACCTGAGGCTGGACGCCATTCCCTTCCAGACCGCCAAGGCGTCCAGAGAGATCGCCAGCGATGTGAGTTTAAGCACGAACCCCATCAGAACAACCTCTTACAGTACACGTATAATGACTACTGAGCTTTTTCTATGCAAAATTATAATGTACCGTAGTTCTTCTTTCTAGCATAAAAAAAACAACATATAAGATGACATACAAGACAACATGTACAAAGGTGTAAAGTGCATCTATGTAGTTTAGCAGCGTTTTTATTGGGCAATACAGATTTGTGCATAAAGTGCAGTATTGCTTTCAAGTAATAAAGTATATGCTGTCAAAGTGACTAGACTCTTAGGCGGCGTTTACACGACGCCGCTTCCACGAGAAATCCGTAAAATTAAATGTTTCCATCTAAACAGGCGAGTTACAGGGAAACCGCAAAATGTGTGATGTAATGACTGACGCTGCAAAGCCGACAGCAGTGGAGCGCAGTGGAGCCGGTACGCTGCTATGGGGATTATGTAAACAAATGCTGTGACAGGAAGTAGAGCGGACATGATGTCACACACTGCCAGATAGTGTGTCACTGCCACCTAGCGACCTGGTGTGCACACTACATTGTTTCAGTACTTCTTAGTATGAACGCTCGATAAAAAGTGTCAATGCAATGGCGCTACAGACTGGTGTCGTCTGAACATGGCCTTAGACTATACATGGTTACAGGTTTGGTTCTCGAGTAAACATTTTTTTTAGATTGTACTTAGAAGAGAAGTCCTTATGCACACCTACAAGGACCGGTGCGTCGGACTCGGAACAGTGAACGTAATGAATAAAGGAATGGAGTCCCGCACACTGTCTTCACTTACAAATAGTTTATTTAGGCAACTTTTCGGTCGTTCAGACCTTCATCAGGCATCTGATGTGTTGTTGGTCTTATCCTTTTGGCCTTAAAGGAGTAGTTCACCCCCAAAATGATTTTTTTTCTATTGATTACTCATGCCATTGAGAGTAGAGTTTAATAATATTTTTTGGTTTTTGTCACATTCCTAAGACAAAAATATGATAACAATAAATTTACCCCCATTCATTCCGGATGGTGACCCGTTTCGAAATGGGTCACCATCCGGAATCAATGAGGGTAAATTTACTCAAATCAAATTTTTGTCTTAGGAATGTGACAAAAACCAAAAAATATTATTGAATTCTACTCTCCATGGCATGAGTAATCAATAGAAAAAAAGTCATTTTGGGGGTGAACTACTCCTTTAATGTCTGACTTTACCTCGTGCTGTTTAAAGGTGATACACCATGCATTTAAAAAGTATTTATGTCATATTGTTTATGTCCCAAAAACGTTTTTCAAAAGGTTTGAGGCTAAATTACCACTCCTGAATAGAGAGCCTCTCTCATTTTTGAATGGCTCTCAGAGCATTTCAGAGCATTTCAGCTTGAAAAAGTTTTTTTTTTGAAAAACATTTTTTTAGATTTTTTTTCTTTTTTGTGATGACGTCACAATCGGCAGATGACGTCACAATCGGCAGCAAATCTGGACAGCCTGTTTTGAGAACCCGTGGGATACTTTTAACCTTCGCCTTCTCAAAACCAGAGAAAGACACAACGGTCAGAAATGGGACTTTGTGAGGATAGAAGGTGCTAGTGGGACCCCAAAAAAAGGTTTTAAAATAGGAAAAGTGAAATTTCATGGTGTATCACCTTTAACATTTCTGACAAGTATTCAATCAATCAAATCATATCGAACAGTTCCGCTACAAGGAGGCCCACGTGAGGGACAAGGGCCAGCAGGTGGGGCTGCAGTGCGTGGAGGACGACCCCAAGATGGTGCACTCGATGGCGGCCAGCAAGCTGCAGAGCAACCTGGAGTACAAGCGGCAGTCCAAGGAGGACCGCCAGCACTACCAGATCAGCAGCGACCGGCCCGAGTTCCTGCAGGCCAAGAAGAGCCAGGCGCAGGCCAGCGACCTCAACTACCGCGAGAGGCTGCACAGCTACACCTGCGACAACCAGCAGCTCAACGTCAAGCACGCCAAGCAGGCCTACAAGCTGCAGAGCAACGTGAGTGCCGTCGCCGGGCTTTGGTTTTTAGGACTGTGGTTCTTAGACCTTTTTAGTTTTACTATATAGTCTGGTTGCCCCTAACAGGGCAACCAGACTATATAGTACTTGTCCGACTTTATTTCCTTCTTAATTTCCCTCCATCTTTCCGGATAAACGTTATTTTGCTGCGCTACTAAACACACAGTTTTGGGCCATATGTCAAATCGACCGGCTTCATCAGGATTTGTCTGCTTGCATTTTGCTATGAGGTTATAAACCTCCACCAGCTGTCAGTCAGTCAGTCTGTCTGTCTGTCACATGACTGACATCATAGATCACATGAGACTGACACACTGACACAGTATGTCCATATATGGACATTCCAAGATATGGGCTTAATATTGATGACATCGAGGGTCTCCATAATGGTCATAAAAGGGACAAGGACTGACTTGAACGGGTGGGGGTTGATCAGGTTTTGGAGGTATGGAGGAGCCATACCTTTGGCTGCTTTGAAGGTCAGCATCAGTGTTTTGTATTCAGTGCGGGCCGCAACCGGGAGCCAGTGGAGGGAAATGGGGAAAATGTAAATGGTTCATTTGCATGTGTGACACGCGTCACGGCAACCACACTTGCAATTTTCTAGAATTGCATCTTTCTGTGTTTTGTTTGTTTTGTTGCAACGACCGCCCAGTTTGTATCCCTACAGATACTATTGCATAGCAATGCTGCTCTGTATGCCTGTCGCCAAAATGGGCGTAACCTGGGTGTTCCCTTCTAAAGGTTAATAAAAAACGTGTGTGACAATTTTGTCACAGTGTGTGGGCTTGTGGATGTCAGCGGGTGCAATAGTTTTGTAACGCCACTAGATAGAGGCAGTGCACTCTAATTAGTCCGCCCAGGAATCCGCGATCACGGATCACGATCACAGCCTAGCCGGTCCTCGTGCCGGATACGGAAACGGAAATGGCTTTGTTTGCCGTGGCATGCATTCATGTGCTGTGACTCGTGTGTGTGGTGACGATACCAGAGCGGATGGTGCTGATTTTTAATGGACTAGGAACTAGGCACATCGTCTGACTGTTTATATTGGCTCACAAGCCTCACATGGTGAGAAAGACGCACTCACGCATGCTATACATGGACCACCCGCGGATTTCTCGGCCATTCGCGGACTTTTCTGACGTCCGTAGAATAACGGTCGCGAGTGGCAGCAGAGCGGCGGGAGTAGTCATTACTACTATTATAAAACGATGTGTACATGGTCTGGCCAGTGGCCACCTCATACAGAGCCTGGGGGAATAGCTTAGCTTCCCTCCTACTGGTTGCACTGACGCTGTATTGGTCCGGTCCCACATTCGTTCCTGACAGAAACTGTGTCCTGAACTATAGTTCCTCTATGCCTCTATGGTCCTGGCAATAACAATGCTAATGCAGAAGAGAATAAATAAATATTACACCCATACTAGGTAGTAGGTAGGCTATCCTCTAAAATGTGGTTACTATGGGCAGGGTTTGCATGACAATATAGTCTTTGCAACAGAAAGTAATTATTAAAAACAATAACAATTAAAAAAAAGAATAGATTTAATATTAGATTTATATTCTCAAAAATGATTATTTGATTATTCTAACCACTAATTAAAATTAATTGTAGCTATTTCATGAAGGGTTTTACTTGATTATTAGAACTATATCATTTTTAGCTTGATAACTGGTCATTTTAGGTTGTTTTTTAATGTCCGCGGAATCAAGAATTGTTCACCACAGAATTCCGCAGAATCAGGATTGTTCTCCGCGGAATTAAGAAATTTTCTCTGCGGATTCCTGGGGGGACTATCTAATAAAGGAAATACCATAGCTATAGATTGAGTCTACAGTCTGCAGCAGCATGGAGAAGGAGATACACCTAAACCTAACCCTAACCTGTCCCTAACCTCAGTAAAACTAATGCTGGTGAATGCTAACCTGGTGAAATGCCAACCTGCTGGCGCTGGTGAATGCTAACCTGTTGAAATTCTAACCTGACGATGCTGGTGAATGCTAACCTGGTGAGTGTCAAACTGGTCTGACCAAAGGTGCTTAAAGGGGAAGACCACCCATTTTCAATATTGAACTATGTCATTAATATACCTTAGAGGAGTCGTGTGGAAAAAGAAAAAAAGTTCCTGCCCTTCTGTGTTGCCTAGAACTGGAGGATTGATTTTGGGGTTTGTATAGTAAAGTACAACTTGATGACACCACACCGTTGTACTTTACAATACAAACCCCAAAATCAATCTTCCAGTTCTAGGCAACACAGAAGGGGGGAACTTTTTTTCTATTTCCACACAACTCCTCTAAGTTATATTAATGACATAGTTCAATATTGAAAATGGGTGGTCTTCCCCTTTAACCCTCTAAGGCCCGCATTAAGAAATACTTGAAATAAAAAATTGAAAAAAATCAGATGGTGTTGTAGGAGTCCTATTAAGAGGAAAATGTAATGTTTTTTTCAAAAAAATGTTTTTGTAAGATTTTATAGCCATAAATCAAAAATCATAAATCATGCTCTAATTTACATATGGGGGATATTTTTCACAATAATAACATATGTACATGTTCTAGACATTCTAATGATCACCAAAAAAAATAGTACAGGCATTTTACTTATGTTTTTGTGAGGTATAGCTTCCATGAAAAAGTGAGATGTTGTTCGTCAAAACTCTGGAATTTCAGCGGGTGTGGCGGGTGTGAATGTCAGCCCCTGTGGGGGGTATTTATATGCAAATATTTTGGCCAATGGCATTGTAATACTAAACAATAGAATCCAATGGTGGTGTTTAGGTGGTAGGGGGAGCTAAAATAAAATGATTTAAACCTTTTTTTGGATAAAATACAAACGTTGTAATATTACAACCGTGGGCCTTAGAGGGTTAACCCAGTTGCTTTTTTGATACACTCGGACTGAAAGACCTGCAAAAAACACTCTCCCATAAATCCTCCGTGTTGCAGGTGGACTACAAGGCGGACCTGAACTGGATGAGGGGAGCGGGCTGGACCCCTCCTGGCTCCCACAAGGCTGAGCTGGCCCGCCGGGCCGCCGAGCTGGGCCTGGCCGAGGGAGTGAGCACTGACGAGGCCATCGCACAGTACCAGCACCTCATGATGGTGAGAATGATACTGTAACTGTAATTCTATGTATGATCACAATACCAACAACTTGTGATGGTGAGAATGATAGTTATACTGATACACTGTATGATCACAGTACCAACATATAATGATGGTGAGAATGTTATTGTAACTGTAATGCTATGTATGATCATAGTACCAACACATGATCAGTGTTAATTTTGTCAGCAAATTTAGATGTATAGTTTTTGTCATATTTTACTCATATGAAATGTTTTAGTTTCAGTCTAGTTTTAGTTGACTAACTATTATTTTAGTCAACTAAATATTATTTTAGTCGACTGAATCTACAGTTGATTTAGTCGACAAAATATAGTTTTGGCAGGCCTTGATGGCGTTGTAATGACTGATTTATCTGCCAGAAAAAATGTCTGCGGTGGAATAATAGTGGCACAAGCGGGATTCGATCCCAGGAGGTGTGGATAGGGAGTCTAATGATTAGGTGAGATGGGGTATTAGGTCTGTATTGGAATGTGACAATGCCCAACTCCTGTAAAACGTAAGAAGCCATGTCAGAAGCCTTGCTCGGGGCGAGGCTTCGCCTAGTAAATTTCTGGCAGAAGCCCTTGACGGGTGATTTCTCCATTCTGCGATTGCACAGATTTATGCAGAACCCTTGTTTGTGAGCTTGTAGATCGGCTATTTCAATCGCCCATTCGTTCATTCACTCACCCATTATTCCACTCATCCACCCATCCACCCTCTCCTCCCTCCATCCAGCTGCAGCAGCAGCAGATGATGATGGAGCAGCAGCAGCAGCATCAGGACCAGTGCTCCTCAGAGCAGACGGAGGAGACCTCGGAGGAGCAGATCCTGCCTGGCGTCAACATGGACGCCATGGAGGTCCTCCACGTCAAGAGGAAGAAGACCATCCAGACGGTGCAGAAGAAGACCACCACCTCCTCCTCCACCTCCTCCTTCAGGTCCATGGAGAAGAAGAGCGTCTCCTCCTCCTCCTCCTCCAAACAGACCTCCATCGCCGCCTCGTCCTCCATGTCCTCCTCCTCCTCTGCCCTGGAGGACTCCGTCAAGACGTCCTCCATGTCCTCCTCCTCCTCTGCCCTGGAGGACTCCGTCAAGACGTCCTCGTCCAGAAACGTGCCGGCCATCGAGGAGGAGGAGGAGGCGTAGAGGAAAGCCTTTTAGTGCGCTGGTTCTGAAAGTCGGTTTCCGGGGACCAGCGAGAGGTTCAAAGTGGACCCTTTTCCTGGGTTCTGTGACTCAGAGTGTACAAATTCATCTTTTTGGTACGAAAGGATTTTTATCTTATTTTAATCAAATGGGGGGCCTGTTTGATTGATTGGTTGATTGATTGAAGAATTTATTAGAAGTTTGCAATAGAAAAAAGTACAGTTTCATGACAGTACAAATCACTGGTACACGGTCAACTAAAAGGAGATCCTAGAAAGCCGAGGCTTATTTCCACAGGAACCACACTTTAAGTATCTCATATAACATTGAAAGACAGACGGATAGAACATAGTACTTTATCTAGGATCTGTGGCCTAATGCATAACACAATGAGGGTCCATGGAATTAAAAGAACAGTAGAGAATCACTGAACTAAACTATACTGTACTAGGACCCTACACTTCACTGTAGAGTGGGCGCTTGGGATCGCATTTTGATCCCGGGCTCCCCCAGAGTTAGTTTAGTGAGTGTCGAAGTGTCCTTGAGCAAGACTCTGAACCCCTAAGTGCTCCTGATGAGCATCTTGGTGCCTTGCATGGTTTCCTCCTTCCTCCATCATGGAATGAATGTGTGTGTGAATGGGTGAACGTAATGCACAATCTCTGTAAAGCGCCTTGGATAAAGGCGCTATATAAATGCACCATTAACCAGTTATTTGGTTCCATTTGTACACTCAGTTACAGACACCCTAATAGGGTCCATTTAGACCCCTGTAGGTCCCCGGACTCGACGTTAAGAACAGTTTTTTAGTGAATGTTACAGTAGGCTCACATATACTTCATCACACGACCACTTTTGTCAGTTTAAAACGCGCCACTTTTTGTTGAGCGAAAAGTGGCGAGCGGCGAAGCATAAATGAGCCTTTTTAGATTGACGAGTAGAGCTTTAATTTGCAGTTTACAGGCAGCACTTTGACAGGTACTGTACTTTGATTGGTTGCTCGTTTCTGGACAGTAAACGAGAGACTTTGAAGGTAATTAAAGCTGCAATCGTGAACTTTTTCAATGAGTAAAACATTATTTTAAGCATGTATGGTAGAGTACTGTATGTTAATGTTAATACAATATAACTGGTATTAGTTATAATATTGACAAGTATTACTGCCTGCTCATAAACCGATGAACATGTGTGATCTTTCAGGAGATCCCAGATTCAAATCCCAGGTCGGACATAAGAGTTACAGATTGCAGCTTTAAGCATGTCAATTAGAGAGAGAGAGGACTTTTGCCATGTTTGTAGAAAGTTTGCAGTGTGAGAATAAAATGAACAGGTTTCATGAACCATAAGGTTGTGATGCAGTCACAGGGCTTTCCATGTCAGAAAGAGGATAAATTATGTAGAGAGTTTCAAGAAAGTTGAGCATGTTGCTGTCACTGTATGTGTTTGGTGTGTTGATGAGAAAGAAAGAAGTGCCGGTAATGTCTCCCAAGCTCTTGCTGCAATTACCAAAGTATTTATTAATCATTTGTTTTATATCTTTATAAGTGAATAAAATGCTGCAAGGTGAGCAAATGCAGTTTTCAGCAGTTTGCAGCCATACCACACAGCATTGCATTAAGACGGCTGTTTTTGTTATGTGGTAAAAATGATGTTTATCTGAGTAAGAACTTTGTTTGATCCTGATGTACTGTATGTCTGGCAGGTTCAGTTTTATTATAACAATGCAATGGTGGCTCTAGTAGGAACTCAAGGCTGGACTGGGAGTACATGTTTGAATTTAATATTGGAGAAAAATAATAAATTGTTTTGTCAAAGCAAACCATGTCCTTCAAGTTATTTTTCTTTTCAAAAACATTGCAAAAGCATTGCTCAAAATACGTATAGCCAGTCTACTGTCCGATCAATAAAGGCATAACAGCCAAAAAACAGAAAAGAAAATATATAGCCTAATGTTTGACAAGAAAAAAATTACAGCTTAACCCTTTAACAGTTTGAAGAAAACTACAAAAAAAATTACAGCTTAACCCTTTAACAGTTTGAAGAAAACTACAAAATGTTCCCATTTCATACTTAAAAATGGAAAAAGAATTTGGATTTTCCTTTGCAGTGATGTGATCCCACATAGCCTACATATTATTATTTTGCTGTTGTTTTTGACTGTACCTCTAGTTGAGGCTTGGACTATTTGTGCTCTCATGGCTTCATAATCTCTCTCTCCTTCCTGGGTGTTGGTGATCCTCTGCATGTCCATGATGGTGGATAATGAAACTCTTTTCCTGTGTTGATGTTCACTTAAAGTACCCAGCCTCTCTATGTCTGTCTGTCTCTCAATCTCCTACCTTTACCAGATAAGAGGTCTGTCTCATGATGCCACACACTGATCTTGTACAGTAGATCAGCCAGTAGATCAGCATCACTGATACCGGAATTGGCACCAGTGGTTACATTTGGATGGTTTGTTTTCTTGGAGTATCTTTGGCACATGAATCGATCAGTTCATATCAATAAAACAAAAATGTAGGGGTTGCTTTCTCTTCTACTAGGTCCTGTCTGCACTTTTGACCTGGATAAATCGATTTTGCGCTAGCAGTCACTGCATTTGTAAAACAAAACCGTAATATTGTAATATACAGATGTGAACCCAGTTCCCATACTGCATTAGTATTCTACTACACCTCACTGTCAACAGATGGCAGTGCAGCTACAGCTATAGGCCTACTGAGTTCTTGAGCATGCATGTCAGTCAGCACCATATTCATGTCCACCTCTCCTGTGCTTGATCTCTCTGTGTTGAATAGTGGCAGTTTTATTGACCTTTATGATAACTCTTTTTAGGTTAAGATACCTGTACAGTAGTGTTATGCCTCCCTTGTAGTCACCATCAGAATAATGGCAGAGCTTGTGATTTATCCATTTTAGCACTTTTAGTGGTGATACTGTGCTTATAGTTGCTGCCAATTCTATTCTATATTCCCATTTATACTGTATACTCCCATTCTCTTGGCTAAGGAATTTCCAACCCACCCAAATCTAGAATTCTGGACCCTGTACAACTCTCTTTGTAGCATGTGTATTATCATCTACCTTCAAATTTGTCAAATAACATACTGTTAGGGGCCCCGGAGCACCTGCTCGTGACCCCAAGGGTGTGGCACCCAGGTCCTTCAAGCCATACTACAATGACCGTGACCACCGCGATGCCCGCCGCAAGGGAGACAACCGCCAGGAGAAGCGCAGAGGATCCGTGGGCTCAGATAGACAGCAGTCACCTGGACCCACTGCCACTGCGGATCGCCAAGCCATGCCCCCACCCCCAATACCCCAACAACAACCCCTGCAGCAGATGCAGGCTCAGGTGGCACCGCTCGGGCCTCACATGGCCTTTTTCCCCATGCAAAACCTACAACCACTCTACCCGGCACCAGTTCCAGCGCCGGCTCCAGCTCAGGCACCCACCACCCCTGTGACCTCTGCATACACAGAGAAACAAGCAGGGAAGAGGAAGGAGAAACGAAACCACGTTTCTCGCCAGTGAGCTGATGAAGAAATAATGTTATGACCCAATATATTCTCTGTATGTTAATCAATGAAAAGGGACATACATTTTGCATTTAGTGTGCTAGTACTGTAGATGCATATATACTGCATATATAGAAATGCCTCATTTAAACATAGGCTGTTGATTTCTGATATATTGTATACTGTATTTCTGCTATACTGTATGTGCATGCGAAAGCTACGTATATACGTGGTTTTTTCACTGACATGGGTAAAGGTTAAAAACGGAATGTACTCATAGTTCAGAACATGACATACTGCTTACAATAGCCGCTTCATTGCCTGCACCTGCGAGAAACAGCCTTGGTGTCAGGCTGTATCATAGACTCCCGGACATTCCTGGACCGCGCTAACGAACCGTTATCTCCTTACTGCCAACATGAGATACCGCTTCTTGAGGGAGTAAAGGACAACACGGTGACTTCTAACATGTGAACGGGATGACTCCCCAAATTCACGTGGCCTGGCCTTGGACTGTCTGGCCTTGGACTGTCTCCATTGCGAAACATCGTGCAACATCGTGCATGTTCGTGCATGTTAGTACATGTACGCGTGCCCATGTGTGTGTGCTAAACCAAAGCTCTGTGTGTGTAATCCTATTGAGATGACGCGACGGGACGGACTATAAAAGGTTGTGTCGCCGTGGCTCGCTTCAGTTCCTTTTTGTCTACTTAGAGAGAGTTTGACTCTGTTTAGTTGAGTACTTATATCGTACTTCTTTTGTTAATTTTCATCGCCAATTTCTGTATTGGTGAGCTTATAATTTGTAACTGTTTTTATTTCACTAAAGCTTTTTTATTCACTTTTGCTTGGTGTCTGTCTGAATTCATTTTCAAGAGTTCACAACTCTTAAGGTTTAGACTTTTTAGCTCCCCTTCGGGGGAGTACACCGCGTCCATGGGAGAGAGGTGTTAGCACCTCAGGGCACTCGAACTTCTGGCTGTGTGGAGCTGAGTTAGACTTTTTGGTAAGAATCAACAAGTGTATTTTCTTAATTTAAAAAGTCTTTTCACCTTCTCAGAAGGCTGACACTGCGCGGGCAGGTGTCAGCTGGGTATGCTTGACAGACAATAAAGTACAAATCCCTAACCCTAACCGGACGGACGATATGTCCACAGTGGGCTCTTTGTACTGAATAAGTCAAGCTGCTTCTCTCCAGGCCCCTGGCAGGAAGCTATAAGGTTGATCAGTTTCACACTTTACATGTCTTTGTGGTTTGCATTCTCCATTCAGACCTACGGTCTACGTTTCTACAGTTAAGGTGTGTCGCCTGGTCTCTAAAATAAATAGTCGCTGTAGAAAGTAATAATATTCACCAGTTAAAGAGGGTCTCATTGATAGCTCAGCTTTTATTCAGAGAAAGGTGTATTTGTACAGTAATAGGTGCATATACAGTAATAGTAGGTTTATGCAAATGAGAAAGGTTATAACACCTGTTTGTGTTAACTTAAAGGTATAGTGTAGTGTTAGTGACAGTGTTTCATTTCAAAAAGATCCGGTAACTTCTTGGGCTTAGGACCTGGGAAGGGTTCTGGGCGGCGTGAGGAGTACTTTAAAAGGTGGAAGAGTACTCAGTAACTCAAGCTCATTACACATACCATACTACATCCAGCTCAGGGGTCATCACATCAATGTATCCGTGGCAAAAGACTTTCTTTTTTCCATTATAATGTTATTATTTACATCATCAAGACCCAATTACTTTCTCCACCACACTTTTACTCCACTTCATTTCTTGGAATGGAAAAATAATACGAATTAAAGCTGCAAGCAGCAATGACCGGGCCCTCGCAGCTCTACACACGTCACAAGGCCAGCAGCCAATCAGAAACCAAACAGGAAGTCAGCCATTTCGACTAATTAGTGGCGTTTTGGCGAATTTTTGGCCATTATCACGGGTCGCACTTTAACGATAGTTTAAAGTTTTTCTCAAAAAAAAATTTGATAAAAAAAAATTTGAAAAAAAAAAATTGAGAAAAAAAACATTTTTGAGATAAAAAAAAATTTGAGAAAAAAAAAATTGAGAAAAAAAAAATGTTTGAGAAAAAAGAATTTTGAGAAAAAAACATTTGAGAAAAAAAAGTTTGAGAAAAAAAAATTTTGAGAAAAAAAAAATTGAGAAAAAAAAGTTTGAGAAAAAAAAAATTTTTGAGAAAAAAAAATGTTTGAGGAAAAAAAAATTTGAGAAAAAAAATTTGAGAAAAAAAAATTTTTGAGAAAAAAAAAATGAGAAAAAAAAATTTGAGAAAAAAAAAATGTTGAGAAAAAAAAATGATGACACCAGCCGCGAGTCTGTACGACAAACGGTTCATGAGTTATAGAGGCACTTCCTGTTTGGTGAAGGGCACTTCCTGTTTGGCGAAGGAAGTTTGACCCTTCGCCACGGGCACGCCGTTTTACGAAAACTCACGATTCGCACAACTTTTCATCGTTAAGGTGTCTTGAGTATGCCGAGCGAACTTGAAGTTGATCCGATTAACCCCCAAGGAGGAGTTCGTTAAAGTGCGACACGTGAAAACGTCCAAAAATACACCAAAACGCCACTAATTAGTCAAAATGGCTGACTTCCTGTTTGGTTTCGGACGTGGCGCCGAGAGACTTTTTTGTGGGTCCGGACACAATACAGATGTGTACCGATTTTCGTACTTGTGGGTGAAACCGTATAGTGGGGCTGTTGCGTTGAAATATTGTAGGGGGCGCTGTTGCGCCATTAGGCCACGCCCCCTTTTTTTTTTTTTTTATTACGTAATTTTTCGCCACTTCTAATGTGCGTGCAAAGTTGCACAACTTTTGGAGTACGTTTGGCGCCTCAAAAACGCGATTTACTTTCGGGAAAATAATAATAATTAAAGCTGCAAGCAGCAATGGACGGGCCCTCGGAGCTCTTCCCACGTCACAAGGCCAGCAGCCAATCAGAAACCAAACAGGAAGTCAGCCATTTCGACTAATTAGTGGCGTTTTGGCGCATTTTTGGCCGCTATCACGGGTCGCACTTTAACGATAGTTTAACGTTTTTCTCAAAAAAAATTTTGAGAAAAAAAATTTGAGAAAAAAAAAATTGAGAAAAAAAAATGTTGAGAAAAAAATGTTTTGAGAAAAAAATGTTTTGAGAAAAAAAAATTGAGAAAAAAAAATTGGAGAAAAAAAAAATTTGAGAAAAAAAATTTGAGAAAAAAAAATTTGAGAAAAAAAAATTTTGAGGAAAAAAAAATTAAGAAAAAAAAAATTGAGAAAAAAAAAATTTGAGAAAAAAAAATTTGAGAAAAAAAAATTTGAGAAAAAAAAATTTGGGAAAAAAAAAATTTGAGAAAAAAAAATTTTGAGGAAAAAAAAAATTAAGAAAAAAAAAATTGAGAAAAAAAAAATTTGAGAAAAAAAAATTTGAGAAAAAAAAATTTGAGAAAAAAAAAATTTGAGAAAAAAAAAATTTTGAGAAAAAAAATTGAGAAAAAAAATGTTGAGAAAAAAAATTGTTATGACACCAGCCGCGAGTCTGTACGACAAACGGTTCATGAGTTATAGAGGCACTTCCTGTTTGGTGAAGGGCACTTCCTGTTTGGCGAAGGAAGCGTCAATTAAGGTTAAGGACTCTTAATCAAGTCATATGATACCAGCCACAACTCTGTACGATAAACGGTTGATGAGTAACAGCCAAAAAAAGGAACAATGAAGTATGGACCAATCAGAAGAGGGGGCACTTCCTGTTTGGTGAAGGAAGTTTGACGCTACGCCACGGGCACGCCGTTTTACGAAAACTCACGATTCGCACAACTTTTCATCGTTAAGGTGTCTTGAGTATGCCGAGCGAACTTGAAGTTGATCCGATTAACCCCCTAGGAGGAGTTCGTTAAAGTGCGACACATGAAAACGTCCAAAAATACACCAAAACGCCACTAATTAGTCAAAATGGCTGACTTCCTGTTTGGTTTCGGACGTGGCGCCGAGAGACTTTTTTGTGAGTCCGGACACGATAGAGATGTGTACCGATTTTCGTACGTGTGGGTGAAACCGTGTGGTGGGGCTTGAGGCACGAAGTTTTGTAGGGGGCGCTGTTGCGCCATTAGGCCACGCCCCCTTTTATTTTTTTTTAAATACGTACATTTTCGCCACTTGTGATGTGTGTGCAAAGTTGCGCAACTTTTTGAGTACGTTTTGCGCCTCAAAAACGCGATTTACTTTCGGGAAAATAATAATAATAATAATCTTTGCAAATACAATAGGGTCCTCACACACTGTGTGTGGCTCGGGCCCTAATAACAAGCAGCAATGACCGGGCCCTCGCAGCTCTACCCACGTCACAAGGCCAGCAGCCAATCAGAAACCAAACAGGAAGTCAGCCATTTCGACTAATTAGTGGCGTTTTGGCGCATTTTTGGCCGTTATCACGGGTCACACTTTAACGATAGTTTAAAGTTTTTCTCAAAAAATAATTTGTGAGAAAAAAATTTTTTGAGAAAAAAAGAAAATTTTGAGAAAAAAAAATTTTGAGAAAAAAAAATTTTGAGAAAAAAAAATTTGAGAAAAAAAATTTTTGAGAAAAAAAAATTTTTGAGAAAAAAAAAATTTTGAGAAAAAAAATTGAGAAAAAAAAAATTTGAGAAAAAAAAAATTTTGAGAAAAAAAAATTGAGAAAAAAAAATTTGAGAAAAAAAAATTTTTGAGAAAAAAAAATTTTGAGAAAAAAAAAATGTGAGGAAAAAAAAATGTGAGGAAAAAAAAATTATGACACCAGCCGCGAGTCTGTACGACAAACGGTTCAAGAGTTATAGAGGCACTTCCTGTTTGGTGAAGGGCACTTCCTGTTTGGCGAAGGAAGCGTCAATTAAGGTTAAGGACTCTTAATCAAGTCATATGATACCAGCCACAACTCTGTACGATAAACGGTTGATGAGTAACAGCCAAAAAAAGGAACAATGAAGTATGGACCAATCAGAAGAGGGGGCACTTCCTGTTTGGTGAAGGAAGTTTGACGCTACGCCACGGGCACGCCGTTTTACGAAAACTCACGATTCGCACAACTTTTCATCGTTAAGGTGTCTTGAGTATGCCGAGCGAACTTGAAGTTGATCCGATTAACCCCCTAGGAGGAGTTCGTTAAAGTGCGACACATGAAAACGTCCAAAAATACACCAAAACGCCACTAATTAGTCAAAATGGCTGACTTCCTGTTTGGTTTCGGACGTGGCGCCGAGAGACTTTTTTGTGAGTCCGGACACAATACAGATGTGTACCGATTTTTGTACTTGTGGGTGAAACCGTATAGTGGGGCTGTTGCGTTGAAATTTTGTAGGGGGCGCTGTTGCGCAATTAGGCCACGCCCCCTTTAATTATTTTTGAATTACGTAAATTTTCGCCACTTGTAATGTGCTTGCAAAGTTGCGCAACTTTTGGAGTACGTTTTGCCCCTCAAAAATGCGATTCTTTATCGGGAAGAATAATAATAATTAAAGCTGCAAGCAGCAATGGACGGGCCCTCGGAGCTCTTCCCACGTCACAAGGCCAGCAGCCAATCAGAAACCAAACAGGAAGTCAGCCATTTCGACTAATTAGTGGCATTTTGGCGCATTTTTGGCCGCTATCACGGGTCGCACTTTAACGATAGTTTAACGTTTTTCTCAAAAAAAATTTTGAGAAAAAAAATGTGAGAAAAAAAAATGTGAGAAAAAAAAATTTGAGAAAAAAAAAATTTGAGAAAAAAAATTTGAGAAAAAAAAAATTTGAGAAAAAAAAATTGAGGAAAAAAAAAATTAAGAAAAAAAAAATTGAGAAAAAAAAAATTTGAGAAAAAAAAATTTGAGAAAAAAAAATTTGAGAAAAAAAAAATTGTGAGAAAAAAAATTGAGAAAAAAAATGTTGAGAAAAAAAATTTTTGAGAAAAAAATTTTTTGAGAAAAAAATGTTTTGAGAAAAAAAAATTGAGAAAAAAAAATTTGAGAAAAAAAAAATTTGAGAAAAAAAATTTGAGAAAAAAAAAAATTTGAGAAAAAAAAATTTTGAGGAAAAAAAAAATTAAGAAAAAAAAAATTGAGAAAAAAAAAATTTGAGAAAAAAAAATTTGAGAAAAAAAAATTTGAGAAAAAAAAATTTGAGAAAAAAAAAATTGTGAGAAAAAAAATTGAGAAAAAAAAATGTTGAGAAAAAAAATTTTTGAGAAAAAAATGTTTTGAGAAAAAAGAATTGAGAAAAAAAAATTTGAGAAAAAAAAATTTTGAGAAAAAAAATTTGAGAAAAAAAAAAATTTGAGAAAAAAAAATTTTGAGGAAAAAAAAAATTAAGAAAAAAAAAATTGAGAAAAAAAAAATTTGAGAAAAAAAATTTGAGAAAAAAAAATTTGAGAAAAAAAAATTTGAGAAAAAAAAAATTTGAGAAAAAAAAAATTTTGAGAAAAAAAATTGAGAAAAAAAATGTTGAGAAAAAAAAAATGTTATGACACCAGCCGCGAGTCTGTACGACAAACGGTTCATGAGTTATAGAGGCACTTCCTGTTTGGTGAAGGGCACTTCCTGTTTGGCGGAGGAAGCGTCAATTAAGGTTAAGGACTCTTAATCAAGTCATATGATACCAGCCACAACTCTGTACGATAAACGGTTGATGAGTAACAGCCAAAAAAAGGAACAATGAAGTATGGACCAATCAGAAGAGGGGGCACTTCCTGTTTGGTGAAGGAAGTTTGACGCTACGCCACGGGCACGCCGTTTTACGAAAACTCACGATTCGCACAACTTTTCATCGTTAAGGTGTCTTGAGTATGCCGAGCGAACTTGAAGTTGATCCGATTAACCCCCTAGGAGGAGTTCGTTAAAGTGCGACACATGAAAACGTCCAAAAATACACCAAAACGCCACTAATTAGTCAAAATGGCTGACTTCCTGTTTGGTTTCGGACGTGGCGCCGAGAGACTTTTTTGTGAGTCCGGACACAATACAGATGTGTACCGATTTTTGTACTTGTGGGTGAAACCGTCTAGTGGGGCTGTTGCGTTGAAATTTTGTAGGGGGCGCTGTTGCGCAATTAGGCCCCGCCCACTTTTTTTTTTTTTTAAATACGTAATTTTTCGCCACTTGTGATGTGCTTGCAAAGTTGCGCAACTTTTGGAGTACGTTTTGCGCCTCAAAAACGCGATTCTTTAGGGGGAAGAATAATAATAATCTTTGCAATTACAATAGGGTCCTCACACTGTGTGTGCTCGGGCCCTAATTAAAGCTGCAAGCAGCAATGGACGGGCCCTCGGAGCTCTTCCCACGTCACAAGGCCAGCAGCCAATCAGAAACCAAACAGGAAGTCAGCCATTTCGACTAATTAGTGGCGTTTTGGCGCATTTTTGGCCGCTATCACGGGTCGCACTTTAACGATAGTTTAACGTTTTTCTCAAAAAAAAATTTGAGAAAAAAAATTTGAGAAAAAAAAATTTGAGAAAAAAAAATGTTGAGAAAAAAAATTTTTGAGAAAAAAATGTTTTGAGAAAAAAAAATTGAGAAAAAAAAATTTGAGAAAAAAAAAATTTGAGAAAAAAAATTTGAGAAAAAAAAAAATTTGAGAAAAAAAAATTTTGAGGAAAAAAAAAATTAAGAAAAAAAAAAGTTGAGAAAAAAAAAATTTGAGAAAAAAAAATTTGAGAAAAAAAAATTTGAGAAAAAAAAATTTGAGAAAAAAAAATTTTGAGAACTAAAAATTTTTGAGAAAAAAAATTGAGAAAAAAAATGTTGAGAAAAAAAAAATGTTATGACACCAGCCGCGAGTCTGTACGACAAACGGTTCATGAGTTATAGAGGCACTTCCTGTTTGGTGAAGGGCACTTCCTGTTTGGCGGAGGAAGCGTCAATTAAGGTTAAGGACTCTTAATCAAGTCATATGATACCAGCCACAACTCTGTACGATAAACGGTTGATGAGTAACAGCCAAAAAAAGGAACAATGAAGTATGGACCAATCAGAAGAGGGGGCACTTCCTGTTTGGTGAAGGAAGTTTGACGCTACGCCACGGGCACGCCGTTTTACGAAAACTCACGATTCGCACAACTTTTCATCGTTAAGGTGTCTTGAGTATGCCGAGCGAACTTGAAGTTGATCCGATTAACCCCCTAGGAGGAGTTCGTTAAAGTGCGACACATGAAAACGTCCAAAAATACACCAAAACGCCACTAATTAGTCAAAATGGCTGACTTCCTGTTTGGTTTCGGACGTGGCGCCGAGAGACTTTTTTGTGAGTCCGGACACAATACAGATGTGTACCGATTTTTGTACTTGTGGGTGAAACCGTCTAGTGGGGCTGTTGCGTTGAAATTTTGTAGGGGGCGCTGTTGCGCAATTAGGCCCCGCCCACTTTTTTTTTTTTTTAAATACGTAATTTTTCGCCACTTGTGATGTGCTTGCAAAGTTGCGCAACTTTTGGAGTACGTTTTGCGCCTCAAAAACGCGATTCTTTAGGGGGAAGAATAATAATAATCTTTGCAATTACAATAGGGTCCTCACACTGTGTGTGCTCGGGCCCTAATAATCTTTGCAATTACAATAGGGTCCTCACACACTGTGTGTGCTCGGGCCCTAATAAGAATAATCTTTGCAAATACAATAGGGTCCTCACACTGTGTGTGCTCGGGCCCTAATTAACCACTTAAGCCCTATTCAAATATATTTTGGAAAATTATTATATTTTAAAACAGAAATGCGTTGATATTAGAAGAAGCATGTACTAGTATTTCTAAAAGCAAGTACTCCAGCACTTTCAGAACTTTATTGCTACATCAAAGGTTACAGGTTAAGTGGGTGAAATTCATTTTTGTGAAAGCTCATCGTCAAAAGAAAGGGGGGGGGGGGGGTTAACTACTGGGGGTGAGTTGTCCACCACATATTGTAAAAGAGTGGGCAAAATTAAGTTTGCCAACATTGGCACAGGGGAGGGTGATCAGATCACTGGTACACTGGCATAAGTTGGAACTGGAAATACAATATTCTTGAAAGAAAAATAGTCAATTAAACAAAGTTCCCTCACATATACACAAATTACATCCTGCATATTATTCTACATTTATTCAAACTCTGACTTGGGACGGAGTCTGTGAGATAGGTGGGATTATTCTAATCCTGATGTGATAGAAAAAATATAAAAAAGGATGTTATATAAGGTTGTTATGAATATGTACAATCAAAATCAAGTTTCAAGTAAACCTAATGTCGAAAGGGCTTTGTGACTATCAAGAAAATAAAAACATCTCACTAGACAGAAACAGTTCCTCTGTCTCTAGTGACAATAACGTAAAATAACAGCAGATGTATAATATACAACATAAATGACATGTTGATCATTATTCACAGGTCACAGCACCCATCCAGGCAGTTCACTAGAGCAGGTGTTAGAGTCCAGCATTCACAGCCATAGGAGAACAGACTCTACAGTCACTGAGCACTGAGATAGAAATGTCAGGGAAGGTTGGACTTCCACACATTAGTCCTTGCAATTTATAGCTCTTCATGCAAGCACTTTCCTTGTTGTAAGGTCTGTTGAATCGACCCGAACCCAGGTCCTTAAAGTCATTTCTTGTCTTGTTTTGTCAAGTGTGTCTGTCTCGTGTGTTGTTGTTAATACCTATTCATTTCATATATACATTTTTCATCTGCCCCATTTGCCTGTTTGTTGTTTAAACTTGAATCAGGGCATATGATCTTTAAATGTCATTCCACTGAATGGTACCTCAAATGCCATCATAGCTTGTTACTTATATTGCCTTTTTATTTCTCTCGTTTTGTTTTGTTTTTGCCCTATTGCTACACTGTCACCTTTGGCATTTAGACTTTGGCATAAAAATAAAGCTGAGTTTCTGCTTCTGCCTTCATTTTATTTTTCAATTCAATTCCTTGAGTTTTGGATATGTGTTGAGAATCTCAGGTTTTTTTAGAAGTTTTAGGAACTGAGATGAAGTTCCCTCTCCTTTATTAATGATTATATCAATTTGAGAAAAAACATTTTTTGAGAAAAAAAAAAAATTTGAGAAAAAAAAAATTTGAAAAAAAAATGAGAAAAAAAATTTTTGAGAAAAAAAAATTTTTGAGAAAAAAAAATTTTGAGAAAAAAAATTTTTGAGAAAAAAAAATTTTTGAGAAAAAAAAAATTTGAGAAAAAAAAAATGTTGAGAAAAAAAAAATGATGACACCAGCCGCGAGTCTGTACGACAAACGGTTCATGAGTTATAGAGGCACTTCCTGTTTGGTGAAGGGCACTTCCTGTTTGGCGAAGGAAGCGTCAATTAAGGTTAAGGACTCTTAATCAAGTCATATGATACCAGCCACAACTCTGTACGATAAACGGTTGATGAGTAACAGCCAAGAAAAGGAACAATCAAGTATGGACCAATCAGAAGAGGGGGCACTTCCTGTTTGGTGAAGGAAGTTTGACCCTTCGCCACGGGCACGCCGTTTTACGAAAACTCACGATTCGCACAACTTTTCATCGTTAAGGTGTCTTGAGTATGCCGAGCGAACTTGAAGTTGATCCGATTAACCCCCTAGGAGGAGTTCGTTAAAGTGCGACACGTGAAAACGGCCAAAAATACACCAAAACGCCACTAATTAGTCAAAATGGCTGACTTCCTGTTTGGTTTCGGACGTGGCGCCGAGAGACTTTTTTGTGAGTCCGGACACGATACAGATGTGTACCGATTTTCGTACGTGTAGGTGAAACCGTATGGTGGGGCTTGAGGCACGAAGTTTTGTAGGGGGCGCTGTTGCGCCATTAGGCCACGCCCCCTTTTATTTTTTTTTAAATACGTAAATTTTCGCCACTTGTGATGTGTGTGCAAAGTTGCACAACTTTTTGAGTACGTTTTGCGCCTCAAAAACGCGATTTACTTTCGGGAAAATAATAATAATAATAAGAATTAAAGCTGCAAGCAGCAATGGACGGGCCCTCGGAGCTCTTCCCACGTCACAAGGCCAGCAGCCAATCAGAAACCAAACAGGAAGTCAGCCATTTCGACTAATTAGTGGCGTTTTGGCGCATTTTTGGCCGCTATCACGGGTCGCACTTTAACGATAGTTTAACGTTTTTCTCAAAAAAAAATTTGAGAAAAAAAATTTGAGAAAAAAAAATTTGAGAAAAAAAAATGTTGAGAAAAAAATGTTTTGAGAAAAAAATGTTTTGAGAAAAAAAAATTGAGAAAAAAAAATTTGAGAAAAAAAAATTTGAGAAAAAAAATTTGAGAAAAAAAAAATGAGAAAAAAAAATTTTGAGGAAAAAAAAATTAAGAAAAAAAAAATTGAGAAAAAAAAATTTGAGAAAAAAAAATGTGAGAAAAAAAAATTTGAGAAAAAAAATTTGAGAAAAAAAAAATTTGAGAAAAAAAAAATTTTGAGAAAAAAAATTGAGAAAAAAAATGTTGAGAAAAAAAAAATGTTATGATACCAGCCGCGAGTCTGTACGACAAACGGTTCATGAGTTATAGAGGCACTTCCTGTTTGGTGAAGGGCACTTCCTGTTTGGCGGAGGAAGCGTCAATTAAGGTTAAGGACTCTTAATCAAGTCATATGATACCAGCCACAACTCTGTACGATAAACGGTTGATGAGTAACAGCCAAAAAAAGGAACAATGAAGTATGGACCAATCAGAAGAGGGGGCACTTCCTGTTTGGTGAAGGAAGTTTGACGCTACGCCACGGGCACGCCGTTTTACGAAAACTCACGATTCGCACAACTTTTCATCGTTAAGGTGTCTTGAGTATGCCGAGCGAACTTGAAGTTGATCCGATTAACCCCCTAGGAGGAGTTCGTTAAAGTGCGACACGTGAAAACGTCCAAAAATACACCAAAACGCCACTAATTAGTCAAAATGGCTGACTTCCTGTTTGGTTTCGGACGTGGCGCCGAGAGACTTTTTTGTGAGTCCGGACACAATACAGATGTGTACCGATTTTCGTACTTGTGGGTGAAACCGTATAGTGGGGCTGTTGCGTTGAAATATTGTAGGGGGCGCTGTTGCGCCATTAGGCCACGCCCCCTTTTTATTTATTTTTATTACGTAATTTTTCGCCACTTCTGATGTGCGTGCAAAGTTGCACAACTTTTGGAGTACGTTTGGCGCCTCAAAAACGCGATTTACTTTCGGGAAAATAATAATAATAATAATTAAAGCTGCAAGCAGCAATGGACGGGCCCTCGGAGCTCTTCCCACGTCACAAGGCCAGCAGCCAATCAGAAACCAAACAGGAAGTCAGCCATTTCGACTAATTAGTGGCGTTTTGGCGCATTTTTGGCCGCTATCACGGGTCGCACTTTAACGATAGTTTAACGTTTTTCTCAAAAAAAAATTTGAGAAAAAAAATTTGAGAATAAAAAATTTGAGAAAAAAAAATGTTGAGAAAAAAATTTTTTTTAAAAAATTTTTGAGAAAAAAAAATTGAGAAAAAAAAATTTGAGAAAAAAAAAATTTGAGAAAAAAAATTTGAGAAAAAAAAATTTGAGAAAAAAAAATTTTGAGGAAAAAAAAAATTAAGAAAAAAAAAATTGAGAAAAAAAAAATTTGAGAAAAAAAAATTTGAGAAAAAAAAATTTGAGAAAAAAAAATTTGAGAAAAAAAAAATTTGAGAAATAAAAAATTTTGAGAAAAAAAATTGAGAAAAAAAATGTTGAGAAAAAAAAATGTTATGACACCAGCCGCGAGTCTGTACGACAAACGGTTCATGAGTTATAGAGGCACTTCCTGTTTGGTGAAGGGCACTTCCTGTTTGGCGGAGGAAGCGTCAATTAAGGTTAAGGACTCTTAATCAAGTCATATGATACCAGCCACAACTCTGTACGATAAACGGTTGATGAGTAACAGCCAAAAAAAGGAACAATGAAGTATGGACCAATCAGAAGAGGGGGCACTTCCTGTTTGGTGAAGGAAGTTTGACGCTACGCCACGGGCACGCCGTTTTACGAAAACTCACGATTCGCACAACTTTTCATCGTTAAGGTGTCTTGAGTATGCCGAGCGAACTTGAAGTTGATCCGATTAACCCCCTAGGAGGAGTTCGTTAAAGTGCGACACATGAAAACGTCCAAAAATACACCAAAACGCCACTAATTAGTCAAAATGGCTGACTTCCTGTTTGGTTTCGGACGTGGCGCCGAGAGACTTTTTTGTGAGTCCGGACACAATACAGATGTGTACCGATTTTTGTACTTGTGGGTGAAACCGTCTAGTGGGGCTGTTGCGTTGAAATTTTGTAGGGGGTGCTGTTGCGCAATTAGGCCCCGCCCACTTTTTTTTTTTTTAAAATACGTAATTTTTCGCCACTTGTGATGTGCTTGCAAAGTTGCGCAACTTTTGGAGTACGTTTTGCGCCTCAAAAACGCGATTCTTTAGGGGGAAGAATAATAATAATTAAAGCTGCAAGCAGCAATGACCGGGCCCTCGGAGATATACCCACATCACAAGGGGTAAAAAAAAAATTTTTGAGAAAAAAAAATTGAGTAAAAAAAAATTTGAGAAAAAAAAAATTTGAGAAAAAAAAAATTGAGAAAAAAAAATTTGAGGAAAAAAAATTTGAGAAAAAAAAAATTTTGAGAAAAAAAAAATTGAGAAAAAAAATTTTTGAGAAAAAAAAATTTTTGAGAAAAAAAAAATTTTGAGAAAAAAAAAATTTGAGAAAAAAAAAATTTGAGAAAAAAAAAATTTGAGAAAAAAAAATTTGAGAAAAAAAAAATTTTGAGAAAAAAAAAATTTGAGAAAAAAAAATTTGAGAAAAAAAAATTTTTGAGAAAAAAAAATTTGAGAAAAAAAAAATTGAGAAAAAAAAAATTTCGAGAAAAAAAATGTTATGACACCAGCCGCGAGTCTGTACGACAAACGGTTCATGAGTTATAGAGGCACTTCTTGTTTGGTGAAGGGCACTTCCTGTTTGGCGAAGGAAGCGTCAATTAAGGTTAAGGACTCTTAATCAAGTCATATGATACCAGCCACAACTCTGTACGATAAACGGTTGATGAGTAACAGCCAAAAAAAGGAACAATGAAGTATGGACCAATCAGAAGAGGGGGCACTTCCTGTTTGGTGAAGGAAGTTTGACGCTACGCCACGGGCACGCCGTTTTACGAAAACTCACGATTCGCACAACTTTTCATCGTTAAGGTGTCTTGAGTATGCCGAGCGAACTTGAAGTTGATCCGATTAACCCCCTAGGAGGAGTTCGTTAAAGTGCGACACATGAAAACGTCCAAAAATACACCAAAACGCCACTAATTAGTCAAAATGGCTGACTTCCTGTTTGGTTTCGGACGTGGCGCCGAGAGACTTTTTTGTGAGTCCGGACACAATACAGATGTGTACCGATTTTTGTACTTGTGGGTGAAACCGTCTAGTGGGGCTGTTGCGTTGAAATTTTGTAGGGGGCGCTGTTGCGCAATTAGGCCCCGCCCACTTTTTTTTTTTTTTAAATACGTAATTTTTCGCCACTTGTGATGTGCTTGCAAAGTTGCGCAACTTTTGGAGTACGTTTTGCGCCTCAAAAACGCGATTCTTTAGGGGGAAGAATAATAATAATCTTTGCAATTACAATAGGGTCCTCACACTGTGTGTGCTCGGGCCCTAATAATCTTTGCAAATACAATAGGGTCCTCACACTGTGTGTGCTCGGGCCCTAATTAAAGCTGCAAGCAGCAATGACCGGGCCCTCGAAGCTCTACCCACGTCACAAGAGGTAGCAGCCAATTAGCATTAGAATTTTTGAATCAGCATTAGCATTTGTTAGCATTGGCATATGTTAGCATTAGCATGTGTAAGCATTAGCATTAGTTAGCATTAACATTTGTTAGCATTAGCATTAACATTTGTTAGCATTAGCATGTGTAAGCATTAGCATGTGTTAGCATTAGCATTTGTTAGCATTAGCATGTGTTAGCATTAGCATGTTAGCATTAGCATTTGTTAGCATTAGCATTAGCATGTTAGCATTAGCATGTTAGCATTAGCATTTGTTAGCATTAGCATGTTAGCATTAGCATTTGTTAGCATTAGCATTAGCATGTTAGCATTAGCATTAGCAACATTTTTGAGAAAACAATTTTTTTTGAGAAAAAAAAAGTTGAGAAAAAAAAATTGAGAAAAAAAATTTGAGAAAAAAAAATGTTGAGAAAAAAAAATTAAGAAAAAAAAAATTTGAGAAAAAAAAAATTTTGAGAAAAATTTTTTTTTTGAGAAAAATAAAAATGTATGACACCAGCCGCGAGTCTGTACGACAAACGGTTCATGAGTTATAGAGGCACTTCCTGTTTGGTGAAGGGCACTTCCTGTTTGGCGAAGGAAGCGTCAATTAAGGTTAAGGACTCTTAATCAAGTCATATGATACCAGCCACAACTCTGTACGATAAACGGTTGATGAGTAACAGCCAAAAAAAGGAACAATTAAGTATGGACCAATCAGAAGAGGGGGCACTTCCTGTTTGGCGAAGGAAGTTTGACGCTTCGCCACGGGCACGCCGTTTTACGAAAACTCACGATTCGCACAACTTTTCATCGTTAAGGTGTCTTGAGTATGCCGAGCGAACTTGAAGTTGATCCGATTAACCCCCTAGGAGGAGTTCGTTAAAGTGCGACCCGTGAAAACGGCCAAAAATACACCAAAACGCCACTAATTAGTCAAAATGGCTGACTTCCTGTTTGGTTTCGGACGTGGCGCCGAGAGACTTTTTTGTGAGTCCGGACCCGATACAGATGTGTACCGATTTTCGTACGTGTAGGTGAAACCGTCTAGTGGGGCTGTTGCGTTGAAATTTTGTAGGGGGTGCTGTTGCGCCATTAGGCCCCGCCCACTTTTTTTTTTTTTTAAATACGTAATTTTTCGCCACTTGTGATGTGCTTGCAAAGTTGCACAACTTTTGGAGTACGTTTTGCGCCTCAAAAACGCGATTCTTTAGGGGGAAGAATAATAATAATAATTAAAGCTGCAAGCAGCAATGGACGGGCCCTCGGAGCTCTTCCCACGTCACAAGGCCAGCAGCCAATCAGAAACCAAACAGGAAGTCAGCCATTTCGACTAATTAGTGGCGTTTTGGCGCATTTTTGGCCGCTATCACGGGTCGCACTTTAACGATAGTTTAACGTTTTTCTCAAAAAAAAATTTGAGAAAAAAAAATTTGAGAAAAAAAAATGTTGAGAAAAAAAATTTTTGAGAAAAAAATGTTTTGAGAAAAAAAAATTGAGAAAAAAAAATTTGAGAAAAAAAAAATTTGAGAAAAAAAATTTGAGAAAAAAAAAAATTTGAGAAAAAAAAATTTTGAGGAAAAAAAAAATTAAGAAAAAAAAAAGTTGAGAAAAAAAAAATTTGAGAAAAAAAAATTTGAGAAAAAAAAATTTGAGAAAAAAAAATTTGAGAAAAAAAAATTTTGAGAACTAAAAATTTTTGAGAAAAAAAATTGAGAAAAAAAATGTTGAGAAAAAAAAAATGTTATGACACCAGCCGCGAGTCTGTACGACAAACGGTTCATGAGTTATAGAGGCACTTCCTGTTTGGTGAAGGGCACTTCCTGTTTGGCGGAGGAAGCGTCAATTAAGGTTAAGGACTCTTAATCAAGTCATATGATACCAGCCACAACTCTGTACGATAAACGGTTGATGAGTAACAGCCAAAAAAAGGAACAATGAAGTATGGACCAATCAGAAGAGGGGGCACTTCCTGTTTGGTGAAGGAAGTTTGACGCTACGCCACGGGCACGCCGTTTTACGAAAACTCACGATTCGCACAACTTTTCATCGTTAAGGTGTCTTGAGTATGCCGAGCGAACTTGAAGTTGATCCGATTAACCCCCTAGGAGGAGTTCGTTAAAGTGCGACACATGAAAACGTCCAAAAATACACCAAAACGCCACTAATTAGTCAAAATGGCTGACTTCCTGTTTGGTTTCGGACGTGGCGCCGAGAGACTTTTTTGTGAGTCCGGACACAATACAGATGTGTACCGATTTTTGTACTTGTGGGTGAAACCGTCTAGTGGGGCTGTTGCGTTGAAATTTTGTAGGGGGCGCTGTTGCGCAATTAGGCCCCGCCCACTTTTTTTTTTTTTTAAATACGTAATTTTTCGCCACTTGTGATGTGCTTGCAAAGTTGCGCAACTTTTGGAGTACGTTTTGCGCCTCAAAAACGCGATTCTTTAGGGGGAAGAATAATAATAATCTTTGCAATTACAATAGGGTCCTCACACTGTGTGTGCTCGGGCCCTAATAATCTTTGCAATTACAATAGGGTCCTCACACTGTGTGTGCTCGGGCCCTAATTAAAGCTGCAAGCAGCAATGACCGGGCCCTCGGAGATCTACCCACATCACAAGGGGTAAAAAAAAAATTTTTGAGAAAAAAAAAATTGAGAAAAAAAAATTTGAGAAAAAAAAAATTGAGAAAAAAAAATTTGAGGAAAAAAAAATTTGAGAAAAAAAAAATTTGAGAAAAAAAAAATTGAGAAAAAAAAATTTTTGAGAAAAAAAAATTTTTGAGAAAAAAAAATTTTGAGAAAAAAAAAATTTTGAGAAAAAAAAAATGTGAGAAAAAAAAAATTTGAGAAAAAAAAATTTGAGAAAAAAAAATTTGAGAAAAAAAAATTTGAGAAAAAAAAATTTTTGAGAAAAAAAAAATTTGAGAAAAAAAAAATTTGAGAAAAAAAATTTTTGAGAAAAAAAAATGTTATGACACCAGCCGCGAGTCTGTACGACAAACGGTTCATGAGTTATAGAGGCACTTCCTGTTTGGTGAAGGGCACTTCCTGTTTGGCGAAGGAAGCGTCAATTAAGGTTAAGGACTCTTAATCAAGTCATATGATACCAGCCACAACTCTGTACGATAAACGGTTGATGAGTAACAGCCAAAAAAAGGAACAATCAAGTATGGACCAATCAGAAGAGGGGGCACTTCCTGTTTGGTGAAGGAAGCTTGACCCTTCGCCACGGGCACGCCGTTTTACGAAAACTCACGATTCGCACAACTTTTCATCGTTAAGGTGTCTTGAGTATGCCGAGCGAACTTGAAGTTGATCCGATTAACCCCCTAGGAGGAGTTCGTTAAAGTGCGACACGTGAAAGCGGCCAAAAATACACCAAAACGCCACTAATTAGTCAAAATGGCTGACTTCCTGTTTGGTTTCGGACGTGGCGCCGAGAGACTTTTTTGTGAGTCCGGACACGATACAGATGTGTACCGATTTTCGTACGTGTAGGTGAAACCGTATGGTGGGGCTTGAGGCACGAAGTTTTGTAGGGGGCGCTGTTGCACCATTAGGCCACGCCCCCTTTTATTTTTTTTTAAATACGTACATTTTCGACACTTGTGATGTGTGTGCAAAGTTGCGCAACTTTTTGAGTACGTTTTGCGCCTCAAAAACGCGATTTACTTTCGGGAAAATAATAATAATTAAAGCTGCAAGCAGCAATGACCGGGCCCTCGGAGATCTACCCACGTCACAAGGGGTAGCAGCCAATTAGCATTAGAATTTAAGAATCAGCATTAGCATTTGTTAGCATTAGCATGTGTTAGCATTAGCATTTGTTAACATTAGCATTAGCATTTGTTAGCATTATCATTTGAAAGCATTAGCATGTTAGCATTAGCATGTGTTAGCATTAGCATGTTAGCATTAGCATTTGTTAGCATTAGCATTTGTTAGCATTAGCATGTTAGCATTAGCATTTGTTAGCATTAACATGTGTAAACATTAGCATGTTAGCATTAGCATTTGTCAGCATTAGCATGTTAGCATTAGTTAGCATTAGCATGTTAGCATTAGCATTTTTTAGCATTAGCATTAGCATGTTAGCATTAGCATTAGCAACATTTTTGAGAAAAAAAAATTGAGGAAAAAAAAAGTTGAGAAAAAAAATTGAGAAAAAAAAATTTGAGAAAAAAAATTTGAGAAAAAAAAATTGAGTAAAAAAAATGTTGAGAAAAAAAATTTTTGAGAAAAAAATGTTTTGAGAAAAAAAAATTGAGAAAAAAAAATTTGAGAAAAAAAAAATTTGAGAAAAAAAATTTGAGAAAAAAAAAATTTGAGAAAAAAAAATTGAGGAAAAAAAAAATTAAGAAAAAAAAAATTGAGAAAAAAAAAATTTGAGAAAAAAAAAATTTTGAGAAAAAAAAATTTTTGAGAAAAAAAATTGAGAAAAAAAAATGTTGAGAAAAAAAATTGTTATGACACCAGCCGCGAGTCTGTACGACAAACGGTTCATGAGTTATAGAGGCACTTCCTGTTTGGTGAAGGGCACTTCCTGTTTGGCGGAGGAAGCGTCAATTAAGGTTAAGGACTCTTAATCAAGTCATATGATACCAGCCACAACTCTGTACGATAAACGGTTGATGAGTAACAGCCAAAAAAAGGAACAATCAAGTATGGACCAATCAGAAGAGGGGGCACTTCCTGTTTGGTGAAGGAAGCTTGACCCTTCGCCACGGGCACGCCGTTTTACGAAAACTCACGATTCGCACAACTTTTCATCGTTAAGGTGTCTTGAGTATGCCGAGCGAACTTGAAGTTGATCCGATTAACCCCCTAGGAGGAGTTCGTTAAAGTGCGACACGTGAAAATGGCCAAAAATACACCAAAACGCCACTAATTAGTCAAAATGGCTGACTTCCTGTTTGGTTTCGGACGTGGCGCCGAGAGACTTTTTTGTGAGTCCGGACACGATACAGATGTGTACCGATTTTCGTACGTGTAGGTGAAACCGTATGGTGGGGCTTGAGGCACGAAGTTTTGTAGGGGGCGCTGTTGCGCCATTAGGCCACGCCCCCTTTTATTTTTTTCTAAATACGTACATTTTCGCCACTTGTAATGTGCTTGCAAAGTTGCGCAACTTTTGGAGTACGTTTGGCGCCTCAAAAACGCGATTTACTTTCGGGAAAATAATAATAATAATTAAAGCTGCAAGCAGCAATGGACGGGCCCTCGGAGCTCTTACCACGTCACAAGGCCAGCAGCCAATCAGAAACCAAACAGGAAGTCAGCCATTTCGACTAATTAGTGGCGTTTTGGCGCATTTTTGGCCGCTATCACGGGTCGCACTTTAACGATAGTTTAACGTTTTTCTCAAAAAAAAATGTTGAGAAAAAAAATTTGAGAAAAAAAAATTTGAGAAAAATAAATGTTGAGAAAAAAAATTTTTGAGAAAAAAATGTTTTGAGAAAAAAAAATTGAGAAAAAAAAATTTGAGAAAAAAAAAATTTGAGAAAAAAAATTTGAGAAAAAAAAAAATTTGAGAAAAAAAAATTTTGAGGAAAAAAAAAATTAAGAAAAAAAAAATTGAGAAAAAAAAATTTGAGAAAAAAAAATTTGAGAAAAAAAAATTTGAGAAAAAAAAAATTTGAGAAAAAAAAAATTTTGAGAAAAAAAATTGAGAAAAAAAATGTTGAGAAAAAAAAAATGTTATGACACCAGCCGCGAGTCTGTACGACAAACGGTTCATGAGTTATAGAGGCACTTCCTGTTTGGTGAAGGGCACTTCCTGTTTGGCGGAGGAAGCGTCAATTAAGGTTAAGGACTCTTAATCAAGTCATATGATACCAGCCACAACTCTGTACGATAAACGGTTGATGAGTAACAGCCAAAAAAAGGAACAATCAAGTATGGACCAATCAGAAGAGGCGGCACTTCCTGTTTGGTGAAGGAAGTTTGACGCTACGCCACGGGCACGCCGTTTTACGAAAACTCACGATTCGCACAACTTTTCATCGTTAAGGTGTCTTGAGTATGCCGAGCGAACTTGAAGTTGATCCGATTAACCCCCTAGGAGGAGTTCGTTAAAGTGCGACACATGAAAACGTCCAAAAATACACCAAAACGCCACTAATTAGTCAAAATGGCTGACTTCCTGTTTGGTTTCGGACGTGGCGCCGAGAGACTTTTTTGTGAGTCCGGACACAATACAGATGTGTACCGATTTTTGTACTTGTGGGTGAAACCGTCTAGTGGGGCTGTTGCGTTGAAATTTTGTAGGGGGCGCTGTTGCGCAATTAGGCCCCGCCCACTTTTTTTTTTTTTTAAATACGTAATTTTTCGCCACTTGTGATGTGCTTGCAAAGTTGCGCAACTTTTGGAGTACGTTTTGCGCCTCAAAAACGCGATTCTTTAGGGGGAAGAATAATAATAATCTTTGCAATTACAATAGGGTCCTCACACTGTGTGTGCTCGGGCCCTAATTAAAGCTGCAAGCAGCAATGACCGGGCCCTCGCAGCTCTACCCACGTCACAAGGCCAGCAGCCAATCAGAAACCAAACAGGAAGTCAGCCATTTCGACTAATTAGTGGCGTTTTGGCGCATTTTTGGCCGTTATCACGGGTCGCACTTTAACGATAGTTTAAAGTTTTTCTCAAAAAAAAATGTTTGAGAAAAAAAAATTGAGAAAAAAAAAATTGAGAAAAAAAAAATTTGAGAAAAAAAAAATTTGAGAAAAAAAAAAATTTGAGAAAAAAAAATTTGAGAAAAAAAAATTTGAGAAAAAAAAATTTTGAGAAAAAAAATTTTGAGAAAAAAAAATTTGAGAAAAAAAAATTTTTGAGAAAAAAAAAATTTTGAGAAAAAAAAATTTGAGAAAAAAAAAATGTTTTGAGAAAAAAAAAATGTATGACACCAGCCGCGAGTCTGTACGACAAACGGTTCATGAGTTATAGAGGCACTTCCTGTTTGGTGAATAACACTTCCTGTTTGGCGAAGGAAGCGTCAATTAAGGTTAAGGACTCTTAATCGAGTCATATGATACCAGCCACAACTCTGTACGATAAACGGTTGATGAGAAACAGCCAAAAAAGGAACAATCAAGTTTCGGCCAATCAGAAGAGGGGGCGGGGCTTAGTTAAACCAGTTAAGTTGAAGGACACTTAGTCAAGTCATATGATACCAGCCACAACTCTGTACGATAAACGGTTGATGAGTAACAGCCAAAAAAAGGAACAATCAAGTATGGACCAATCAGAAGAGGGGGCACTTCCTGTTTGGTGAAGGAAGTTTGACACTTCGCCACGGGCACGCCGTTTTACGAAAACTCACGATTCGCACAACTTTTCATCGTTAAGGTGTCTTGAGTATGCCGACCGAACTTGAAGTTGATCCGATTAACCCCCTAGGAGGAGTTCGTTAAAGTGTGACGCGTGAAAACGGCCAAAAACACACCAAAACGCCACTAATTAGTCAAAATGGCTGACTTCCTGTTTGGTTTCGGACGTGGTGCCGAGAGACTTTTTTGTGAGTCCGGACACGATACAGATGTGTACCGATATTTGTACGTGTAGGTGAAATCGTATGGTGGGGCTTGAGGCACAAAGTTTTGTAGGGGGCGCTGTTGCGCAATTAGCCACGCCCCCTTTTTTTTTTTTTTTTATTACGCAAATTTTCGCCACGTGTAATGTGCTTGCAAAGTTCCGCAACTTTTGGAGTACGTTTTGCCCCTCAAAAATGCGATTCTTTATCGGGAAGAATAATAATAATAATCTTTGCAATTACAATAGGGTCCTCACACACTGTGTGTGCTCGGGCCCTAATAATAATCTTTGCAAATACAATAGGGTCCTCACACACTGTGTGTGCTCGGGCCCTAATTAAAGCTGCAAGCAGCAATGACCGGGCCCTCGGAGATCTACCCACGTCACAAGGGGTAGCAGCCAATTAGCATTAGAATTTAAGAATCAGCATTAGCATTTGTTAGCATTAGCATGTGTTAGCATTAGCATATGTTAGCATTAGCATTAGCATGTTAGCATTTGTTAGCATTAGCATGTGTTAGCATTAGCATTAGAATTTGTTAGCTTAGCATGTGTTAGCATTAGCATTAGCATGTTAGCATTAGCATGTTAGCATTAGCATGTTAGCATTAGCCTGTTAGCATTAGCATTTGTTAGCATTAGCATATTAGCATTTGTTAGCATTAACATGTGTTAGCATTAGCATGTTAGCGTTAGCATTTGTTAGCATTAGCATGTGTTAGCATTAGCATTTGTTAGCATTAGCATTAAATTAAAAAAAAATTGAGAAAAAAAAATTTGAGAAAAAAAAATTTGAAGAAAAAAAGAAAAAAAAAATTTGAGAATTTTTTTTTTTGAGAAAACAAATTTGAGAAAAAAAAATTTGAGAAAAAACATTTTTTGAGAAAAAAAAAATTTGAGAAAAAAAAAATTTGAAAAAAAAAAATGAGAAAAAAAAATTTTGAGAAAAAAAAATTTTTGAGAAAAAAAAAATTTGAGAAAAAAAAAATTTGAGAAAAAAAAAATTTTGAGAAAAAAAAAATTTGAGAAAAAAAAAAATTTGAGAAAAAAAAAATGTTGAGAAAAAAAAAATGATGACACCAGCCGCGAGTCTGTACGACAAACGGTTCATGAGTTATAGAGGCACTTCCTGTTTGGTGAAGGGCACTTCCTGTTTGGCGAAGGAAGCGTCAATTAAGGTTAAGGACTCTTAATCAAGTCATATGATACCAGCCACAACTCTGTACGATAAACGGTTGATGAGTAACAGCCAAGAAAAGGAACAATCAAGTATGGACCAATCAGAAGAGGGGGCACTTCCTGTTTGGTGAAGGAAGTTTGACCCTTCGCCACGGGCACGCCGTTTTACGAAAACTCACGATTCGCACAACTTTTCATCGTTAAGGTGTCTTGAGTATGCCGAGCGAACTTGAAGTTGATCCGATTAACCCCCTAGGAGGAGTTCGTTAAAGTGCGACACGTGAAAACGGCCAAAAATACACCAAAACGCCACTAATTAGTCAAAATGGCTGACTTCCTGTTTGGTTTCGGACGTGGCGCCGAGAGACTTTTTTGTGAGTCCGGACACGATACAGATGTGTACCGATTTTCGTACGTGTAGGTGAAACCGTATGGTGGGGCTTGAGGCACGAAGTTTTGTAGGGGGCGCTGTTGCGCCATTAGGCCACGCCCCCTTTTATTTTTTTTTAAATACGTAAATTTTCGCCACTTGTGATGTGTGTGCAAAGTTGCACAACTTTTTGAGTACGTTTTGCGCCTCAAAAACGCGATTTACTTTCGGGAAAATAATAATAATAATAAGAATTAAAGCTGCAAGCAGCAATGACCGGGCCCTCGCAGCTCTACCCACGTCACAAGGCCAGCAGCCAATCAGAAACCAAACAGGAAGTCAGCCATTTCGACTAATTAGTGGCGTTTTGGCGCATTTTTGGCCGTTATCACGGGTCACACTTTAACGATAGTTTAAAGTTTTTCTCAAAAAGAAATTTGTGAGAAAAAAAGAAAAATTTGAGAAAAAAAAATCTTTTGAGAAAAAAAAAATGTTGAGGAAAAAAAATTTTCTGAGAAAAAAGAATTTTGAGGAAAAAAAAAATTTTGAGAAAAAAAAAAAAAAAATGAGAAAAAAAAAATTTGAGGAAAAAAAATTTGAGAAAAAAAAAATTTGAGAAAAAAAAATTTGAGAAAAAAAATTTTTTGAGAAAAAAAATTGAGAAAAAAAAAATTTGAGAAAAAAAAAATTTGAGAAAAAAAATTTGAGAAAAAAAAATTGAGGAAAAAAAAAATTAAGAAAAAAAAAATTGAGAAAAAAAAAATTTGAGAAAAAAAAAATTTGAGAAAAAAAAATTTGAGAAAAAAAAATTTGAGAAAAAAAAAATTTGAGAAAAAAAAAATTTTGAGAAAAAAAATTGAGAAAAAAAAATGTTGAGAAAAAAAAAATGTTATGACACCAGCAGCGAGTCTGTACGACAAACGGTTCATGAGTTATAGAGGCACTTCCTGTTTGGTGAAGGGCACTTCCTGTTTGGCGGAGGAAGCGTCAATTAAGGTTAAGGACTCTTAATCAAGTCATATGATACCAGCCACAACTCTGTACGATAAACGGTTGATGAGTAACAGCCAAAAAAAGGAACAATGAAGTATGGACCAATCAGAAGAGGGGGCACTTCCTGTTTGGTGAAGGAAGTTTGACGCTACGCCACGGGCACGCCGTTTTACGAAAACTCACGATTCGCACAACTTTTCATCGTTAAGGTGTCTTGAGTATGCCGAGCAAACTTGAAGTTGATCCGATTAACCCCCTAGGAGGAGTTCGTTAAAGTGCGACACGTGAAAACGGCCAAAAATACACCAAAACGCCACTAATTAGTCAAAATGGCTGACTTCCTGTTTGGTTTCGGACGTGGCGCCGAGAGACTTTTTTGTGAGTCCGGACACGATACAGATGTGTACCGATTTTCATACGTGTAGGTGAAACCGTATGGTGGGGCTTGAGGCACGAAGTTTTGTAGGGGGCGCTGTTGCGCCATTAGGCCACGCCCCCTTTTTTTTTTTTTTAAATACGTACATTTTCGCCACTTGTGATGTGTGTGCAAAGTTGCGCAACTTTTTGAGTACGTTTTGCGCCTCAAAAACGCGATTTACTTTCGGGAAAATAATAATAATAATAATAATAATCTTTGCAAATACAATAGGGTCCTCACACACTGTGTGTGGCTCGGGCCCTAATTAAAGCTGCAAGCAGCAATGAACGGGCCCTCGGAGCTCTTCCCACGTCACAAGGCCAGCAGCCAATCAGAAACCAAACAGGAAGTCAGCCATTTCGACTAATTAGTGGCGTTTTGGCGCATTTTTGGCCGCTATCACGGGTCGCACTTTAACGATAGTTTAACGTTTTTCTCAAAAAAAAAATTGAGAAAAAAAATTTGAGAAAAAAAAAGTTGAGAAAAAAAAATGTTGAGAAAAATTTTTTGAGAAAAAAAATTGAGAAAAAAAAATTGAGAAAAAAAATTTGAGAAAAAAAAATTTGAGAAAAAAAAATTTGAGAAAAAAAATTTGAGAAAAAAAAAATTTGAGAAAAAAAAATTGAGGAAAAAAAAAATTAAGAAAAAAAAAATTTGAGAAAAAAAAATTTGAGAAAAAAAAAATTTGAGAAAAAAAAATTTGAGAAAAAAAAATTTGAGAAAAAAAAATTTGAGAAAAAAAAATTTGAGAAAAAAAAATTTGAGAAAAAAAAAATTTTGAGAAAAAAAAATTTTTGAGAAAAAAAATGGAGAAAAAAAAATGTTGAGAAAAAAAATGTTATGAAACCAGCCGCGAGTCTGTACGACAAACGGTTCATGAGTTATAGAGGCACTTCCTGTTTGGTGAAGGGCACTTCCTGTTTGGCGGAGGAAGCGTCAATTAAGGTTAAGGACTCTTAATCAAGTCATATGATACCAGCCACAACTCTGTACGATAAACGGTTGATGAGTAACAGCCAAAAAAAGGAACAATCAAGTATGGACCAATCAGAAGAGGGGGCACTTCCTGTTTGGTGAAGGAAGTTTGACACTTCGCCACGGGCACGCCGTTTTACGAAAACTCACGATTCGCACAACTTTTCATCGTTAAGGTGTCTTGAGTATGCCGACCGAACTTGAAGTTGATCCGATTAACCCCCTAGGAGGAGTTCGTTAAAGTGTGACGCGTGAAAACGGCCAAAAACACACCAAAACGCCACTAATTAGTCAAAATGGCTGACTTCCTGTTTGGTTTCGGACGTGGTGCCGAGAGACTTTTTTGTGAGTCCGGACACGATACAGATGTGTACCGATTTTCGTACGTGTAGGTGAAATCGTATGGTGGGGCTTGAGGCACAAAGTTTTGTAGGGGGCGCTGTTGCGTAATTAGCCACGCCCCCTTTTTTTTTTTTTTGAATTACGTAAATTTTCGCCACGTGTAATGTGCTTGCAAAGTTCCGCAACTTTTGGAGTACGTTTTGCCCCTCAAAAATGCGATTCTTTATCGGGAAGAATAATAATAATTAAAGCTGCAAGCAGCAATGGACGGGCCCTCGGAGCTCTTCCCACGTCACAAGGCCAGCAGCCAATCAGAAACCAAACAGGAAGTCAGCCATTTCGACTAATTAGTGGCATTTTGGCGCATTTTTGGCCGCTATCACGGGTCGCACTTTAACGATAGTTTAACGTTTTTCTCAAAAAAAATTTTGAGAAAAAAAATGTGAGAAAAAAAAATGTGAGAAAAAAAAATTTGAGAAAAAAAAAATTTGAGAAAAAAAATTTGAGAAAAAAAAAATTTGAGAAAAAAAAATTGAGGAAAAAAAAAATTAAGAAAAAAAAAATTGAGAAAAAAAAAATTTGAGAAAAAAAAATTTGAGAAAAAAAAAATAATTGTGAGAAAAAAAATTGAGAAAAAAAATGTTGAGAAAAAAAATTTTTGAGAAAAAAATTTTTTGAGAAAAAAATGTTTTGAGAAAAAAAAATTGAGAAAAAAAAATTTGAGAAAAAAAAAATTTGAGAAAAAAAATTTGAGAAAAAAAAAAATTTGAGAAAAAAAAATTTTGAGGAAAAAAAAAATTAAGAAAAAAAAAATTGAGAAAAAAAAAATTTGAGAAAAAAAAATTTGAGAAAAAAAAATTTGAGAAAAAAAAATTTGAGAAAAAAAAAATTGTGAGAAAAAAAATTGAGAAAAAAAAATGTTGAGAAAAAAAATTTTTGAGAAAAAAATGTTTTGAGAAAAAAGAATTGAGAAAAAAAAATTTGAGAAAAAAAAATTTTGAGAAAAAAAATTTGAGAAAAAAAAAAATTTGAGAAAAAAAAATTTTGAGGAAAAAAAAAATTAAGAAAAAAAAAATTGAGAAAAAAAAAATTTGAGAAAAAAAATTTGAGAAAAAAAAATTTGAGAAAAAAAAATTTGAGAAAAAAAAAATTTGAGAAAAAAAAAATTTTGAGAAAAAAAATTGAGAAAAAAAATGTTGAGAAAAAAAAAATGTTATGACACCAGCCGCGAGTCTGTACGACAAACGGTTCATGAGTTATAGAGGCACTTCCTGTTTGGTGAAGGGCACTTCCTGTTTGGCGGAGGAAGCGTCAATTAAGGTTAAGGACTCTTAATCAAGTCATATGATACCAGCCACAACTCTGTACGATAAACGGTTGATGAGTAACAGCCAAAAAAAGGAACAATGAAGTATGGACCAATCAGAAGAGGGGGCACTTCCTGTTTGGTGAAGGAAGTTTGACGCTACGCCACGGGCACGCCGTTTTACGAAAACTCACGATTCGCACAACTTTTCATCGTTAAGGTGTCTTGAGTATGCCGAGCGAACTTGAAGTTGATCCGATTAACCCCCTAGGAGGAGTTCGTTAAAGTGCGACACATGAAAACGTCCAAAAATACACCAAAACGCCACTAATTAGTCAAAATGGCTGACTTCCTGTTTGGTTTCGGACGTGGCGCCGAGAGACTTTTTTGTGAGTCCGGACACAATACAGATGTGTACCGATTTTTGTACTTGTGGGTGAAACCGTCTAGTGGGGCTGTTGCGTTGAAATTTTGTAGGGGGCGCTGTTGCGCAATTAGGCCCCGCCCACTTTTTTTTTTTTTTAAATACGTAATTTTTCGCCACTTGTGATGTGCTTGCAAAGTTGCGCAACTTTTGGAGTACGTTTTGCGCCTCAAAAACGCGATTCTTTAGGGGGAAGAATAATAATAATCTTTGCAATTACAATAGGGTCCTCACACTGTGTGTGCTCGGGCCCTAATTAAAGCTGCAAGCAGCAATGGACGGGCCCTCGGAGCTCTTCCCACGTCACAAGGCCAGCAGCCAATCAGAAACCAAACAGGAAGTCAGCCATTTCGACTAATTAGTGGCGTTTTGGCGCATTTTTGGCCGCTATCACGGGTCGCACTTTAACGATAGTTTAACGTTTTTCTCAAAAAAAAATTTGAGAAAAAAAATTTGAGAAAAAAAAATTTGAGAAAAAAAAATGTTGAGAAAAAAAATTTTTGAGAAAAAAATGTTTTGAGAAAAAAAAATTGAGAAAAAAAAATTTGAGAAAAAAAAAATTTGAGAAAAAAAATTTGAGAAAAAAAAAAATTTGAGAAAAAAAAATTTTGAGGAAAAAAAAAATTAAGAAAAAAAAAAGTTGAGAAAAAAAAAATTTGAGAAAAAAAAATTTGAGAAAAAAAAATTTGAGAAAAAAAAATTTGAGAAAAAAAAATTTTGAGAACTAAAAATTTTTGAGAAAAAAAATTGAGAAAAAAAATGTTGAGAAAAAAAAAATGTTATGACACCAGCCGCGAGTCTGTACGACAAACGGTTCATGAGTTATAGAGGCACTTCCTGTTTGGTGAAGGGCACTTCCTGTTTGGCGGAGGAAGCGTCAATTAAGGTTAAGGACTCTTAATCAAGTCATATGATACCAGCCACAACTCTGTACGATAAACGGTTGATGAGTAACAGCCAAAAAAAGGAACAATGAAGTATGGACCAATCAGAAGAGGGGGCACTTCCTGTTTGGTGAAGGAAGTTTGACGCTACGCCACGGGCACGCCGTTTTACGAAAACTCACGATTCGCACAACTTTTCATCGTTAAGGTGTCTTGAGTATGCCGAGCGAACTTGAAGTTGATCCGATTAACCCCCTAGGAGGAGTTCGTTAAAGTGCGACACATGAAAACGTCCAAAAATACACCAAAACGCCACTAATTAGTCAAAATGGCTGACTTCCTGTTTGGTTTCGGACGTGGCGCCGAGAGACTTTTTTGTGAGTCCGGACACAATACAGATGTGTACCGATTTTTGTACTTGTGGGTGAAACCGTCTAGTGGGGCTGTTGCGTTGAAATTTTGTAGGGGGCGCTGTTGCGCAATTAGGCCCCGCCCACTTTTTTTTTTTTTTAAATACGTAATTTTTCGCCACTTGTGATGTGCTTGCAAAGTTGCGCAACTTTTGGAGTACGTTTTGCGCCTCAAAAACGCGATTCTTTAGGGGGAAGAATAATAATAATCTTTGCAATTACAATAGGGTCCTCACACTGTGTGTGCTCGGGCCCTAATAATCTTTGCAATTACAATAGGGTCCTCACACTGTGTGCTCGGGCCCTAATAATCTTTGCAAATACAATAGGGTCCTCACACTGTGTGTGCTCGGGCCCTAATTAACCACTTAAGCCCTATTCAAATATATTTTGGAAAATTATTATATTTTAAAACAGAAATGCGTTGATATTAGAAGAAGCATGTACTAGTATTTCTAAAAGCAAGTACTCCAGCACTTTCAGAACTTTATTGCTACATCAAAGGTTACAGGTTAAGTGGGTGAAATTCATTTTTGTGAAAGCTCATCGTCAAAAGAAAGGGGGGGGGGGGGGTTAACTACTGGGGGTGAGTTGTCCACCACATATTGTAAAAGAGTGGGCAAAATTAAGTTTGCCAACATTGGCACAGGGGAGGGTGATCAGATCACTGGTACACTGGCATAAGTTGGAACTGGAAATACAATATTCTTGAAAGAAAAATAGTCAATTAAACAAAGTTCCCTCACATATACACAAATTACATCCTGCATATTATTCTACATTTATTCAAACTCTGACTTGGGACGGAGTCTGTGAGATAGGTGGGATTATTCTAATCCTGATGTGATAGAAAAAATATAAAAAAGGATGTTATATAAGGTTGTTATGAATATGTACAATCAAAATCAAGTTTCAAGTAAACCTAATGTCGAAAGGGCTTTGTGACTATCAAGAAAATAAAAACATCTCACTAGACAGAAACAGTTCCTCTGTCTCTAGTGACAATAACGTAAAATAACAGCAGATGTATAATATACAACATAAATGACATGTTGATCATTATTCACAGGTCACAGCACCCATCCAGGCAGTTCACTAGAGCAGGTGTTAGAGTCCAGCATTCACAGCCATAGGAGAACAGACTCTACAGTCACTGAGCACTGAGATAGAAATGTCAGGGAAGGTTGGACTTCCACACATTAGTCCTTGCAATTTATAGCTCTTCATGCAAGCACTTTCCTTGTTGTAAGGTCTGTTGAATCGACCCGAACCCAGGTCCTTAAAGTCATTTCTTGTCTTGTTTTGTCAAGTGTGTCTGTCTCGTGTGTTGTTGTTAATACCTATTCATTTCATATATACATTTTTCATCTGCCCCATTTGCCTGTTTGTTGTTTAAACTTGAATCAGGGCATATGATCTTTAAATGTCATTCCACTGAATGGTACCTCAAATGCCATCATAGCTTGTTACTTATATTGCCTTTTTATTTCTCTCGTTTTGTTTTGTTTTTGCCCTATTGCTACACTGTCACCTTTGGCATTTAGACTTTGGCATAAAAATAAAGCTGAGTTTCTGCTTCTGCCTTCATTTTATTTTTCAATTCAATTCCTTGAGTTTTGGATATGTGTTGAGAATCTCAGGTTTTTTTAGAAGTTTTAGGAACTGAGATGAAGTTCCCTCTCCTTTATTAATGATTATATCAATAAGTTTAATGCAAGCATCTTCTGGACTTTTCATCAGTATTGTATAAACTCTAGTATCAATAATTTCATCAGCATGTGCATGCTGAAGAATGTAGCTGAGATCTGAGTTGAGCCCCTCGAGAAGTTTCACCTTGTTGGTGACCAATATCTTTACAGACGAGCCCTATAGAAATGAAATATAAACAGGTATTTTTTCAATATGCAGCAATTGTAACTTATTGTAACTTATTGTATGTTATTTTGAGTAACCAGTAAACCTACAGTACCTGTAGAGTATGTGCATGAGTGGACGCCATGGTCTGCTCTGGATGAGGCACATCTGTCAAGCAAAGAATTAATTTAATTGGAATGGGGAAATACTTGTAAGCGCCACAAACACAAATTTCAACGTTGAAGCCCCCATAATTTTCACTTAAATGTATTGGAGACTTAAACCCATGGGGTCCCATGCAGCTGTGTGTGCGTGCGTGTGTGCATGCGTGTGCATATTTTTCTACGCCAATCCAAAGGAAGATTACCATTAGAATTTTGCTGATGGAATCATGACCATGCAGGTAGGTAATGTGTTCGTAGCCCAATCAGGGAACAGCATTTCTGGCAACTTCATCATTAATGTGATGTCACTGGCATCGCCAGTGGTGATGCCAGTTGTGAGCGCACCTCATGGCGTGCTCAGTGGAGCAATGGTGATTCAATGTTTGGGGGGTCGCGAACGTCGCTCAACGCTACTATACAGGTCTATTGATATGCATATAGGCTCCTTTCTTTGTTAAAACAGTTGTCGAGGTGTGAATTTAGAGGGTGCGAGACCCCGGCCCAGAAAAGATATGGGTCGTCGAGGGCGTGCGACCCAAGAGTACGGCAACACTGCTCTGTACTGGTGCACAACTAGGCCATACATGGCCTTCTTGTGCACAAGTTGGCACCTCGACAGAGTGCAGTTCTAGTTATTATTATGTTCATGATAATAAAATATAATTGATCACACTTACTGCTTTGGCTCAAAGCGGGCTCAGAGCAAACACGTAGTAGTTGTTGTTTGCTTGGCTTTTTCTCTGTGGTACCCCCCACCAACTCATCTGACACGAGAACAAAAAATAGGCATTTCAAAAATACATTGCAAAGTTACAACCATAACCAGAACAAATAAACACAGACATTCAAGTAGATAGGTGAATGTGTACATACGTAGTTGAATGTTTGTAGACCACGTAGGCCTAGTAACACCAGTACCACTCATTTCAAGGTAAAATGTGAAGGGAGGTGGCTGCTCATAGGAAGCTTCAAAGAATCCTTTTTCCACAACTGGTACCAGGGTGAAAATCAAGTGCTGTACAGACACACACAATTATAATGAATTTGCATCACACATTCATAAAGAATATATCATATGAATAGGTACAGTACACCACTCTATAGAGCTGCCATAATATGGTAAGCTGAGTGAAGACATACACACCTCAGGGTGAATTGTCCCTCTTGGCTCACTCGTCAGACGGTATTCCCTCTCTAACAGTAGACAGAGGGAATTCTTGTGAAGCCTTCTGTAATGCCCCTTCTTCTCCATCTCCTCCTCTATTTCCTGACACACACAACAACATAGGTTGATGACAAAAGAGAGGAGGAGGGGAAAAAAACAGTCAGTTCCTTAAAATGGAAAGTTATCAATATTGAAGACCATGTTAAATAAAGGTTTCACAAAATGAAAACACAATGTGTTTCGACTAGACATTATTCATAGCAGGTTTTTTTTCTTCATTTTCTTTTTTTTGCAAAATATTGATCACTATGACCAGTAAAACACAAAATACTTTAAGCCTGGAATCATCATTTATTCAAGGAAAATAACCAACACAGTTAAGTCAAAACCTAACCTAACTGTGTGGAGAGATAATAGAGGTCAAAGAACTGTGGCTTTACAGAATATAATCAGCTTTTTTTTTTTTTTTTTTACAATTAAGATTTTTCAGGGGAGCTCCTTTGCACTGACTTGATTGCATGAAAAAATATTGTTTGTGATAATGTTTCACATGATTATTATTGCACAAAACACCCTTATTTTTGGCGCATGCAGTGCCAAACTGGAAGCACACATGTATGCAATCTTTCTGTCTCCATCTTGGTGGCCTCCTTACTTGGATATGTGATTGTGATGATCTGCAGTTGAGGGCGAGGTAGATGCGGAAAGTGTGATTGTCGACACTACTCGATAGATCCTCGTAGACCAGCACTGCTCCATGGTGTTGTTCCACCAGCTGTGTGTCACGGGGGATGGAACCCACAGGTGACAGGGAGGACGCTGATGAATTTCGATGACTGCCAGAGGACTTGACTCTATCAGTGATGGGACGCTTGCCAGTGATGTGTAGGACACCAAATACCCTCTCATTTTCGGGACCTGGGTGAAGACAATGGAAGGAAGGATGGATTCGAGACAGTTTTATAGAGATAACAAACAAAATGCGTGGCATCCCAAAAATAAAAGGCTGAACTCAGACAATAGTGTAACAAAGTTTAGTAAGTTGTTTGGATTCACTGTATTGTAAAATATTGCACATTAGATATTTAGTTGGTGTACAGTCAATAATCAATATCTTATTATCAAATGGGTCCAGAGCCAGAATATATTCTCACCAGCCAGGCGCAGGGAGCGGGGAAGCTGGATGGACGTGAGGGCAGATGCTTCCTTGTCAACTGTGTGCACGTTGAATATGGGCCCAGAATAACGCACCAGAACTGACTCCTTTGCCTGAAATATCAAGCCTGTTTCCTCACACTCAAATGTCCCCTCTCCTTTCAGCTGAGCCCTGAACACGCACGCACGCACGCACGCACGCACGCACGCACACACGCACACACACACACACACACACACACACACACACACACACACACACACACACACGCACACACACACACACACACACCGTGTCTCACAAGGAATAAGAATAAAATGAAACTACAGATGGGCATTTTATGTCAAAGTGATGTCCAGACTCACTGAAAGCGTCCTCTGGAAAGTTTCTCAGGAGTGATCTTCTCAATGTCTTCACTCTATCAAGCAAAAAAACACAGTAGATAATTTAAGATCACCTATACAAACAATAATCAAAGAGCATATTTGCAGAGCACAATTTAAGGAAAACATGTAATTATAATCAAAACATCATGGCAAAACGCTAAAGTAATTTAAGAGGACATATAGCTCATTGGTCTTCTATGTCTGTTGTGGTGAAAATAAATATATTAAATCGGTGTTCTTACAATGCTTGAGTATGTTGGAGACATGACATGAGTAAATATATAAAATAAATCTCTGTTATTACAAAATATTGATCTCTCATACTCACCACACCAGAATCCGCCACACTAGAAACTTCACTCATGGAGTCATAGTCTGAAGAGGGCGCATCTATATCAGGTTCAGGAAGTGTCTTCAGCCAATCAGCAACCTTCCTGTCATCACTCCCTGGAACAGCAAACAACAGACAGTGAGACATTTACAATGATATTAACACAACCCATTAGTATGCTATTATAATCAATAACAATCATATTCAAATAATATTATATATATATATATATATATATATATATATAATTTTAATATTACATTTTGCAATTAGTATACAGTTTATATGCACTGTTAAAGGAGGAATCTTTCATGTCTAAGTCACAATTTCAAGGTTAAACATTAACCACATTTCAGACTTTATCTGAATAAGTCACTGCAAAGTCACACTGAAATCCGATACTCACTAGGCAGTGTTTCAAACAGTGTTGTCTGCATGGTCTCATGTCCCACTTTGACAGACCTGTCTTCTCTTGAGTCTGAAGGTTCAAAGTGTCCTCTGTTCATCGTCACCATGTCTTCAATTTTCTCCATCAACTCTGTCACTTCTGAAATGTCCCACTTGACACCATCAAGAACATGGTACCTGTAGCCACATTTCTCCAGGAGCCACCTCAGAGGTTCTCCTTCAGACTCGATGTACTCCTCAACACGTCTCCCTCCCAGCCACCATCCCTCTGTGAACAGAACTTGAGCGTCTCTCCAGACTCTGTCCCCCAGCAGCTCCATGAGTTCCTCCACTGATCTCCTGTCAGCATCAGAAAAACTGGACATAACAGAAACAGGCAACAGGACAGCATGGGGTTCAGGAGAACACAGAGTCACACCGTGAAGAAGGACCTCTTTGATCTTCTGTGATGGAGGTGTAGTCGACCAGTCTGGACAGATCACCACACTCACATTTTTGTCAGCAACTCGTCTCTGTTGTCTGACACATTCTGTCAGTTTAGTCTGGGCCTCCTGGAAAATGATGTTTACTGTATGTTAGTCATAATTATAAAAATCACACCCAATGTGAAGTGAGAGGTGGTCGTGCTTGCATAACGTCTTCAAACTAGGATATAGGTCTAGGATGTAATTGGTGATGTAATTACAGGCTACACACACACACACACACACTGCTATGGCAAAACGCTGAGGAAAAAGTGGCTACAGACACACGCACAGCCACTCTGTGGAGCGGTTTACCACCGCTCAAAAAACCTTCATTAATTAATGGGCATATTGAGTTCAGTTATTGTCACTATTCTTTAGTCAGACCTTTTTGAAATCTTTCATACTTTTTTGAAATACTAGACCAGCCTACTCAGGAACAATGCAAGTTGGTAATTCATTCCCCATCCGGTTATGTGATACCTGTTGTACTCGTTGTCAGAGTACCTGTTATACACTGGCTGGCTGTCTGTTTCCCTTTTATGCCCATATATGGAGATCTCTATCTCTGTATCTGTCTGTCTGTCTGTCTGTCTGTCTGTCCCTATTTTGTCCATACTGTATAATAGAGGTTCGGGCCGATACACATTCAAACCGTCACATCCTGTCCGTCAGTCCGTCCGTCCTTCCGTAACGCCTCAATGTCTATAGCTGATCTTTTGACAGCACATTGTTGACTGTAAAGACTGCGGACTATCATCAACTGTGTGTACCGTATATACTGTATCTGTCCGTCCGTGTTCCCTTCATGCCCATATAAGGAGATCCGTATCTGTCAGTCCATGGCCCTTTTATGACCATACAGGCCTACGGTGATCCATGATGTCATCAGTATTTGCCCATATATGGGCATACTCCCTTTTGTGCCTGTCTGTCTATCTGTCTGTCTGTCCCGAGCTAATCACATAAATCACTCATCACTCATCCATATTGTGTTCATGGTCTGTTGATATATAAACATAAATGTTTTGCTTCATAAAGAGTGGCTACATTGTAGAACCTTATGAGAAGTACAATAAACAAAACAAACAAAAAGAACAATCCTTATACAGTATATATACAGTTACTGTATATTCAAGAACATTACCATTAACCATGATTTATTTTGCATTACTTTGAGGTCATTCATATTCAAATCAACTTAATCTAATACTGTATTACTCACCTTGGATAGAGTTTCTGTGAACACAGCCTCCTGCAGTATGACATCTCCAGCTCTGCTCCTCTGGTCCTGCTCTCCACCAACCAACATCACCTTCACATCTGGTAGACTCTGATGATCTCCTAAAAGACAGAAACTCTAGTTAATTTCAACAGAACTGTAGAATTAATGTTGTCAAACACCGTGGTCTAAGAATTTTCAAGTGTAAACTATGTCTTAGTCATAAATTAGTTTTCTCAGGAGGGTGGCTGGCATCAGCCTTTGGGAATATGGTGAGAACCTGAACCTGGAAAGGAGCCAGTGAAGTTGGTTCGGACATCTAGTACGAATGCTTCCTGGGTGTCTCCAAGTAATTAGATATTATAATCGATGAAATACATTGCAGTGAATGCATTTGGGCCCCCATCCAGAATCAATGGGGGTACATTTACAATAATCATGTTTTTGTCTAAGAATGCGGAAAAAAAATAATAATAATAATAATAATATATATATATATATATATATATATATATATATATATATATATATATATATATATATTATTGTACTCAAGTCTCTTACGTGAGTAATCAATAGAAACAAACTCATTTTGGGGGTGAACTACTCCTTTAATTTACCTTCCTTGGGCGTCTCCCTAGGGCAGAGTGCCCACACTTTTTTGACTGGAGAGCTTTTAAAATGACCAGCTCGACATGATCTACCCACCCCCAAAAAATGTACCTGGGGGCTTTGGAATAGTAGCGGCACTGGTGTTACATATAAGACAGTGGAAGTGATACAAACACGCTTGAAATGGGACATGGAAGTGAGTGATACAAACACACTTGAAATGGGAAATGGAAGTGATACAAACGCACTTGAAATGGGAAATGAAAGTGAAAGGTTTTTGGGTTCTTTGTAATGCTACTGACTTTAAACCAAAGTGGGGGTTTGCCTACTTTAGAAGCAGTGACGGGAGCTGACAGGCAAGTCAAGTCACCTTAATTCAAGTGACAGATGCCAAAATGAGGGGTTTTGTGATTTTTGTTTATAATAGTTTCCCTTTATATTAGGGGCATGTTAAATGGTCTACCTGCACAGCCTTTGTGATCTACTGGTAGATCACGATCTACCTTTTGGGCACCCCTGCCCTAGGGAGATGCCCTGTGCAGTGTGCACGTCCCACTGGGGGGAGGCTACGGGCCAGGTCAAGGACTAGTTAGGGGTACTGTCAAACCGCTGTCTCTTTCTGTCTGTGACCCGTACGCATGTCATATAAAGTCATTTGATCATGTGGTCAGTTTACAGTCTTCTCATAATGCCACAACTTCTCATAATACATTTTGGTCAACATAATAAGTAATTGTACATAATGCACAAGTGACTAGAATTGATGATGTGGAGGTTGAACAAGTACTAGTTCAAAGCAACTGAGGACAATGAAAAGAATTATGAGTGACATATTGTAATATCATTATTAGTAAAAATAATGTACCAGTTTGATAAGATGCAGACAGACAGACAGACAGACAGACAGACAGACAGATAGATCACCTTTCAGAGCAGTTCTCTGTCTTTGTGTCTTGGTCATGAATGTGTGGACACGTTCCTCTATGTTCCTCTTCCTCTCTGACAACTTCTCACGAACACCTCCATCTTGTTCATAGTGCGCACCTCTGTTTCCTGCCACCATCTGGTCTATCTTCTCCAGAAGCTGTGTGACCTGAGTGTCATCTCTTTTCAGGTTGTTGAAGACATGATACCGGTACCCACATTTGTCAAGAAGCCAGTGAAGGTCTTCTCCTTCATCCTCAATGTGCTGCTCAATGCTTCTGTCTCCCAGCAGGTCTCCCCAGGTGAACAGCACTGCAGCATAACTCCACACACTCGGTGACATAAGTGACATGTGTCCCTCTATTGCTACTCTCTGTGCTTTGGTGAATGCATAATTAAGAGGAACCGTCACAAGAACACCATGTGGTCCAGGAGGACAGAGAGACACACTGTTCTGGATCTCCAGTTTGTCCATCTCTGAGGTGTCCTGTAGTGGACTGTTGTACCACCAGCCTGGTGAGTCCACCACTGTCAGACTTCTCCCTGATACTTCACCCTGTCTCACCTCACACTTCACTGACCTCTGACCTGTCTGACTAACTTTAAAATCACTTCCTCCCAGAATGGTGTTTCCTGCTGAACTCATCCCAGAGGAACACCTTCCCAGCAACACAATCGTGAGGTCAGTCAGTCCTGTCAGAGATAACATTGATTACTTTCAGTATGACACTTCTTTGTTTAAGGAACAAACTCACATGTCCAGGTTGTTATACTTGTTCTTAAGATCAAATTGGTTCTATATCTATTGTTTTATAGAACTCACCTCTGATGGAAGCTGATGTTTCAGGGTTAGGGTTAGACATCCTGTCTACAGCTGGTGTTTGAACTGTAAAACAGTCATAGGCCTATAAGTAATCACCATCACAATCATAATAATCATATTATTGAGCGGTACTCCTGGAACAAGAGCTATAAGCGCCAACATCTGGCTTTGTTTGGTTCCCAAACTGGTGGGGAAAACGTGTTAGAAAATGTCCGGTAATTCAAGTAAACTGAAGTGTGTTCTACCTCTGGCCTAGATATGAGGTGCTATACATTGCATTGTGTAACACATTGTCTGACTGTGTGTTAGTGTGTGTGATAGTGTGATAGTGTGTATGTGTGTGTGTGTGTGTGTGTGTGTGTGTGTGTGTGTGTGTGTGTGTGTGTGTGTGTGTGTGTGTGTGTGTGTGTGTGTGTGTGCGTGCGTGCGTGCGTGCGTGCGTGCGTGCGTGCGTGCGTGTGTGTGGGGTGACAGTGTGCGCACACACACAACATTCACATACACGGAAAATAGCCGATCTACAAGCTTGTACATCGGCTATTTTTGACTTTTACAAGTACAATTTGAATTCCAGACGTTTACTTGTAACAGAGTGTTTCTACATCGCAGTATTTGATACTTCCAACATGTAACCAGTCACTGCAGTGTTTCCGGACAGCAGCAGCAGCAGCCGCATAACAACGTTCTCTCACGGGCCATGGCATGTAAACACGGTGGTCGGGTGATACGGCTTGGAGCGAGTTAACGACCATTGAAAATAGGCTACTAATGTGATAAAACACCAAATACGAAGAAACTACCCTAAAATCTAAAGAACTGTCTGACTTGTGACTTGTGAGAGAGAATCAGGAAACAAGACACCACAGTATAACTGTGTGCGGTCTGTTGACAGAGTCACTCGGAGTCTGCTCTCTGGCTGCAAGTAGCCTACAGTGAAACCACACCCCCTGATACAAACACATCTATATATATTATATTAAATGTACAGTACCTGCGTCACGCCGCATTAAGGCCGGATTTAGACTGCAGTCAAACCCAGCCCAAATCCGATTTGGTTGTCAAATCCGATCTTTTGGCCCGAGTTTTCACACAGCATTTGCAAGTGACACAGATCTGATCTGTGCGTTCAGACAGCGTCAGCCCAAAGCTGCCCTGCGGCGACATGTATGCTTTGGTTACCGTGGTAACGACGTAGGCGTCATGACGTTACGTCACTACGTCGACGCTAGTTGATTACGTTCAGGAAATGTGACATAATAGACCATAGTAAACACACATTACTATATTGTTTTTCTCTCTTCTTTTCTTTACTCTTGTGTTTCGCTCTTTAACTGTTTAGCTCACGTGTTTTCTCTCTTCTCTTTTGTTTTAACATGTGCTCAGTGCGCAAAATCAAATATTAAATACTCGCGCTCTGTAATGATGTAATTTACAGCCGCGCTCTGGTCGCGCAGCAAGTGACGCTTGGCCAGTTTGATGTGACTTGCATGTGACTTGCATATAACTCTATGGGGTGGATGTGGTTGCTGCTGAGTCAGATGTCCTCAGGATCGGATTTGAAACCACCTCTGGATGTGGTTTTTCAAAATCGGATTTCATGTGACATGCATGTGACCTGTCTGGATTTAGACAATTAAAAAAAAAACGAATTCCACTTTTGATGTGACTCAGATCTGATTCAGGCTAGATTTCAGTGGCAGTGTAAAGCCGGCCTAATAGAATGGATTGAGCAAATATGTAATGAGTGGCACCAAATATGTTTTTTCTACAGTCCATATCATTGCTCCCTATCACAAGTGACTCATTGATATATTATATATTTATAGAAAAAGTGATTTGAGGTTTCTCGCCCTTATAATGGGATCATAGCGGCTCCAGTAGCATAGCGTGGTGCTGTGAAGTGGTGGGAAAAGTACTCCAAAGTTTTACTTAAGTAAAAGTATCAATACTGCAATGCAGTAAGTTAACACTGTTACAGTCTGGTATACAAAATGTAGGCCTACAGTACTAAATAGAGTTAAAGTACAAAAGTATTGGAATCAAAATGTACCAAAAGTAAAAGTACTAATTTATTGAAAATTTCCCATTTCACAAGTCTTCAAAATGTATCAAAATATTCACAAAGCTCACAACGCATCACAAAGTGACTGCTATTTTCAAATAGCCAAAGTATATAGGGATATGTACTTATATCTCATATCTCCATTATCATTATCTCACATTTAATTAAATGGTTGCTGACATTTCCATCATAATTCACCTGCTGGTGTGCTGGTGGTCTGAAGTTCACTCTGCAAAGTGTTGCCTTCCATAGCCATTGTCATCTCTCTCTCTCTCTCTCTCTCTCTCTCTGCTGTCATTTGCTCCATTTGGAAAACATTGTAGGCTTCTGGAAACACACAAAATTAACATGACATTAAAAAGAAAATACTTGCACCGGAGCACAGGTCTCCACCAGGCCTGGCGAGCCTGGGGTCCCCCTCTTCCCCCACTCTGGCACGTCCATGCCGGGACAGGGGCTCAATCCATGTCCGTTTTTGTGAGAGCCGAGACCCCTGCTCAGAAAAGATATGGGGCGGCGGGGGCGCGCGCCCCAAGACGATTCTACCCAATGATATTTTTTCAAGTGACATCACTATCTGTCCGATCTGTCCCTGTGCAGACCTCCGGCTCCATTTTTGCCTGCAGTTACCCATACTTGCTTTTCACAGGGGCCAGTTTCGAGTGTGCAGCCAATTTTAGGTGTTCTTTCAGAGCGGTTTTAAATAATAGAGGCCCTAGGAGGGATCCATGTGCACCCCCCTTATATTCTTTCCTATTTTGGATTTTTGGCATAACCTCTAATATAGAGATTTTGATGATCCCAAGAAGAAAAAAAAAGTTCCACCTGCCATACAAGTCAGCAATAGCAACAGGATTGTTTGTTTGTTTTCTGTCTTTCTGTGTCTGCAGACTGTCTTTCGGAGACTGTATAGCACGCTCATATTTAGACGCAGCCCAAAGATAAAGATTTGATCAGATGAGTCTGAGATAGAAGGCCAAGTTTGCTTTGGGAGTACCATGTTGTGGACTGCATTGGTTGGGCAGGGGCCAGGGCTATATTAGCCATGGGGCCAGCGCGGTTGGGGCCAGGGGCCCTTGGCTCTCAGGGGCCCTTGGAGGGAACTGGGCCACGCGGTCATTGACAATTTTCTAAAATATAATTAATGCGTTAATCAAATATCAAATGTGTGGGCCCCTCCTTCTTATTTTTATATGTAAATCCTGTACGATAAAATGTGCTTTCTTGACCCACACATGCTTTAAATACGAGCAGTAGGCTTCTGTGTGCTCACCATTGTGGGTAGTCCCACGTAAGGAGGAGAGGTAGCGGCGGGGGATGTAGGGCCCTAAAAAATATCGGCCCCAGGGCAGATAATTAATCTGTCCCTGAAGTTGGGTTGAATGAGTGCTAGAGTCTTCAAAGTGTTCTTACTGATCAGCGGGGAGATCCTGTACAAAAAAATAACGTTGGTTGACTTTTGTTTTTATTACTTTAGTTGCCATTTTGTCACTGAAAAGATTTGCCTCTAAAATGCATCCAGGTACTAATTTCATATTTTCTTGTGATAAAATTGTCAGCCACTTTGACTGTGAAATCGTCAACCTTGCCGGTGGCGCCAAAGGCAAGGTCATGGGATCACTCAATGGTTAGCATTATCCCGGCACCAAGAATGAAACAGAAAGTTTCAAAGCAATGCATTCATGTCTGTAAGTGCCTTCCTGGACATGCATGGACTGACAGATTCTTCTTCTTTCTTTTCCTTTTTCCTCTCTTTTTTTAAGCCATAGTCAGCAATAGCAACAGGATTGTTTGTTTTCTGTCTTTCTGTGTCTGCAGTAATGATCTATAAGCTTCCTTATATAGCTGGTGAAAACAATATCAGGAAATCATCTGTTGTACTATTGGCATTTATTTATTTTTGATAGTTAATTGTATTATTACATCATTATTATAATTATTATAAGCACATCATGCACTTGAGTCTGTTATACATTATTAAAAGGAAGAGAGAAAAAAAGGAAACTTACCTTGCACAACTTTTTATGTCCGTCTTTCTGCTTGCTCTGTTGTCTCAAAGTGGTTTCCGTGACTTTCCACTGTTCTGCTGTCAACTCAAAATGGTTACTCAATAACTTGCCTTTTAACTCCGGTGTTGCCAGAGTTTGTGAGAAACAAGCAGACAGGTCTATGAAAACAAACCCAAAAGAAGCGAGTATGCCACATGATTGATCATGCAGACATGCACACAGGGTCCTGAACAACATTTGTTTATAAAGCATCAAAATATGTTTTAACACTTCCATGCAGTACATTGACTATTTTAATGTCTAAATTACCAAGCTTCGCAGCTTAGACATGGCTAAATAGGCCTACATATTAATTTGGGGGGTTCTTGACATGAAAATGTTTGAGAACCATTGGTTTAAAAAACATTAGAAAACAAGCGTATAAGCAATTATACACTTAAGAAACAAGCCCCAAAAAATGCAACCCGCAACTACCACTATTAAAAACAATCCCAAAGTCGCGTATAATAAGCAGACATGGCAACACTGGTCAACATAGTTGAACAGCTCCTGATATGAGACATGGAGTTATATCAGTAACATCCCATCCTCAAGGCAGTTTTTCTTATCCAAGACCCAAAAATCTTTTAATCAGATGGTGCTGTAGGAGTCCTAATCAGAGGATTTTTTTTTTATGTTTTTGTAAGGTTTTATAGACATAAATTATAAATCATGCTCTAATTTACATATGGGGGATATTTTTCACAATAATAATGTAGGGCCCAGGTACAATACCTGGAGCACTACTGGTTGCCGATGGCAGGATTAAGTTGGACGTGTGCTCTAAATAACTGAAGTGCCAAACTTGTCCTTGAGTTCATAAATCTTATATATTTATTATCTCCAAAGTCCTATACTTTGATTACATAGCATAAGTAAATAAACATGACATACATACAGACATCAGCCCAGAGACACAGTCGAAAACTGTTTGCCTCTCTCATCAGACAACACCTGTTGCTTGTTACAGACCCACTTAAATAGGCTACCCAGCCAATTTGGCCTTAACAATGCCCTCCCTTCAGTGATGTCATCAGAATAAGAAATAAGGCTCAAATGGCTCTTACAAATAACATAATATACATGTTCTAGACATTCTAATGATCACCAGAAAAAATATTACAGGCATTTTACTTATGTTTTTGTGAGGAATAGCTGCAGTGAAGAAGTGAGATGTTGTTCTATTCATCAAAACTCTGGAATGTCAGCCTCTGTGGCGGGTGTGAATGTCAGCCTCTGTGGGGGGTATTTATTGCGACCGAAGGTCGCATTATACCCTGAAAAACCTTGTCCCTTGTCTGTCTGTCCGGCTGTACAGGAAGTGATGTCAGTGTGATGTCACATGTTTTTCAGTACAGGAAGTGATGTCACGTGACATCACTTTTATGCCCATATATGAGTCATTCTGTACCACATCACTGTGACTCACTGTCACTCTGTGCCACATCACTGCTCTGAAGTTGATTGCATGGCAAAGCGAAAGTTGATCACAGTGATGTGGTACAGAATGACTCATATATGGGCATAAAAGGGATGTCACGTTAGCCTAGTTCCAGACCCTGAATCGCTAGCCACACCCCTTTAATTTTTTTGTTTCGGCGATTCAGGTCTAGAATCGCTCTCATTGAGGAGGGCCTGCCTCGGTTGAAAATCCGATCGGCGAATCAGCGTCGTGAATCAGCGTCTTGTGATCAGCGTGGGTGGGGGTTTCCCAGAACTCATGTGTGTTTCCAAGTACACCAGCGCCGCCGCCGTACCGTACTGCGCATCGCGTCGCGATAAAATGCAGTAAATTGCGGTAAAATGCGATCGTATCGATAACGCTATGAAACACCAGTAGCAGGCATGTTATGTTGTGTTTGATTACTAGTTCGTAGTGCTCCTATTCTGACTGTTTCTTTGGTTAGCAAGTAGCACTAGCAAGCAACAGGCTAGCCACTAGCCAGTCACACATAACAACCATGATAACAACACTATGTCATGTGTTGGTCGGTGAACCAATCGCTGAAGACTGCCTCTTTTTGGCAAAGCCCATCCCTGCAAACGCCCAGGGGGGAACTGAGTTCAGACTGAATAATGAAGTGAAACGAAATGTCAATTCAGGCTGAGTGTCAGGCTAATGTCACGTGACATTGTACAGAAAATGGAGGCCGAAAATGATAATGTTAGGGTACCCCCTTATGCTATGATATGGTGTCAAACCAAGGCCCTACGTTTTATGCCCATATATGGAGATTCCTATATTGTCAATATTAAGAACATTTTAAGGCAGACTCGATACGTTCACAACGAACCCGGAAATCCTTGTGTGTTGTTGTGGCCCTGCTTATGTATGATGATTAACTGGGCATCACGTGGAGTCCGAGGTAGTGCGTCAACAATATGCAAGTCCTGCTCGAAGGCAATGACGTGGTTTCGGTATCATTACTGGCCCCAGCAACGCAGACGAGGGGCAAATACCGGGTCGGCACATAAATAACGTGCATGTCTACTATGCATGGCAACGGATTTACCGTACGTAGTTTCTCACCCAAAACGTACACAAAATCAACCATACGCACTATAAATGGCCCTTTATACGGCATACAGTTGTTATCATAAATAGACAGGTGGCTTTACTTTACAGAAGACAGGGTTACTTGAGGACACGAGGAGATTCACTTCTACCAGCTAAACTAGTCTGTCAACATAGTTTTAATAGTTGTGGTTTCCATAAAGGTGAACAGGTGCAATAGTCTATGTCGATGAGAACATCTAAGGTGTGCCAACAATGGAAAAAGACTTGATAGTCAACACAGATAATTATGTGCATGATGAGTGATTACTGAAGGGCATGACAGGATTGAAAGGAATGCAGTGGTACAATAGTTTGATGCAGAGGGTTAGGGTTAGGACTGATGGTGAGGCTGTGGATCATGGATTATGATTGTTGAGTGTTATTATAATTTAATTGTTATTGTTTTGCCCTCCTTGGTGCTCTTCTCAACAGATGTTTTTGTTTTCCACTGTGGTTGTCATACCGTTGAGTTGACTCACATACTGTACCCAGTACAGGTATCACGTACAATACCACAAATGTCCTGTGACATATTAATGAGCGTGTCATCCCCACACTGTCACCAAAGTTATTCAAGATTTTTTGTCTAGGGGTATAGAGCAGTAACATAAATATGGAAGAACGGCAACTGAATTAAAAACTGAAATGATGTATTACTTCAGTAGCAGCAGTTTTGACATGAAACATGTAGTGTCATAATATTGACTTCAGGGCGATACTAATTACTAATTCCCTAACCTGCGCCTAGCCGAAAAGAAACAAAAAGACAGTAGCTGAACCTACTTACCTAAACTTAAAATACACAGGAGAAAACAATAAGGGAAAAGGCATGAATGACTAAACCAAACAAAATGACCATTCACACCTACAGCACTGTGACAAGGTTTTACAAACAAACTGAGTGAAACAAAGTACAAACTAGAAGAAGTGCTCTTCCGAGCACATGTCTCCACCTGGTGGTGCTATAATAGGCAAATGTAAAAAGGGTGGCATGTGTTCTTCACCAATCTTAGACCTTTCATGGCGCCAGCATGAGGCTGATTTGAACATTTTGTAGTGTAATTTCTTCCTTAGCCTTTTGCGAATGTGCGTGCACAATTTCACACTGTGTTTGATTTGAGGCATTTTGTTCGAAACGGATCAATCCTGAAAAGTTTGGAGGCCAATCTTAGCCAATCAGGATGGAATATTTAATATGGGACAGATCCGTCTTGATCATATGACTGTAGAGATACTGTGTACTGATTTGTGTTAATTGTGGGTCAAATCTGAAGGAGTAATATCCAAAAATGTGTCTTACATAAGTCGGCCTCCTGGTGGCGCTATAAAAGGCTGATGTGAAAAATGCAAGGAAATAGTTTTTCCTTGGCCTATAGGGAGTGCGCTTACAAAGTTTGAAACTGATCGGTGGAGTTATAGGTAAAGCCACAAATTGGCCTGTTATAGCGCCACCATGAGGCTGATTTAAAAACATTTAAGTGGCATTTCTTCCTCTGCCTAGTGGGAACGCGTGTGCGCGATTTTATGTTAATTGCACTCTGCGTTTGTGATTTGAGGCATGTTGTCCAAAACGGCCCAATCTAACAAACTTTGAAAGCCAATCTCAGCCAACAATCAGACAGATCCATGTCGATCACATGACTGTAGAGATACTGTCTACCGATTTGCGTGATTTTTGCACAAAATCTGTAGGAGTAGTGTACAGAAATGTGTTTTGCAAACATCGGCCTCATGGTGGCGCTAGAACAGGGCCATTTGAAAAATGTGGGGCAGAGGTTCTGAATTGGCATCGAGGGAGTGTGTGTGCTCATTTTGGCAGCGACCGGGCCAACGGTGCCGGAGATTAGCTGTTAACAAACTTGGAGGACGGACGGACGCACGGACGCACGGACGGACGGACGCACGGACAGGGGCGAAAACATACTCTCCCCCTGCCTTCGGCTGGTGGAGACAATAATACTGTTGATATATGCTGTTAGTACTCTGAATACATTTATATTCATTTATACCAGTTAATACTTCATAAAACATGCAATTATTTGGTGGTCAATAATTCAACAAATAGTAGTTGCCTAGTAATAAATAATACATCCAAATTAGTGCTTTTCTTGTTACTAAGTGAATCAGGAAGTGAAATTAGAGGTTGAGATTCCGCACGCACGCACGCACGCACGCACGCAAGACGCACGCACACACACACACACACACACACACACACACACACACACACACACACACACACACACACACACACACACACACACACACTGGAATCATTGGACTTCCTTCATCTTATGCTTTTAATTATGTGACTTACCCCCCCCCCCCCCCCCCCCATATTTCTTTCCTCTTTCTTTCTTTTTTTAAACTATTTGTATTGTAGTATGTTACTATTTAATGAAGGTTACTGTGAAGGTGCTATTGGGGTCACAGGTTGGCAACAGTTTTTTCTTTATTATTAAAATGTTTTCATAAACAAAGCCAACGTGTGTTTTAGTGTCCAGAGCTGCATGGAATCAATGCCCATTCTCCAGACCAGACTGTGCCAAGAAAACTATAGCTCTTTATTTTTTTATTTTTTTCAATGCCGCAAAAAAAATCTTAATTAATTTCATTGATAACTTAGGCCAACAAATCTGCAAAAATCACTGCTTTAACTTACTTCTGCTAAATATTCATTCATATCTAAGGACAATAATGTACGATTTTATTTTAAGATATTCTTTTTCCACTTTGAAATGTCTCTATAAATAAAATGTGGGTCGGGTTAGGGTTAGGGTTGTGTGTGTGTGTGTGTGTGTGTGTGTGTGTGTGTGTGTGTGTGTGTGTGTGTGTGTGTGTGTGTGTGTGTGTGTGTGTGTGTGTGTGTGTGTGTGTGAAACCTGAGGTCGCAAGTCACCCTGAGGTGTCTTACTAGCAGTGTTGGGCAAATTACTTAAAAAAAGTAATTAGTTATAGTTACTAGTTACTTCTCCAAAAAAGTAACTGAGTTAGTAACTGAATTACTCTATTGTAAAAGTAATTAGTTACTAGGACAAGTAACTATTTGCGTTACAAAGTAAAAAAAAAAAAAAGAAAAAAATCCAAAGATTTCAGTTTATTTAACTAAAAATATTTGTATTATATAAGTAAGTAAATTAAAGTATTTTTTTTTAAGTATATTTGAGTCAAAAAAATCGATTCAGGCAGATTACAGTATTTTCTGCCTTTCATTCTTTTCAAGGAAAAAAATACCTTATATCGCTTTTTTGATGCCTTCCATTATTATTCTCAAGGGGGAAAAAATACCTCATGTCATTTTGCTTCACGTGTGGACACAGAGAGGAGGGGAGAAAGAAAACTAAACTAAACAAAGGTTTAGGCAGTTATACATCGACATTTAATCTCTGCATAAGGATTTAAGGATGCTATGCTATGCTTATAATGATTGCAAGAAGAGCTGTTATCAACAATCACGGAGTATTTTGTTGGGACTGGAAATTACTTGATGAGCTCCTGGTGTGGATTCTTGCAACTCCGTGAGTCATTTATTTATTTATTTTTGCAAGACCGACACACGGGGCTTTCTCTCTCTCTCTCTTTCTCTGCACCCTTTCTCTTCTCTCTCTCTCTCTCTCTCTCTCTCTCTCTCTCTCTCTCACTCACACACACACGCACAACCATCGTGACAGCTGGGGACGCTTGTAACGGAGCACATTTCATTGTCAGTAACGGTAGCGGCGTTGTAACGATGGAAATTGTAATTAATTAGATTACCCGTTACTGAAAAAAATAGCGGCGTTATGTAACGCCGTTTATTTAAACGCCGTTATACCCAACACTGCTTACTAGTATGCATATATAATATTGTGGCCAATGGCATTGTAATACTAAACAATAGAATCCCAAAAGTGATGTTTAGGTGGTAGGGGGAGCTAAAATAAAATGATTTAAACCTTTTTTTGGATAAAATACAAACGTTGTAATATTACAACAGTGGGTCCTAGAGCGTGTTACAATGTAAACAACCTTAAATAATAATTTGATACAGCTGAGTGTTAATCATTGTGTATAGTGTCATTAAAGGCCCAGTTCACCTCTGTACAACCAGATCTTATTTTATTGTTGTTTGGGACACAATCAACACAATCCTGAGTTATTTTTTTGTGTTCAATCTGTGTTTTGAGATATTTTAGTATTTCAGAATGTACTAGTGATGCATTTTGCATCATCAGTGATGTGTTTTGCATCTGGTTGTCCCAGAGGTGAAGTGGTCCTTTAAATAGACTAGACTAGAATAGAATAGAATAGAATAGAATAGAATAGAATAGAATCTTTAAAAATCATGTACTATATAATTGATTTATGAATAACCTGTACTAAACGTTTCATTCTTTATTATTATTACAGTTCAGATACATTTGGCACTATTGTGTTATTTTTTTCCTGTTCAGTTCCAGTATGTCATAATAGCTGTGTTGCGACCTGTTCTTTATTACACTGCCCTCTTTTGTCAAATAAACTGTTATATTCCTACATTTGACCTCTTGTATTGTGTTTGTGTGCTTTCATATAGATCTCTTGTTGTGTGAATGTGAGTGAGTAATTAACCACTTGAACTACTAATCCCATTTGAACCCCATTCACTGTGATTAACAGATTGTAATATAACATAGAAACAATACATATGAAAAGAAAACAAGTTATTGCTAGATCCCATAGATAGAGTAATGTAAACATTATCCTAAATAAATGAAATGCAATAATGTATCAAAATGTAATAAATTAAAGAATATGGGGGTTTGTCTGTTTTAATAATCATGTACCTCATATCTGCAAGAATACAGAAAGTAAATAATATATCAATCTGACAAGGGCATTACGCTTTCTTGCTGACATCATGAACTAGCCTACGACTTATATTTCTATGAAGACACACTAACTTCAATGAATTTGAGCACAACTTCTTGAACTGTGACAGGTAACAGGACAACTCGACCTAAAACAAACTCGACCTCATTAGCACGACCGCACATTTCCCAACGGGTCTGTGGCCTTAAGCTAGATGTAGAATAGACCAAAATCAAATCTTTGCTTCTGGGGGTCCCCGGAACAAAATATTTTGCGGTGTGTCACCACATTGAGACACAACGTTGTCCTGTGGTCAACAACCGAGAAGTGAGTCATGTTAGTCAAGCTGACGGTCCCATGTCCAGATGTCTCCCATCACTTTAAATGGACATATTTTAAACTGAAATGCTAGTTACACTTCTAGCATAATCAACAAGGAATTCCATCATTCATATAGGGCCTATTAGTCGTGGGTGTTAGGGAGATGACATGGCAATTTCGTGCTAATTAGTCTAAAAGCACCAAATTTTGCACAGATGTAGCCCAGGGCTTGCTCTAATGATCTGTCTAGGGCGCCCGAGTCTGCGACATTCAGGGTCGCCACAGCGGCCAAATCAGGTTGGGCTCCCATCGACTTTCAATACACGAGGAAAATACCCAGAATAATACTTTTTTTCTGGGTATTTAAGTGGGATGTGAGGGTCTATTAGGGGTTTGTCATGATGCTGAATCCATTGCAAGCATTTGTTTTGCACAAAAAACATTCCTTGGGCTATAAATGGCCCCAGAAAACGATGGTTTAGTGATGAAAAGTGACGAGTCATCACTTTTCAGAGTTTTGTGGGTGTTTTCTGGAGCTGTGGCGACCCCGAAGGTCGCCGACTTGAGCGCCCTAGCTAAATCATTAGAGCATGCCCTGGGCTACGTCTGTGCAAAATCTGGCGTTTTTAGACTGATTAGCACGAGAAAAAAACCCTAAGGCCTCCGACTAACATGAATGCTCACCCATACATGCATCGTTTTCGGAGGCCATTTATAGCCCAAGGAATGTTTTTTGTGCAAAACAAATGCTTGCAATGGATTCAGCATCATGACAAACCCCTAGTTGGACCCCTCAGGGGTACTTAAATACTCCTGTATAGAAAGTCAATGGGAGCCCAACTTGATTTGGCTGCTGTGGCGACCCCGAAGGTCGCCGACTTGGGCGCCCTAGCTAAATCATTAGAGCATGCCCTGGGCTACATCTGTGCAAAATGTGGCAATTTTAGACTGATTAGCATGACATGTACCTAACGCCCCCGACTATATAGTAAGCATCAGATCACACAGATAACTTTTCGAACATTTCAGTGAGTCTCTCGCTCACACCTTCAAATGTCTAGACCTCGGCCAGTTCCCCTTTTCTGAAGCTGGTCCTCTGAACTTCCCTTTTGGTTTCCTGTTTCCCTCGTCAAAGAAAAGTTCCTCTTCCTTACAGTCTGTTCTTGAGAGACTACTACTTTAGTCTACTTTACATCTCTCAAGCTGAGTACAATTCATGGGTTGCAGTCACATGATTAGATATGATTATTGATTAGACATAATACAGTATGGTCATAAACCAATAAAATAAAACATTTTTTGACACATCTGACACATGTGTCAAAGTATAAAAAGGATACAAATGAATTAAATAATAATTCACAATAATAACCTTTTTTTCAAAACAAGTAATATTTGTTCAGATAATTATAATCATACTTTAGCATGATTAATAATCGGTTATACGGTATAGTAGGCTATACAACACAACCAAATTTCAGATTATACAGATAATGGCCATCACCATACCATCACCATGTAGAATTCAGTTTGACCACTTGGGGGAGCCACTCCCCTGCATTTTGCAATGCTCAGTTAAGTTTTGACCAAGTACATTCAGTTTCTGCTTTAATGTCTAAATTGAAATTGAATTGAATTGAAACTGAAGGTAAACTGCACTATATGATACCTTATGACTCCAGGAGTGGCTTTCATTTGAAACTCAATACAAGACACATCTCTAAAGCTCAGCTAACCAATTTTCCCACAAAGGTTATAACAGACTATGTCAGTCAAGGTCTGCCGCCCTACAGATTAGTCAGTAAACAGCCAGAAAACAATTCACTATGTCTCTGTCAAACACTGAACACTCTGAACTCCAACATAAAGAAACAACGTTTTTATCACACACTAATAGCCTACATTATGTTTTTGTGTAATATGCATATAATGAAAAAGACTTCACTTATGTTTGATATGTTAGAATGTCGCATAATGCTACAGTATGTTACACATTATAACACATATTTAATTATTTACACAATAATATTTCCTCTCCCAAGTATAACGTTGTATTGTATAATCATTTCACATAGTTTAATCATGTCTATCAATGTAATCAATGTGTAGCCTGCAGCAAAATGATTACTAAACTAGCATATTGAGTCTTAAGGCCTCACTGCTTTGAAATCCAAGAGGCCAATACTGGTACTGTTGTACCCAACTAGCCTGTCAAAACACTCCAGTTTAAAAAAAACATCAAATGGTAGGATATAAAACAAGCAGTAATAAATTAAATACTGGTATTAAACCAACATTTCTAGAGGTTGGAGATCAAACCCAACAGTATCCTTATATCCTAGGTCATAGGATATAAATAAAACTAGCAATATAGATGTCCTGGTAGGATGGAAAACCAGCAGTAATAGAGGTCCTGGTAGGATATAAAGCCAGCAGTAGGCCTACTAGAGGTCCTGGTAGGATACAAAACCAGCCTGGTTGCATATAAAGCCAGTTAAATAAACACTGATCAATGACAACAGCAGATGACGTACAGTAATATTTGTTTTTGTCTCAAAACAAATATATTCCAGTAATGTTGCAGCTGTCAGTCCAGTCATCCAAAAGAGAGCCCCCTCCCTCACAATAGAACAACGCTCCAATCTAAAAAAAAAAAACAAGTATAGCTTTTATTGTTAAGCCTATAATGCAGCCTCTCTTCTGACTGTGACTTTAAAAAGAGAACTTTCCACTTGTTGTTTCCTCCCACTGCTCCATTCACAAACACTGCAGTGTGTAACAATACGTCCTGTCCTGTCCTGTTCTGTCTAATGCACAGGAAAAGGGAAAAAGTGCACTCTACTGAAAGTATGACAGTGATGTACTGCCATCTCTTCAAGAGAAAACAGTACAGAGCCAAGCTCCATAACACCATGCCTGTAGGTCAGGGATTTCAAACCTTTTTGACTCGGGGCACGCCTGTAAATAACATTTTCATCCACTGCACCCCTGAATTACACTGTTCATTTTTTAGTATATTACATCGTATATTGCTCTACGTAAATAGGCTATGCTTATGTTTCCACCTGAGATATGGTAGGCTATGTAACACACAGAAATATCTGTTTCCATCAGAACTGACTTAAAATAACTTTATACTTGACGTTTTAAGCACTTGAACCAAGTGGAACTAAATGTAATGCCTCAACTCTTGCAATTCCAAGTGCTTGTCAGGGTGGGGGGACGGGGGGTGAGAGGTCCCCAGTTCAAATATGATTCTTTTTTTGGGCTCACGTCCTGAAAAGGTTGAGTAATAGGTTATTTTATTCCTTTTTTTTTCCTTCTTTTTTTGCAGTGTGCAAGACTTGCATGCAACAAACTATATCAAGCCCATAACAGTCAACATTTCATGTCATAAATCCCCCCCATTTTAAAACGTTTTCCCATGGACCACATGCAACTATGCCATGGACCACTAGGGGTCCATGGACCACTGGTTGAGAAACGGTGGTCTAAACAGTTTTCTCCTGCAGGACACACGCTGGCAGTGGGCCTTTTGATTACTATCTGAAACCCACTGGTTTTTCACACAACTCCTGACTGACAGGAATTGACAACGAAGGTGATGAAATGACGTGAGCGAAACAATAGACTATTTACAAAATGTAATGTCAGTAATATGACATTACTAACACTGAATACGTAAGTAGTGATCGTCACAACCCCCTAATTCCCACTGAATCACACTGATTGCTGCAGAAATAACGTAAAATATTACAGTAAGTAACTAACTCGCTACGGACGGTCAACCTCCCTTGTTTGTTGCCCCCCACACATACAGTAAGTAAGTCACATTATTTGAAGTTCATTGTTTGTGAAAACAATACAATGACTGTATGACAGTCAATATATTCACTCCCCCCGACAGCCATGAAGCCAGAAGTGACGCCCAGCTGGCAAAAAAGATATTGTAAAGACAAACAATAGCCTGCAGGGCCCACATGGTCTCTGCTGGTGAGAATGGCTTCTGTCACAGAGAGGACAATGACAGCGTTTCATATGGAAGCATGCAGGGTTCCGGAGCTTTCTCTCTGTGGGCCTGTGGGCCTGTCTGTCCGTCTCTGTCTCTGTTCATCTGGCCAAACATGGCGTCAATGAAGCCCACCAGTAGCATTCTTTAGCGTCAGACCTCTCGTATACTCGTACGGTACGTGACTCAACAGCTACCGTAGATCACTACCACGCTGCTGTAGGCTGCTCTACAAATGTCTCTGTTAATTGTATGCCAGGGGTGGATCGAGGCCATGGCTCTGATGGAAGTCTAAGTACAATTATGTGTGTCTCAAAAATAATGAAATGGGCCTATATGATTTAAAAAAGCACAGTAATATGTGATAAGCTGGGGTTGGCTCTTTGTTTATATATACGGTTGAAAAATGTAGACCGGCCGACAGACCAAAAGAACAACTGACAGACCGACAGACTGACCAACTGACTGACAGAATGACAGACTGACAGACTGACAGACTGACAGACTGACAGTCTGCCGGCTGAACGAGAGACCAAACCACTGACCGACAAAGTGTCTTAACCACTTAAGCCCTCTATTACTTTGTTGCCCAGAGTCCCCCTGAGCTCTGTACTAGGTCCCTTCCATTTTCTCCTATTTTCTCGCCCCAGAATATGAACAAGGGTTCATGTGGTTAAACTAGCTGTGCAGTCGTAAAAACTATAGCTATAGGCACAGCTCTCAGGTCAGTTGGTGCAGTATAGATCTAGGCCTATATGTTCCTAAACGTCCTGTGGCCCACAGCGAAATGTTTATGAACTGGTGATTTGGGACCAGTGTCTATGGCTTATACATTTGACAATTCATAATGTCCAAACATTAACAGCTTGGACAGATATGTTTCTGGTGTACACATGTACTGAAGACTTCCTTTGCCATTGGGTTGTATATAATGTAATCTTAGGTATGCATGTGTAAATTGACTGTATTTTGTGTATGTATGTTCATATTTGCCTTGGAACATTATACATCAGATCAAGTGAAATGGTTCAGTCTGTGACATAGCTATTCTCTTCAATAGCCACGTGTATTTCTTATGGGATATTTGGCACGGAAATAACTGTTAATTTAAGAAAACCAATGTATCCTATTAGGTTGGCTGTGTATGACATTGAATAACCATAAGCAGAGCTATAATGTCTATATGATCATACTGTATGTACATGTGCAGCAGGCCTACTGTATGTCAGTCACACTGTGTTGTGCTCTGAAACATCAGAGCAGCGCTCCATGCATTGACTTATTTTCCTGCTATTGTTTTCGCCAGCTATGAGGAAACTGTCATTACTGCTTACACAGCAGAAAGGTGCAAGCATGCACATGCACACACACACACACACACACGCACACACACACACACACGCACACGCACACACAGCCAAAGTTGAGGAACTGTGCACGGTTACCTATTATTGTACACTATCATCTTCACTTCTAAAACCACATTATACGCAATGACTATGATTTTCTCCCAGCAAAAATAGCTTTTGTTGTCTTAATGATACCGTATGGAGGAAGGAAGGATACAGCCAGGCTGTCAGAGCATGCAGCCAGGGGCGTCACAAGGGGTAGGAAAGTGGGACTGAGTTACTGGGGCCCAAGGTGGAGGGGCCCTAGTAACTTTATCTATTGAAAAATAGCAGATATACAAGCTCACAGCGCGGCACTATCTGCTATTTTTAAAAAGTTGTGAAAATGTGTGAAAGTCTTTGAACATATGTATTTTTTAAGCGAACATTTCTAACTCAAATTTTGCTTCTGGGGGTCCCTGGAACTAAATATTTTGAGATGGGGGGGGGGGGGGTCCTTCACATGAAAAAGTTTGAGCATCAGTGACATGGAAACATAGGTTTCTTGGCACACATTTTCACGATTTTTCAAAAATAGCAGATCTACAAGCTCGCAGCGCGGCACTCGGTGCCGCGCTGTGAGCTTGTGTATCTGCTATTTTTCAATAGTTAACATTCATTGGGGGCCCGCAGTGAATCCTTGTACCCAGGGCCCAGAATTTGGTGTGACGCCCCTGATGCCAGGCTACACAAGGTGCTGTAGTTACACCCTTCTACTGCGTTGCCTGTACACTTGTCAGGATAGTCAGGAAACTCCTTCCTGCCTGATGTAAATCCTTTTGTCCTCTGATCTCGTCTGATCTGTGATTATGACCTTGATTCATAATTCCAAAGCAAACATCATTGACTCACATGCTTCATATTTCCAATAGAGGAAACATTCCTGTGAGATCCCGAGAGGATTCTTATAGAAATGACTGGTATTCCCCCCTAAACCTTCTGTAGGCCTACTGTTGTTTAGTAAACAAATACTTAGTTGTACTTAGTTGCAAGCTCTTTTTTCTTTCTATTTTCTGTGTGAACGTTCCCTCCAGATTAGGGATGCCATGCAGGGTTCAAGTGGTTCATAATATGATCCACATTTCCAGTAGCTGGAATATTTCTAGACCTACTGTACATACAGTATGAAACAGAGCTGATACCTTTAAATGCATTTTGAGGAAAATAATGCTGCTATTTGTACCCTGTATATAAAATGTCACAATGCGACATAGCTCTGTTTACACAATGCTGTACCCCCTCCAACTGTATATGTTCCCCATTTTCAACTGTTTTTATTGTATTTGTGATACTTGCTTTGGCAATGTAAACGTGTGTTTTCTCATGCCAATAAAGCTCCTTTGAATTGAAAATTGTAATACGTTTTCAATAAGATTCTGATAGAGCTGACATACATTCTTATTAGGAATTTTAGAAGGCTTAAGTCACAAAGCCTTCAGGCTTCACACAACCCGTTTTATATTTTATTTATAACCTATAAAGATAACAGCTGCCAACTGCCAAACTCTATTATTCAACTCTGGGACCTCTAGGGGGTCCTCAGACTAGAGTACAGGGGGCCGGCGAATTTGTGTTACAGTGATAGGATAATCTTACATTAATCACTTGAACCCTATGGCATCCCTTTATTCTGAGCGCTGTGAAGTGTTGTGAGCTTGTAGATTGGCTATTTTCGGCCAAGAGTTTTGACTCTAGAGGGAAAAAGAGCACACTGAGTACAGAATGAAAGGTCAAGTTCAAGTATTGACAGTTTAAGTTGTTTAAGGTCTGAAAATACACATTAACATGAATGAAACATACAATGATGACAGCACTGTCAAACACGTCTATTATCTATGAAATCTATGAAAAAGCAGCACAATTCGATACAATGTGTAGTGGGGGGTCCCTCCTTCATCTCTCTCAGCTATGGTATAGCCTGCAGGGGGTCCTTAATTGGCTTGGGCTGAAAAACGTTGAAGAGATGTTTCTCAGCCTGTATGTATAGCCTTCAGTAAGTGCCTGTGAAGGGAGTGGGCAGCCCTGTCAGACCTATAACATGTGCTGACCTGCAAAGGTATTAGCTGTTGGGTTGAGTCATTTCGGCATTCAGTCTTTTATTTGGCCCAAGAGACACACTCTTTTTAAAATGTTATTGTCAAATGTCTTCTCTGTTATGTCTAAAACAAAAGGTGTCCAACTTCAAAGGGTTAGGGTGCCAAGAGGCCTGTTTTATTCTATCTTCTTGTTTTATATTTTATAGGCCCATCCTCTTATTACTTTGTGATAACTTATTTGTTCTTTTAAAAAGTGTTTCTTTTCACTTTTGTTACTTTGTTACACTTTTGTTTTGTGTTACAGCACTGTGAATTGGCTTCTTTTTGAAGTGTGCTATTGAAATAAACTAGCCTTGCCCTGTTTCCTGAAGAGTGCAGTGAAGGAAACATGTCTTAAATTCTTTTTTCTTTTTTTCTTTTTTTAACTCAGGCATTAGTCATGGCCACCACCACGGGGCTTTGGTTGATGTCAGCGTGGAGAATCTGGAGTCCCGGTCCCATAGTCCGGAGGGACAGAGGTGCTGCAATTGGCTGTGTGGTTGCCAGGCAACCGTGAGTGGATGTTTGTAGTTCAGTGGCTATCAAACGTTTTCTTGTCAAACAGCCTGTTTGAAATGTGCCAGGGCCCAGGGACCCCTATTAAAAAAAGATGAGGTATTTTCAAATAGCCAAAAAAGGAAATAAAGTAGGCCTAAGGTTTGTGTCATTTGGCTATGTACTTGGTCTGCTGTTGTTTTCTTCTACACAAATCTCTTTGCCAGAAATAACAGATCTACAACCTCAACGCATCAAGTCGTGACTATAGGTTGTGACCCATTGTGTGAGCTTGTAGATCTTGTAGATCTGCGACAGGGGCCTGTCGACAATAATCCCTTTAGAATGTATACAGTACAAGTTCATAAAAGATATATTTAAATAAATGCTCAAATAGTATGTGGGCCTCTCAGCCTGTACAGTACAAGTCCAGTTTGACTTAGACAATTATGAAAAACTTGAGATATGTTTTGCCAAAGGAGCGTTTATTGTGTCAGATTTTATTTGTCAAGCTTGGGAGAGAAGACACAATAGGCCAAACAAATATTGTGAGGAGTGTGGAGTCGAGGTAAGGCCCTTTACAATGGCCTAATGTGCAACACTGTTTTCCCATTCAACAGTGAACAAACCAACATAAAGTTTGTGTCCAATTTAAGGACTTTTTAATACCTCTAAAATGACAAATTAAATATTGGCCAAATTGTCAAATATTAGAGGAAGAAATTGTGAAATTAGCAGATCTACATGAGCATGTAGATCTGCTATTTTCACAAAAGAACCGTGTTTTACAAAATGTAATGCCTCGACTTGGTTGGGGTTCAGTTAAAATATTATTTTGGGGGTCCACAGTTGAAATATGATTATTTTGGGGGTCACCCGTTGAAATATGATTATTCTGGGGATCCCCAGTTGAAATATGATTATCTGGGGGTCCTTGGCCTGAAAAGGTTGAGCACCACTAGTCTATACAGCAACCACATTAATAATGTGTTTAACATCCTCCAGGCAACAGTCAGTTGGAGTGATGTGATTGGGTAATCCACATGATGACATCATCACATAACGACACTGTGTCCTTTAAAGTTAATCGTCAAGGAAAACGTAGAGTCATTTAGTGATTTTCAACGGGAGGCCAAGTCACCCGGCGCATGAAGAATCATGAACTCGCCATCTGCTGTGTAGTGTGATGGATTCAATTTGCCATATTAGGAGATCAAAAGCTGGGCTCCCGTGATTGGCTGACCCGACCCGTTGGGCTCTGTGGATTGGCCCAAACCGTGAGTGACTTTAGAACAATGGTACTTCTTCCTTCCACAGAGCGTAAGAGTTAGAAATCCAACTTGATCGATATACGGCGCGAGACATGTTCCGCTGGACGCTACATCGTAGCGCAGCGAAGATGCAAGGTGACATGTACAACTATGTAGCCGTGGGCCACAGGGTTTACTGCTTCGGAGGGAACCATGACTGCATGGATCAGATCGACGTGCACGTTTTCAACACAGTGTCTTTATGCTGGAAGATGACCCTTGGAGGAGGAGAGCGTCAAGGGCCGTGTCGCAAGGGCCTCAGAGCTATGCTGGTAGAAGATACGGTCTACATCTGGGGAGGGTTGCAGGACGATAATTGGAACTACTACGACGTGCTCTACGCTTTCCACGTCGACGCCCACAGATGGTTCAAGCCCAGCGTTTCTGGGACTCCTCCGATGGGGAGGGTGCACTACTCGGCCTGCGTCTTGGGGAAGGTCATGTTCATCTACGGAGGATACCTCAACATTCCTATAGCCGTTAATGACATGTACAAGTTGGACACCGCCACGCTGGTCTGGTCCTTCATCAACGCCAGAGGCACTCCACCACGAGGTTCATTTGGTTACACTGCCACCATCATCGGGACAAAGATGTTTGTATTTGGGGGATGTTTGAGTCCTGAGGATTACTCTGTGTCAAACACCACCAGTGTGTTTGACACAGAGACCAACTGCTGGCTGAACACACCTTCTGCACAGCTTCTACCTGAACCCCGCTGGAGTCATTCAGCCTTTACCTACAATGGACAGCTGTACATTTATGGTGGGTTATCGTCGGACAACGAGCAGGAACTTAACGATATCTGGAAATTCAATCCAGATGGGCCGGATCTCCCCATAGGCAAGGGGGGGCATTGCCCCCCTAAATGCCCTGTCTGCCCCACCAAACAAGATGGCATGAAAAAATAAAAATATATATATTTCGTTTTTTTTTTTTTTTTTTTTTTTTTATATTATGCTACAGCTGTCGCACCACCAAAACCAACACCATTTCATTATATATACATTTTAAAAACTCCGATCGCCAATGCCATCTCTCTCCCTCTCTGCACCTCAAAAGAAGTAAAACAAATAATAATGTTCCAGCCAGGCCAGCAGCTCCGCCCCCGATATGCGTTGAATGCGTAGGAGGGAACAGCAGTCAGTCTCGTCTCGACAGACAAGTACACGCACCACTTCTGGTTGCCAACTAACTTCAGTTTTGTCCAGTGCATTAAGGAACTAATAATCGAGAGAAGGAACAGTTTGTTTTTTAGTTGTGCTTGCAGCTTGTTTCACTTTAACTTCTGTTCTCTTTCTCTGGCTCTTTCGGTCAATATGCGTCGATTTCTGGTTTCTAAACCTCGCGACGCGAGTAGCACTGCTGCTACGGCTCCAGTCAGTCCAGAGGCAGGCTCCGAGCCGTCGTCGACTCGGGGTACAGCTGCTCCTCGACCCGACCCAAACCCTAACCCCCAATTGAGTTCCACAAGCACGGCAACAAGCTGAAAGCGTCGCCGTTCGCAACGCAGCAGCGGCCGCCGACAACAGCACACAGGGAGCAGGAGGTAGAGCTGCTGCTCCTCGACCCGACCCAAACCCTAACCCCCAATTGAGTTCCACAAGCACGGCAACACAAGCTGAAAGCTTCGCCGTACACGACGCAGCAGTGGCTTAAGCACAACAGCACCATCACAGCCCGCTAATCTTGTGTTTCCAAAACGTCATTTTGGCAAGACAGCACGCGCATTCAGCCCGGGCTGGTATCGTGGAGGAAGACCATGGCTGGAATATTCAGTGAAGCTAGATGCGTGCTTTTGTTTTCCTTTTTCCTTGTCGCAAATTTGGAGGAAATATAATGTCATTGTCTGTCTAGTGTCATGTCTGTCTGTCTGTCTGTCTGTCTGTCTGTCTGTCTGTATATCTATCTATCTATCTATCTAGTGTCATATCAGTATCAATCTATCCATCCAGTATCATATCTATCATCCATCTAGTGTCATCTCAGTGTCTCAATCTATCCAGTATCATATCTATCATCCATCTAGTCTCATATCAGTGTATCAATCTATATCTATCAGTTTATAGTATCATTTGCATTCATCTTTGTCAATCACATCAGTTTATATAGCTATCACACCAGTAACATGTCTGTCTTTTGTCATCACATTATTTATCATTTCTTTAACCTTTTGTTGTTTTTTTTGTGTTTTTTTTGAGCGGTGGTCACAACGCTCCTATACGTGGCCGTGTGTGTGGGTCTGTCTGTCTCCGTCCGTGTCTGTATGTAGCCTAAACTTCGGCGCGTAACTAGTGCCGCACCATTTACGCCACTCGCGCAATATATACATCAAAATGTGCGGCTCGGCCGGGAATGGTGTGCTATTACCTTTCGTTCCGATCCGCCTTACCATGCCGACGTAATCGGCAAAAAACGACACTTAATTGTCCCCATTGACTTATAATGGGACAATGCAAGAAATCACTTTCAAGTATTTTTCTCTCGTAAACCATTGGAGCTACAGTTTCAAACCTCGGAGAGGAGATTCATAATGATTTTAAGAATGAATCGAACAATAATTACATCACTCGGCCTCATGGTGGCGCTATAACGGCCCACTTTACGTTTTGCCCCGTAACTCTTGAACCGTAGATCGGAAAATTAAAATTATTTTTTCCCTGGATTCCTTGGGTCAAGACGCATCTCCCCATATAGGCCACGCCCATTTGCGCCAGGATAGATTTTCCGCCATCTTGAATTTTCTCCAAAACACACTTTTTGCTCCTTTTCCTACATATTTTCTTCAAATGTCACAAAAATCGGTACACATGATCTATGAGGTGGGTAAACCACCGCTCAGTTCACACGGGTGTGATTGTTTTCTTTTTTTTTTTTTTACTTTTTTGTGTATTTTATTTCTTAAGTTCTGTGACTTGTACTGTACACAGCATGGTGTGGTGTGTCATTGGTATAAGTGTGCCAAAATGCATAGGTTTTTATGCATTTCTGGCGTTATGACCCCCTAAAAAGGTTGCCCCCCTGGCATTTCCTCTCGCCCCACCTACTACTAGAGCTTACATCCGGCCCATACCTTCTCCTGGAAGGAGGTTGAGGCCAAGGGGAAAGGGCAGTTGGCTGAGATGTACGGTGTGTGCTGCTGCGCGGTGGGAGATCGTATCATCCTCTTTGGAAGAGACAGCAACCTGTCCATCTTAGACTTGAGTCCTAGTCTGAAGACGTTATGTAAGCTAGCAGTTATTCATTACGGTTTGGAGCAGTCCAAACTGCCGCACAACATCAGGTGGGAACTGGCAGCCATCCAGGGGTGTTTTATTTTCACCTAATCTCCGTATATTTTCCAGTAACTACTAAGAAAAGTATGTTCTCATGCACCGGCATGTATCTTTTATTTCAGTTTTTGTGTTCTTTTACTGGACGACAAGTGTCGTTCAGTTTTATGGGTCTGAATGATCGTTCAGGCATCCATTGTCACACACGCTCCCCTGAGGGAGGTCCTGCTCAGTTTCAGCTCTGCAGTTTGCTTCACTTTATTCTTTTCTCCTACCTTTTTTCCCGTCTTTTTTTCTTCTTCTTATTGCCAGGCTTGGCATGATTTTTTGCGTAGTTTTTTCCCAGGATATCGTTTTCTTTTATCCTTTTTTTTTTCCTTCACTGACCAGCCGGCTGGCGGTACAGTTCACTCCGAACGTACAGTAGGCCTTGAGGCCTTTTTTTCTGATTTTTTTTTAAGCCTTTTTTCTTTGGAGACGCGATCTGGGAATGAATCATGGATCACGATGACACCTTATGAGACGTTCAGTACGTGGATATGGACATGCATTTAATGTGGAGAACAGGGGTCCAGTTCTCCACATTTAACATGAAGCAAACTCTGTGATAAGTAAGGAATTTACTCTAAACCAGGGGTTTTCAAAGTGGGTGACGGGGCACCCTGGGGTGCCGTGATGGCAGTCCAGGGAGTAGTACACTCCCACTAGAAGTACAAAGTTATTTTCAGTCAGTTCTAACCAAAATGGCTACTATCTCAACATTTTCCACGCAACCTAATCGCTAAAATATGATATTAAAATAAGGTGCTGGGAGTGAAAATTATGAATACAATGGAGGAGGGGTGCCTCAGATGAAAGAAATATTTATAGAGGTACCCTGAGGCAAAAAAGTTTGGGAACCCCTGCTCTTAACCTTACTACGAAATATAGAAGAGAAGTATGGAGTCCATTCAGAAGATGATGTAGAAGTTCAAGCGTTTATTTAGAGAGGCATAAAGAACAAGTCCAAGATGCAGCATACAGAAGCATCAGCCCTATAGAACCTCACCCTCCGAATACATGAAAGGTCGACCTAAAACAAAGTTTGACCCAAACTCGTTTCCCAACGGGTCTGTGGCCTTAAGCTAGATGCAGAATAGACCGAAATCGAATCTTTGCTTCTGGGGGTCCCTGGAACAAAACATTTTGCGATATAGGGATCCATCCGTGGAACAAAATATTTTGAGATGGGGGTCCGCGGCCAAAAACACATTTTGGGGGTCCTTAACCACTGATAGGCACATTCTAAAAATGTCTTCAAAATCCGAACAGTTTTCCTGAAAACTCTTATGTTGCTATCATTGTTTCTCAAAATGTGTCATGTCAATGGCAATTGAAGAAATGGCCCATATATGTGTGGCTGGTTCAGGTAGGGATCTCCACGGGTTTGTGTTGTGATGTCATGGGAACCACTCTAACAGAATCCCTTTTATGCCCATACAGTATATGGAGATCCCTGATGTCATCAATATTAAGCCCATATCTGGGAATGCTCATATATGGACATATTGTGTATATTGCATAGCGGTCGGATGTCTATGCTCAAATATGGGCATGCCCTCTTTTGTGCCCATATGGAGCTGACTGATATGTTTGCGGCTGATGCCATGATGACACATAGATTAGACAACTTATTATGGTCTCTATGACTCTAGTCATGTGATCAAGGCACATCTTTCAGATATGTCATATTCCATCCTGATAGGCTAAGATTGGCTTCTGTTCCAGTGAAACTAGTTTGACCATGTAACCTCACCCAAATTGGTACACCATATCTCTAATCATAATCATTTGATCAAGATGTATCTAGGCCTAGTGTTTTTCAGATTCCATTACGGTTGACTATGATTGGCTTCCCAAGTGGCTATGACATTTTTCAGGCCTTGTTATAGGCAATCCGGCCTGGTAGACCTCTGATCCGAAGGGCAAACTTTTAAAATGTTGTATTTATTTATTCCACCTACACATTTTTTTAATCGTGTTAATTTCAGAATAAAATGACATAAAAAAAGTATTTCGTATTTTAAAATACAGAAAATACTAGACCTGAAAGTATTTTGATACAAATTACATCTATTTTTTTTCCATCCCAGCCAAATACAAATTACAAAATACAAAAAATGATGGGCAGTATTTCAAATACATGCATTTCAAATACTGCCCATCTCTGGGGCCCTCCTTGAGTTCCTGGCCCCTGGGGGTCCCTAACACCATGGGGCCACCCTGCCAGCTTTTGCACACAAATGGCAGAGCATGTATCAAGTAAGGTGCACGTTGTTGCTGTCTTAATTGTTAGTTGGCCTATATATGTTTGTTGGCTACAATGTGGAACCCCTCTTTTAAGTGTTGTATGTATTCATAGGGGTGCAACTGTTTGTGTAGCCTCGGAAACCCAGGCTTTAAAGGGATATTCCACTTTCAACAGGGAAACACCTTATGGGCTTTTCTCCACATACACACCCATTGTAACTTCAAACTCCATTTTAAACATGATAGATTCATTAAAAACACCCATTGTTTTTTTTTCTGGTGACTCATACTACCCTCCTAATACGTGAGCAGGCCGTGTTTTATCCTTAACCTTTTTCATTTATTTGTAATAATTATTTGGGAAAATGGAAAAAATGAAATACAAAAAACATTTACATCAAATAGGCTATATTGAATCAAGCAAATTAAAATCTGTTCAGGGTGTTCATAAAAGTTTTTTTGAAAGTGAAATATCCCTTTAAACATTAGATTTTTAATCGATAATAAGAATTAGATTTGATTTGAATCAAATAATAGGATTTCAAAAATAGGCTACAAGCTCCCAATGTAACCTTGTGAGTGAGCTTGTAGATTGGCTAATAATTTCTATTCTTGCTTTTGCGTACAACAACTTATAAAATAGGGCTTGTGTCCAATCCCCCAAAAGTTTTTGATAATTCAATAACCCTTCAGAAAATAATGACAGTTGCTGCCATATATTAATTTATTACACAATTTTTATAACATGACTGTGATTCATTACATTTTGCCGCCCAATGGAATCGACCGACTACAAACCAAACGAACCAATCACAGCGCGGAGCGTCCCTCCCAGCCATGGGATGTGAATGAAGTGCAGTAGAGTTGACAGCTGATTCTCACAGGGCAGACAGTCACTCACTCACTCACTCACTGTGGGGCTGCCACTGCACTGCGATACAACAAAACAACACTTTAACTTCACAACAGCTCAATACAACAACGTTAACAACGAGTTGCTGGCAGGGAGAATTAACGTGTTTACCTCTTCAATGGACTGGGAGGAGTGTTGAGCTGATGCTGGACTGCTAAAGGGAAAGAAAAACTACTCCCACCTCATCACGTTTAAAAAAAAGTTGGATAATGATTCATGGGTGAATGTAACGGATCCATTTGTTGCTCTACGCATTAAAACAGGTAAGAGACATGCTAATAATGTCTTCTTGTTGGTGTTTTAATGTTTGTTTTCTTTGCAAAGGAAATGTGTTAAAAGAAAAAAGCCAATTCTTCCCATGAAGGACTTCTTTCCAATAGCCTTGGAAACTTTTTTGACAGTTTTTTTGCTTTGAACTAATAGCTGTATCTACTAGTTAATATACTGTTATTAAACAAGACACAATAGTAGTTTCCTCTCTCCTATACCTGTTTAAAACATTACATATGTATAATTCTAGCTCTTTCTGAAAGCTAAACGGTGAAGGTCTGACATGATACTGCTGACAGTGGTTTTGGGGCGGACCGTGGTATATTTTCCAGGGTTTAGTAACGCTTGCTGTCAGTGAGGTGGACATTAGAAGTGTTTTATGAATGGAACTCCTGACACAGTGATGGGAAAAGAAGATGAATGTCACTTTGTATTTGTAAATTAACCCAAGGTCATCATTGGTGTATCTCTGTCTTGTCCTATAAAGGCTGCACATGATACACTTTTGCACACAGCTTTGCTATACAATTCAGTGGTCCGGGGACCACCGGTGGTCCTCAAGGGAGTTCTGGGAGGTGGTCCCCAGCTAAATAATGGCGATTTGGTGACCAAATGGACCCTTATAGATATTTATAACTCTTAATTAGAGAATGTAGAAGAATTGATATTGTCATCAACGTTTTGCCTGTTATCTGTCCTATGGTACCACATCAATGTAGCATGGAATTGTGGACAGTCTGGACACAATCTTATCCAATGATAACAAGATGATTTGGGTCTGAGAGTCTAAATCTCATCAAATGGTGGTCCGTGGCTCATAATTTCAGAGCAGTGCTTCTCAAGCCCTTTTTATTTTCAAGGACCCCATTTGATTTGAAGACTTTTATTTTATCTGTCTGTTAAGACATGCTTTCATCCCTGATAATGTCATTTGGTCCAGAGTTCCTTCACTGTCCACAGTACTGGATTATACTGTATGTAGATGTAACATGTATCTATCTATCTGTTTGTCTATCTTTCTGTCTTTGTCCGTCTGTCTGTCTGTCTGTCTGCCTGCCTGTCTGACAGTCTGTCTGCCTGACTCTATCTTCCATGGGAACATTCTGCATTGTGACACGTTGTGAGCTTGTATATCTGCTATTTTTGACACAGAGAATTGGTGTAGACAAAAAACGGTCCAAGTACAAACAACTCGGTTAATTTAGCTGGGGACCACCTGGAACCCCCTCGAGGACCCCTGGGGGTCCCTGCCTGCCTGGACCCCACATTGAGAACCACTGTGTCAGAGGAGCTCAGGTTCAGGCACAGTGCAGCACCCCTAGATTTATTTTAGGGCTCTGTGATTTGCTCAAGGGCAGAGTTGGTGCAGGAAGGGGAGGGGAGTGGGGGAAATTACATGTACTACCAGCCACCAGGTTTTGGGAATACATTGACAAGCACATTGGAATACATTGCCTGCAAGCACCGGGAAGTGGAATCTATAGCGACCTTATCCAGTCACTGGTCAGCCTCGCTACGTGAAGATCAATCATTTGTTTCATCTGTGGTCAGTTGGTCATCCATGCCCTGCATTCCACTCAGGATGCTCTTGTAACGGTGGTGATCCGAACCTCCCCACCCGGATTCGTACCTGGGTCTCCTACGCGAAAGTCCAATATCTTAACCACTAGACCAAAGAGACATCTTTTTGGTCTGGTGGAGATACTAGACTTTTGAGGCTTCAAGGCTGGGGCTGCGACTTTCTCCGTCACACTCACCCCCCTTTGACCTCCTCCTATACGGGGAAGCCCGAATCCGGCTCACGGCAGCATTGTAACGGAGGTGATCCGAACCTCCCCACCCGGTTTCGTACCCGGGTCTCCCACGCCAAAGTCCAATATCTTAACCATTAGACCAAAGAGACATCTCTTTGGTCCGGGGGAGATACTAGACTTTTGAGGCTTCAAGGCTGGGGCTGCGACTCTCTCCGTCACACTCTGCACCATATTATGCTCCGTGATTATGACTGCAGTTACATAAACATTAGAGGATTGGTTCTCAAACCTTTCTCAAACATGTATGTTGGTTAGTTAACTGTTGATTGAGAAAACAATGCTGCAGATTAAGCTAATCATCATCTGCCCCCCCCATTTCCAAAAAGGACTTGGGGACCCCCTGGTGGTCCCGACCCACAGTTTGAGAACCACTGCATTATTAGAGGACCAGTTGAGACTATTCAGTTAACTAGTCTAAATCGGGAACCCATCGGTTGAATCTGTCTTTCTTGACAGATTGTACCGTTACTAACAAGTGTTATTAAGTTAGTAAGTGTTCTCAAACAGTTTGTTCAATGAGTCAGCAGTGCATGTCTCTCCATTGATGGCTGGGTAACGCTACATGACCTTCGGGTCATGTGTTGTAGCGTCAAGGCTGATTTATACCCATGCCTTTATGTTTGCCGCGGTCACAACTGAAACTAGTCATCATCATAACGCACTGCCCTGCGACATGCTGTGACTCTTCATCTTTTGACTTAGTATGAAAACCTGCAGATCATATCCGTCCCTCCGTCACAATCAACAAGGTCTGTGCATTTTTTTGGTCAAAGTTGATCCCATGCCAAAGCGACAGCGCTTGCCAAGCAGTCTGCCGTCACCCAGGCGGAAGCGAGGTCGCTGCTCGCCCTTAGGGCGTCTTACTAGTTTTATGGACCACTATAGAAACAAGCCTCGGATAGTAGCCTACAGGACAGGTCTATAATTCCAATATTTTCATCGTTTGAGGAACACCTAAATGGTTATTTTCCTCAAAGTATTCATGTGAATCAGTATACCTCTTCTACTTCTTTCGTAATGTTATTGTCAAATTGTGTAAATTACAGATTGCGTCTTTAAGCATCAAACAACTGCCTTCTTTTCTTATCATGCATAAAGCTCCGTCCATCAGCAGTAAAATCTGTTCCTCTTTCATTCAGCACCTGCATCATAGCTTCAGAATCAGATGTCTTCACATCCCTCTATGGTAGTGGAGGATTGTAAAGGCCTCAGCAAAGACAAACTGAGGTTTGCCAGTCAAGTCTTGTCATTTCAACAGTGATTGAAATGCCTTTCTGTGGTTCTGGTGCAATCATTTGTCTGGTTAAAACAAACCCTTTAGCAAGCATTTCAGTTCTTCTTTCTTCGCATGATAGTCTTATTTTACAGTTCTTTATTGAGCACAGTATGTTCTATTTTTATTTGAGCAAGTGGTTCACTTCTCTGATCAACCCACGGGAGGCCAGCCTGTCACAATTATTACAAAATCGAATTATTTGGCATAATCACAATTATTTCTTGCATAATTGTGATTATTGTCATAATCATTGCCATGTTGATAAATGTTAATATATTTTCAAACATTATTTATTTATAGCGGAAATAGCTGATCTACAAGCTAAAAAATGTGTGACACTCGCCTATTTCCACTATTCCGTTTTCTTTTTTTAAATAAATTATACTAAAGCCATGACAGAGATGTCATTTTTTATTCATAATGTTCCAATGTTCAACGAATGAAACACAATTACAATCGTTAATCACAATCACATGTCGATCAAACAAATGACAATTAATCGGACTGTAAAAATGTAATAATCGTGACTACCACACGGTATACGATACAGGGTGGAAAAAAAGTGCCAAATCTGAAATAGACACAGACGAACAAAGCCAACATTGTGGCTTTTAAGCATTGCCTACATACGTACATACATTTCTTTCTCTATTCAGCAGCACTACAGGCCTCTTTGGCTCTCTCCATTGAGGTACTTCTAGAACTGTGACTCGCCTTGTGTTGAAGCCAGTATCTGGCTATAGTTGAACCTCTGCCGGCCGTGACATGCCATTAAAATATCCCTTGTTGAACATTTCTCGTAACCGTAAGAATTATACTAATGTTTTCCACAGACAAAAAGAATAAAGCATTCATAAGTGCTGCTGTCGATTCACACCTGTCATGCAGAATAATAAATGTATTGTCCTCTAGAGCAGTGGTTCTCAAACCCTTTCATGTCAAAAGGACCCCCCAAATTGATATGTATTATTTGGCCACGGACTCTCATCTGGAAATGATTTGTGCCAGGGACCCCCAGAAGAGAACATAAAAAGATTTAAATGAACAGAATTATTCAAAAGTTTTCAAACATTTTTGATATTTATTTCAACCCATTTTTGACCCATTGTGGGGTGTGTAACCACACGATGAACACTAGCGTACCTACTCTGGGAGCAAACATTGGGCAAAAATAGCCCGTCTACAACAAGCTTGGTTTACTTTAGAGTGAGAACATTTGGGGAGCCTAGGTTAGTATACTGTAGTCTGCTGGGGGCATATCAATGATGTGTGTGTCTACATCAGATGAATGCTTTTCTGTATTGTACGTGTGATCAGTTCAGTGGCCTTGTGGTTAGAGTGTCCGTCCTGAGATTGGGAGGTCAGGGTTCGATCCCCGCCTGGGTCATACCAAAGAAGAATATAAAATCAAACCTCGGTTCGAAGTGGAGCGGTGAATTTGAGCAGCTGTACCCTATGTGAGTGAGTGAGTGAGTGTAAACTGTGCCTGTGAGTGAGTGGTGAGTGTGCCTGGCCTGCACAAAACAGCGCCCCTCCTTTAACTACTGTGTTGTGTGTGGCCACTCAAGGTATTGCCCAGGCTACGGACACGGCCAGCCAGCCAGCCAGCCACCCAGCCAGCCACCCAGCCACATACCCACGGATATACCTGTTCATTGGGAGCGCTTTCACCGCTCCAAAAACGAGCCAGTGCCCAGTGCCTCCCCTCAGCACCAAAGGTTGGATTGATAGTATGATGACCCTGCGACATACTAGCATCATGCCCAGGGAGTGTACATCAAGCCTGCTGCCTCACGCTACAGAAACAGGAGATAGGCTCTGCGCCACATGGCTCACTCTGCAAGGCTTACTTACCGTACTTTGTGAATGATGAAGCGAACACCCCACACTGTGATGATGGTCGATGGAGTATACATTGATCTCCAGTGTGTGTTGTTGGATTTGAGAGAGATTATAGTTTGGATGTTTTGTGCTGGATGTTGCCAGCTGACAGACTAGACGGCTTGGGACAATGTTGCTCAAAATAGACACATTTTGGTTTCATAATGGACTTTCATCAGTCACATTGTGACACTTTACAATAGCTACTGTCTGACTGCAAAATGAAACACATTGGTTCATTTGTGGTACGACCGCTCCGTGCGGGAGGATGCATGAAAACCAGTGGTTCTCAAACATTGTCATGTCAAGGACCCCCCCCATTAATAATTTGTATTTAGCCGTGGACCCCCTTCTGAAAATATTTTGTGCCAGGGACCCCCACACAAGATTTGTTTCATAAATGTATAAAATAAAATATTTCACTTTTTGAACTCCCAAGATTTTCGAAATAAATAGTAGATTTACAAGCTCACCGACGTGTCGCAAAAGTGATGCGTTGGTGAGCTTGTAGATCTGCTATTTTCAAATAGCCGATGTATATCGGGATAAAGCGTAGTTGCTGGGGTCCCCCAGTGTGAGTGATCATGTGGCCTAGTATAGTCACTTCTTTTGGGCTTGTTTGTGTTGACCTGGCCGCTTGTTTCTCTCCCCAAATGGCAACCCTGCTAGTGGTGACTGATGAAGTGCTCAGTGTGATTTGGACACAACAGGAGCTGCTCTGTGTCAGTTGAGGAGTGACAGTTTGACAGTTAGGTAGAGCTGTCCTCCTCCTCGGCTAAACACAACAACGTCAAGGACTTTGCCACTTAACGAGTATTTAACGACAAACAAGTGAAGATGGACAGGAAACAGGGAGAGAGAGATGGGGAAAGGCATATGGAAAAGATCGCTGGAAAGTTGGGAACTGGACTCGAACCCACAACGTGATGTCAAGCTACGTTAGAGCCAGCTGTCATCTGCTCAGTGGTGCGGGGGGCAAAAGTAGGCCATCAATTCATTTTGAAAATAGCTGATCTACGAGCTCACAATGCATTGCATTGCGCCGTGTCACGAGCTTGTAGATCTTTTAACATTAAGACAGGGTGTAAATAACGAAGTGGATGTTGAATTTGTGGCCAGTCTGTGATGTCAGTCATCTACAACATATCTATGACATCTATCTACATATCTACGTTCACTCTTCCAGTTTACTCTTCTCAAAGGCTCCAGGGACACTGCAGGTTCTAAATGTATAACACCGGGGGTGTTTCTGTCATGCTTTTCACTTGTAAAGAAGACACTCTCCTCTTCCCATCAGCAAGCAGTGCTCTTCAGTGCTCTCCTCTCTGCGTCCATAATTTTCTCTGAGTGCTTCGAGCAGAAAATAGTTTTGTAGAGGAGCACTGGTCATCAGTGACTCTTTGATCCTCCTGGCTGTGTCTGTCTGACAACCTGCTCATTTATGACCTGATGTTTACCGTAGTTAGAGCTACACTGTCTTGTTCCCATACCTTATTGCCTCTCCCAGTCTGAGTAGTTCTGGAGCAGCGGAGTGTGGCCCTGTCTTTCCCTAATGGGACAGGACTGATCGTGGGTAGCTAGCTACTGGGACGTAAAGTCAGGGTCTGATCACCCCGGCTGGGTCACCTGAGCGAGGGGTATGATGTTGCGAGACCCGAAACCGTTATGACCTTGGGCTACATCACTGAGGATATGTCTCAGGTGCATCCATGCAATGTTGTTTTTTTCCTGACCTATGTTTACCATAGTTAGAGCTACAGTTGTTCCAATACTGATACCAGTATTAGAAATTAGAATAGCTGCCGATATGCTGCCTAAAATTCTGTTATCGGTACCGGACAGTATTCCAGTCTATGGTATTCCCATACCATGCACTGTAATTTATCACCTGATGAGATTTCATTAACAGTGAAGAATTATTTTGTATTTTGAATGGTTCAGTTGACGTTGCACTACCGTTTTATACTTTTTACAGTACTAGTATTTAGTATTTACATTATTATTGTGCTAACTGCACTTAAACAATCGTTATAAATAGAATATTTATTTATTTTTTAGATCAGTGGTTCTCAAAATGTTTAATTTAAAGGACCCCCTTAACTCACACATAATGTTTGAGCGCATGCAGCCACAGTTCAGACGGCGCATGCATCAGTAAACGCTGTATGTGAGCGCTCTGGACGTGATATCCGAAGCGCTCCTCCACTCCACCTTGGCCTTAAAGCACTCTGCACCGCTTTCATCGGATATACGGCCCCCTAACTCTCAAGTTAATTAAGTCTCATCCAGGGGCTGTGATATTATGTTCTGTGGCGGGCGCTGCATATGAAATGCTGGCCAGAGAGACCCCAGATCACTGTCTGTCCAAGAAGTACACCTGTTGAATTATTGAGAGCCAGTATCTCCTGTCAGGGCTGATGGCGATATCTGACCCCGTTTGTGTGTCAGTTTTTGCACACGTTACACGAAGCACAACACGTCAGCACCGCGAGGAGCTCATTCGGCTCGATGATTCTTGCAGGTGGGATTTATGGCTCTTTGAAGTGAGCCGGATCTCTGCGATCCGTTCTTTTTCAAAGAGCCGTTCAAAATACTGTCTCATTTTTGTTACTTTTAGTTATTTTGTTACTTTCTAGATTTTGATTATAATTACAAATCACTTCAACCCTATATAGGCCTACATTTTGGCCATATACATTTCCGCCATTTGACAATATTAGCCGATCTACAAGCTCACAATGTATCACGTTGCGACACATTGTGAGCTTGTAGATCTGCTATTTTCAAATGATTTTTCCAAATGTTATTAATTGGAAAACCTGTGAAATGTGACGTTCTGCATATTGAGTACTTTCTACTCAATATGGGGCTAAATGTACTATAATCATATTTTTGTCTTAGGAATGCGACAAATAGGCCTACAATACATTATTGAACTCAAGTCTCCATGGCACGAGTAATTAATAGAAAAAACGTCATTTTGGGGGGTGAACTACTCAGTGCATTTTGATACCAATACTTTAGTGCTTTTACTCAAGTACATTTTAATTACACTTCTACTTGTGTATTTTGTACATTGTAGTAAAGAATGTTTGTACTTTTTACATGTAGTATTTTGAACGGCTCTTTGAAAAGGAACGGATCGCAGAGATCCCGCTCACTTCAAAGAGACATAAATCCCACCTGCGAGAATCATCAGCCGAATGAGCTCCTCGCGTCAGCACCAGGTCCAAACATACACATTCATGTCTAAACAACTAGACCCATCATATCAGGACTGTGATATCCATTGATCAGGCATCATCTATTTGCACTCACTATAAAACCAGAGGAGCTATACTCTAGGGTAAACTATTCTGTCTTCCTTTATTGTGAAATTGCTACATTAGTTTTCACAACAGTGATGAATCACGTATAGGGATGGGCATTTGAAGCATTTTTTGTAAACATGTAACCTTTGGAATGTGGGCAGTTAACCGCGGTTAACTGCATAGCAATAAATAAAGTTGCAGTCCTAATATGTGGGCAGTTCAAATAAGGCCTAAAACATGTATTGTAACATACATTAGGTCTACCGGTATATCTCATTCTGTATGGCTGTTTTCTTCTATCTTGAAATGATTATTCTTTTATCAATTTTTTTTTACATATTTAAATTAGTTAATACATTAATATTCTGTTACTAAGGCCTAGCCTAGCGGTCCGGGCACCTAGGCTCTAACGCAGCCTGAGAGCTCATCGCTGGTTCGATGTCCCGTTCCCAACGAATCTTTGCTGTGTGTCTCTCTCCATGTCTCTCTCCCTCTGTCCTGTCCATCTCCACTATGAAATATAGGCAGAAAAGCCACAAAAATAAAATAATAATATATAAATGTGTTATTTAGTCCTAAGCTGTTAGTGACACACATTTCTTTTAAATGGTTAACGGTTAACCATTTAACTGTTCCATCCCTACTAGAAGATAAATCAGACTGAGATGATATAATGTAGCAAAATAATCTGATATAAACTAACAAGCCGTGCTATGAATTATGACATGTTTAGTGCAGTGTTGCATCATGGCTAAAGTGAATTCTAGCTTGGGAAAGTAGCCTAGTATCAATTTATTCTCCTTTCTATGGCGTTGTGTAATCTTCCAGTGAGTTCTTGGCAGGTCAGAAGCATAGAAAGAACAGCAGCATTCCTCACATTCTGCTGTGAGCTTGCGATCAAACTGAATCCAAGTTACCACGGGCAGCAGGGACTGACTTCACTGACTGAACATGGAAATTATGAGAATGAGATGATGAGACTTGGTGATTGTGAATATACCATATACAGTATGTAAATACTATGCTCAATCACAACATAAACACTGGTGTATGGGCATGTCATAGTAGGTGAACATTCAATGAAAGTAGCAGATCTACAGGCTCAAAATGCGCTGCACCTTGACACGTCAGACTCAACAGTGAATGGAAGTATCTTAGTATAGATCAGTGGTTTTCAACCCGTTTCATATCAACACTAGTAGATTTTGAATTTCATGCTGTATTACCAATAGGAGAGATAACAGGCAAACGTTGATAAAAAAAAATGATCACAATTCTTCTGTCATTCTCTAATTGTGTAGACTTCTTGTAAATTAAGAATGCAGATGTTTAACTCTTGAGAGCCTGAATTGAAACCAAAATGGACCCGCAAGGTCTTTAACTCAAGAGTTAAAGATCTACGAGGGTCCATTTGGTTCTTACTACCAACTCTCCATCATTTAGCTGGGGACCACCTGGACCACTGGTGGTCCCCGGACCACTGGTTGAAAACCACCGGTATAGATAGATGGCAAGCTGTGTAACCCAGCTCACAGGTGGGATAAGGATTTAATAACCAACAGGATATCCTGGTTAAATTAAAACCAGAGGTTCTTGAACTTTCTTAATTTCAAGACCCCCCAGTTTGGAATGCATATGGCCATGATGGACCCCCAAAACACTCAGAGTGTGCAGTGTGCACTCAGAGTTATGGATGTGTAAGGATCCATTTGGTTCCTAACTATCAATAATTTAGCTGGGGAGTGGGGACCCCCTGGAACTCATTCAAGTACCCCTGGGGTCCCCCACTCTGAGAGCCACTGCCCTAAAGTACTTTGTGTAAGCTAAGGGTGGGGGGGGGACATTAATGTAAACCTGTAGCCCTGAGGTAATCGCCATATGAGTCAGCCATTTACATGGCCAGGTGACTGTCAAATCTTACAGATTTAATGTTCCCTAGGTGTCCCATGTCCCTGGTGACTGCTTGATGCACTCAGTCGTATATGTGTGGTACCCTGGATGCTGATATAATTGGCTGTGGGTTGGTGTTGTAGCCTCGCAGTGATATCAGTGTGGTGGACTGTCTGTGACCCGAGAAAACCTGTTGCGTGTCTAGTGTGTGTGTGTGTGTGTGTGTGTGTGTGTGTGTGTGTGTGTGTGTGTGTGTGTGTGTGTGTGTGTGTGTGTGTGTGTGTGTGTGTGTGTGTGTGTGTGTGTGTGTGTGTGTGTGTGTGTGTGTGTGTGTGTGTGTGTGTGTGTGTGTGTGTGTGTGTGTGTGTTCAATGTGCATTGGTAGACACAACAGAATTGCTGACCTACTAGTTACGGACATATAAGTTCATATGTTTCGTCGCCTACCAAAATCTATTTTTCAACTGCCATGTTCATGCACAATAATGAAAATGATGCCTTTTCAGATCATGTCACAGCTAATACACCAGATGTTGATGATGAGGACAGGAGATAAGTGACAATTTTGAAAGTGGCATGTACATTTGACCACAGTCTGGAAGAGGCATTCCTTACCACAGTGCTTAAATACCAAGGTCTTAAGGATGCTATCATACAGCTTGGTTACACATGTAAACTGCTTGTATTCATATTTGGAAGCCTCTGTAATGTCCATAAATCAGTTGTGAGAGGCCTGCAGATTGCAGGAATGCCCAAGCCAAGAGCTAAGACATTGGTAAAACTCTGTTCAGTCAGTGTCAGTGATAATTGGCAGAAGCAATATGGAGGTGGTGATGCTTCCTGTACCCATGATCTATACCATGAATTATTGTTGTTGAAGTTTGCATCTACCATTGTTTGTGTTCAAGATTTTCTTTTGCTAAATGTGAATGCTAATAAACATGTTAAATATGTGTTTTTCCCTTGGTCCATCCACAGTTTGCTGTTATAAGGGCATGCATTGCATTCATAGTGTCTTTTGATGATGTTCTCTCCAAGCAATTGGTTACAGGCACAGCACAGGTTCCCTAGAGGACAGAGATGCTTCAGACCAGTGTCGTTTTCAAACCTTTTTTTGTGCCCAGACCTCAGCGGGCAAGTCGAAATCCAAAGGCATACACCTGTATTCACAGTGACAATAGATTGTATTTACAAGCTCACAACAACGCGCCACGGTGTATTGGGTCCATTTGGTTGCATTTGTATACTGTTAGAGTTACAGACTTCACTTGTAAGGGTCAATGTAGGACCCCTTTGTCTTAAAGTAGCGGTTCTCAAACTATGGGTTGCCAGCCAAAGTGGGGTCGTGGGAGGGGTTAAAGTGGTTATTATAAATAAATAAATAAAATTCACAACTATTTGGCGACCCGCTAGGGTCCATTTGGTTCCATCAAGCATCCTCTCAGGGTCCTTGAAATGTAAAGGTTTGAGAACTTTTTTTAAGAAGCAGAGTGGTGCAGTGGGTTCACTGGGTTGGGAGTGCAGGGCGGATAGATTCTCTCACATGGAGGTTTTGCTGTGAGTTCATGTGTTTTGGTGAAAGTCTCACAGGAGAGAGAGAGAGAGAGACATGATGTGGTTACGTAACCTAGCGGCTCATATGAGAACTATTAGAGTCCTCCTGTCCTCCTCATGTTGTGTGTGTGAGGGTGCGGTGCTGGATCTTCATCATCCTCATCATCCTCATCGTCAGTCTTGCCAGATTTTGAGAGGAAAATACGCAACTGGGTCTATGAAAACAAAGCCACTATAAGACACGCGAGGGTCGGATATGTGAAGCTCTACAAGCTTGTAGATCCGCTAAGAAACCTTGGAAAAAAGTACAGGGCCAGGAGTCAGAAAATACTTTTAGATGGGGTGGTGGTCTGTGTACAAATACGGTACATATTAATTTTAGGTGTAATAATTAATAAGTAAACCTTGCCGAGCCATGAGGCCCATAGTGCAGGAGCCTATCTGCTGTTTCTGTAGTGTGAGGCAGCTTGGCATACAATACACCCCTAGACATGACACTAGTATGTCCAGGGACTTAACCCCCCAGTGCCAAGCAGGGGATTGCGTCTTTGGTATGACCCGGCCGGGTATCGAACCTCGACCTCCCAGGCTCAGGGCGGACAATCTAACCACAGGGCCACTGAGCTGATAAACAATTTTAGGTGTCCTTGCCATGAAAATGTTTGAGAATGTTTAAACAACATTTAGGAATCTATTTGGAAAGTCCAAATAAGCAACTATGCTTTTAGAAGGAAGAAAAAAATGCAACCCGTAACTACCAATATTTACATGCGACTGTACAGAAAAACAAGTCTGGGCACCTAGGCTCAATGCAGCCTGACAGAGTGTCGTGGGTTCGAGTCCCCATCCCGACAACCTTTGCTGCGTGTCTCAACCCCACCTCTCTCTCTCCCTCCTTCCCTGTCCATCTCCACTTCTATCAATAAAGGCAGAAAAGCTTATAATATGCAGACATGCCAACACCGATCTTCATCATCATCATCGTCATCATCTCCACCATGCAGGCTCCTCTGGGTTCTGTCTTAGGGAAACCCCCCTCCTCCCCCTCCTCCCTCTCCCCCCTCCCAAACACTTCCCCGTATCCTAGACGACGGAGGCGGGGTCAGCCTCTGAGCGCGGACTAGGTCAGCTGGGGATTGGTTCTCTCTCTCTCTCTCTCTCTCTCTCTCTCTCTCTCTCTCTCTCTCTCTCTCTCTCTCTCTCTCTCTGTGTGTGGAAATGTTTATACAAAAGAGCAGTGATGGAAGAAGAAGTAGGCTACTCACATTTATTTACTTTAAGTAAAAGTATCCTCACTACAATGTAAAAAAACAAAATACTCTGTTATAAGTAAATGTTTGTTATTCCAAAATGTACTTTCGGGATACTAGTAAAAGTTTAAAAGTATCACACTATGCTTAAATTACCTAAAAGGAAAAGTACCCACTATTACTCAGAATGTCCCATTTCACAAGTTATACCGATCTAGAAGCTCACAGCACGTCACAATGAGCTTGTAGATCGACTGTTTTCAAGTATATACTGTACACAGGTCGGAAGTGGTTACTGTATGTTTTATAATAATAATCTAAATCTACAAAGTTTTTAAACAATTGTAGTGGAGTAAAAAAGTACAATGTTTATCTCTGAGATGTAGTGGAGTAGAATTAAAAGTACTGAACAATGTAAATGCATCAGTGAAGTAAAAAAAGGTACGTATTTAAGTACAGTACTTGAGTACTTAGTTACTTCCCAGCCTCCTCTACAAAAGAGCTGCTACACCCTTTGTGAAGGACGTGTGAACCAACAGCATTAATATTCAATACATGAACGTAAGGGAGAGAGACTGGAATGAGACAACACTCTCTGTGTGTGTGTGTGTGTGTGTGTGTGTGTGTGTGTGTGTGTGAGTGAGTGAGTGAGTGTGTGTGTGTGTGTGTGTGTGTGTGTGTGTGTGTGTGTGTGTGTGTGTGTGTGTGTGTGTGTGTGTGTGTGTGTGTGTGTGTGTGTGTGTGTGTGTGTGTGTGTGTGTGTGTGTGTGTGTGTTCACTGTGCGCTAGTGTCGATTTCATCAACTAAAACTATCGTGACAAATGATCATAGAGTTGTCGACAACCTTTTTTTCACTGAAGAAACCGAATAAAACTAGAAAAAAATGAATCTATGATGCCTGAAACTGTCTAAATATATTGACAATCTGGGATTGACAATTAGGATTAGGCCTTTTTAGAGGTTTGAGTTTAGGTTTGGAGAGAGTTGTGTCTGATAAACTTACTCACTTGTACGCTGTGTCTTTTTGAACCCTGAAACAAGTGTGCTGGCTCTTGAGCGCTCACATTTGGAGAACATTTCCTCAGACAGAGTGAGCAATGCATGACCACATGTCACAAGTATTGAACAGCAAGGGAAATCCAACAAATCAAGGACAATTTGTTGTTGGTCTGAGGATGGTTAGTTAGTCGCCTGTTTTTCCTGCCTTTCTATTTTTTTCTTTGTTCAGCATTTCAGCTTCATTCTAGAGAGAAAGACATGCAAAGAGAGAGACAGACAGACAGACAGACAGACAGAGAGAGAGAGAGAGAGAGAGAGGGGGGGTAACCGGTAGAGTCGCTAGGATTAAATGACTTTCTTTCTATTGATTACCAAGGCCATGGAGACTTGGGTTAAATAATATATTTTTGTATATGTTGCATAATTGCCTAAGACAAAAATTGGATTATTGTAAATTTACCTCCATTGATTCCGGATGGTCCTCATCCAAAGTAAATGGGGGTCTATTTATTGTAATTAGGAATGCGCCAAAAAACAAAAAGATATTATTGAACTCAAGTCTCCATGGCGTGAGTAATCAATAGAAACATTTTCTTTTGGGGGATGAACTACTCCTTTAAGCATATCTTTCTGAGGTTAAGATTAGGAATAGCGTTAGGTTTTGACACCGTTTTACTGAGGTTAAGGTTAGGAATAATAAGGTTAGGTTTAACCGTTTAGGCATAGTTTACAGAGGTCTATAAGGATATTAAGGATCGCAATGGAATATAACAAATAAGCCTTGCCTTACCCGAGTTTCCTTTTAGTTGACATTGTATCAGTGAACTATGCTGTCATGAAACTGTACCTTTTGTTATCGAAAACCTCTAATAAATACCTCAATCAATCAATCAATTAATCAATCAATCAATCAAAAGGCATAAACCATCAGCCCAGGCGAGTGTGTTTTCCTGCGACTCTTCTGTTATTCAAAGAGAGAGACATGCAGAGAGAGAGAGAGAGAGACAGAGACCGACAGAGAAAGAGAGACAGAGAGAAAGAGACAGAGAGAGGTTGCCATGCAGCAAAGGGCCTCTGGTTGTATTTGAAGCGGGGCCAGCAGTGAGACTACAGCATTATTTATGTGGTATTCAGTCCTAACACGCGTCAGCCACCTGGGGCTTTTCTTTAAGGTTATAGGGTTACAATTAAGTGAAGTTAAGTACTTTATTCATCCCTGTGGGGATGAGAACGCTGCTCTGCATTTAACCCATCCCTACCAGGAGGATAGGATGAAACTGTGTGTGTATGACTGTATGTACAGTATAGGAGATGTAAGGGTATGGAAAGGATCAGGGAGTTGAGGGAGGAGCAGGGAGATTCCCTCTGGGAAATCATCCTGAGTGTCGTGCATGCATCATCTTTTCTCTGAGCTGAAGTGGTCAATGCGTGTTTTCTATTCTAAAACGGCTAGTTCCATTCCTTGATTCTGATTGGCTGGTTGCTGTGGTATATGAGACTATAACCCACACCTTGAATCAGTTTATATCAAACCCAGGTGCGTTATTTCTTTCCACAGTGTTCCACAGTGCACCAATTATCTGCACCTGTGTTGTTTCTGCTACCTGGCCGGGAACTACTTTCTTGCAGAGCAGACCTTATTGTGTATTATTAGTGAAATAGAACAGTTTTAATTGGTACATGTCTATGATTTTCATGTTGCAATATTGTGACCGTTTTAGAAAAGCAATAAGCCACGCGAGGCTTGTGGTTACCGGGGTAGTATACACCGGCTGAGAGGGTCGCAACGCCTCTCAGCCGGTGTATACTACCCCGGTAACCACTCGCCTCTTGTGGCTTATTGCTTTAATAATCTAATCTAAATCTACAAAGTAACTAGTCAGTCACTAAAGTAAATGTCTAATATTTGCCTAGAGCTGAAGTGGTCAATGCGTGTTTTCTAATAATCTAATCTAAATCTACAAAGTAACTAGTCAGTCACTAAAGTAAATGTCTAATATTTGCCTCTACTCTGAGATGTAGTAGAGTAGAAATAAAAGTATAGAAAAGTAAAGTAAATATTCCTCACATTTCCATGTACTCGAGTACAGTGCTTAGTTACTTTACACCATCGGCCATGCCTGATCACTGCTCCTGATAGTTGTGTTATCCATTTCTTTTGTATAGCTTTGTTACTGTATTTCTGTTCTGTTAACAAAGTAGTCAAGTCATGATGGACTTACCCCCTACCCCTGAGCCACTGCCGCCGAGATGGGGAGAGACATGCAGCGATTCCACGTTACAGTGGCATACTAGTAGTAGAATGAATATTTCACCATGTTGTGCTACATTTCCTAACGGTCAGTGATCACGGTAGCATAAGAAAGCATGTTTCCCTACGTGTCCATCTTGTGGAGTCAGGTGGTGTCTGGCTGGCAGCAGGGACATGCCATTGCTGGGCCCCTGATTCAGCCCGAGAAAAAGAGTTGGAGAGGCCCTCATTGCGCGCTATAGAGAGAGATCTCTCTCTATAGTGATGCTGCTACTGCTACGATCTGCTCAGATCATGACAAGTGACAAGCCAGTGGGCCAATTACATGAGTTATATTTTGTTGTTGTCGGGTGGAAACCGTCCAAAACCGTTTGTTTTGTATTTATCATTTTAAAAATGATTTAAACTAGTGAAAACGCCTCGCGGGTGCAAGGCGTTGTGTGCTTGTACTGTAGATCGACTTTACAAATTTGAAACTTGGAGATACGAGGTTTCTGCCCGACAGTGACGATTTACTTTGTTGGCCGCCCAGCCCCCAAAATGGAATGAAGGCCGACATTTTATTTTACATTTTTTCCTAATGGCCGGCCTGGCCTGTATACCTACTGGCATCTAGAGTCAGTCTGGGAGCGTGTCTTTGCTTCTTCCTCTAAACCCCTGTTTCTCAATTTAGGGTCACTTTATAGGTAGTAAATGTAATGTCTCAACTCAAATATGGTTATTATTATTTATTTTGTTATTTTTCTGGGTCACGGCCTGAAAATGTTGAGAATCACTGGGGGTCATTGTTGAAACTTAAATGAAAGGTTGAGTATCTGAACAAAATTACTGGAACCACAATCCCTGACCTGTAAGGGTCCATTTGTTTCAATTCGTACACTGTCTGAGCTACAGACCTGTAAGGTTACATTATTTAGTTTCCATTTGTTCGCTCTCAGAGTTATAGACCCGTAATTGTCCATTTGATTCCATTTGTACTCTCTCAGAGTTACAGACCCCCGGTGGTCCCTGAATCCAACGTTGAGAAACGTTGAAATGCTTTCTGAAATGGTCTGTTTTTATGCACGTTGGTTGGTTTGCACTTTGCAGCTCATCTTGCCAGCTCATCTTATCTGCTCATCTTGTCAGCTCATCTGCGGTAGAAGAACAGGACAAGCTTTATATTAGGAAAGAAAGTGAAACAGCGTTTGGCAAATAAAGGGGACTTTATCTCAGTTGCTTAAATGTGTTGTTTTGTTGCCCAGCTGGCTGAGCAGACTGTGCTGCTGACTCATCTGATAGTAACTCACTATAAAGCACACTTCTCTCTTTAACCACTTCAGCCCTATTTTATACCCCGGCTAGGAGGCTAGGGTAACAGGAAAATCCGACCTAAAACAAAGTCGACCCAAACTCGTTTCCCAACGGGTCTGTGGCCTTAAGCTAGATGCAGAATAGACAAAAATCGAATCTTTGCTTCTGGGGGTCCCTGGAACAAAATATTTTGCGATGGGGGTCCGTGGCCAAATATATATCATTATGGGGGTCCTTGACATGACAAAGTTTGAGAAACACTGATAGCAACATACGTTTTTTCAGGAAAACTGTTATGATTTAGAAGACATTTGTAGAATGTGCCTATCAGTGGTTAAGGACCCCCAAAATGTGTTTTTGGCCGCGAACCCCCATCTCAAAATATTTTATTCCACGGATGGACCCCTATCGCAAAATATTTTGTTCCAGGGACCCCCAGAAGCAAAGATTAGATTTCAGTCTATTCTGCATCTAGCTTAAGGCCACAGACCCGTTGGGAAATTAGTTTGAGTCGACTTTTTTAGGTCGACCTTTCATGTATTCGGAGGCTAGTATACAATAGTATAGCCAAAATATAACTAATTGTCGTGCGACATGTTGCAGCATTGTAGGGCGTTGTTAAAGGACAAGTTCACCACTTGTCCACCTAGCTTCATATAATTGGTCCTCACTAAGGTTCACGATAAAATAGCATTTTTCAATTCTTTTCTACTTCTAATTCTTTTCTGTGTCTGTGTCTCATAGGAGGACTGGGCAGTTCAGAAACCTGCCTACCAGTGACATCATCTTTTTTTTTTTAAACAACAAAAACACATTTGTATTTTTATTATCGCAAAACGTTTCAGGAATAGAAAGCCTGCAGTTTCTATTCGCTTGGATTCCCCATCGATGATTCTGAACTGTCCACAGGCCTCCTAAAAAACACAGACCCAGTAGATTTAGTGAGGACCAATTATATGAAGATAGGTTGAAAAGTGGTGAAGTCGTCCTTTCAGGGTTTCCTGCAGCACTTTACAGGCCAGGCGCCCCGCCCGGCCTGAAAACCCCCCCGCCCCCCCTAGGGTGTAAAAAAAAAAAAAAAAAAAAAAAAAAAAAAATGTTTTCTTTTTTTTTTTTTTTCAAAAAAATTGTTTTTCTCAAAAAAACTTTTTGGACCTCCAACAATGTACTAGGCATGATCGCGATCGCGAAATTGCATGTTTAACCCCCATACCAACCCTATCTTTCAAACATGGCAGCCATGTTTGTTTACATTTGAAGAAAACATAAGGGCTGGTATCTCCTGAATGCCTGAACGGAAGCGGATTTTAAGCCGAGAAGAATGGCATGCAGTGACAAGTCATGTACACTTTGTCAACACTAGCATAAGGCCTGTTACCTCCTCAGCTCATGATTGACAATTGTTCTTTTTCTGTGCCAAGGGTTCACTTCCCAAACTGTGCTGGTTGATTAACTTGATTAAAAAAAAGTGAATTCTGTGACAAAATGTTGAATAAATGTCAGAATGACGATAGCAAGTAGTTTGTTTTCCATCATCACACCAACTGTTATCATGATGTTTGTGGTTTGAAAATACCTGATTGATTAAGACACTTCTCTTAACTTGTTAACATTTTTAGGCCAAAAATGATTTAAAAAAATGGCAAAGATAAGAATTAATAACTCTAATAAATTAATTAATTATCAAAATTTTTCGCCGCCCGCGCTTTGCGCGGGCGTCGTGCATCGGCGCCCGCGCGTCGCGCGGTCGCAAGGTGGTCCCCCCTGGTCAAGACTTTTTTCTGCAGGAAACCCTGCTTATCTCATTCTCTGGTTATGCAATTCAATGACTTAATTGCTGCACTAATATGATCTTTCTATGTTCTAGGATCTTTCTTTACACATACATTATGTACCAGTAAGACTCCCTAATCGGGAGATAAGCGACCGTTGGTCGCTTATCTCCATAAATAGAGCAAAAATGTGTTTTTCCAAAATCTTCCTGATCCATGTTGTTGACATGAGTGTAGACATACTGTGTAGTGATTTTCGTGATTTTAGGGCAAAATCTGAATCGGCCTCATGGTGGCGCTAGAGGGCCATGTGAGAAATGAGGGGTGGGGTCTCCTCGCCGCCAAGGCGGACGAATAGGTACCGGCCCCGGCTCTCCCGGTCGCTCCTAGCCCGAGTTACGGCATTTTATGTGAGCTGCAGTGGCAGGGGGTCCTCCACTGGGGGCGCCACCACTTTTGCATCCGTTCTGGAGCACCAGGAGTGGGTGGTCCCCGGGAATGCCCCGTGAGCAGCCCCGTTGGGGTGGTCATTTTTGCACATTTGGTAATTTTTTACACCTGGGGGTCCCCCAGGGACCTGGGGGTCCCCGAAACTCCGGGGGTCCTTGGAGGTTGTAGTTTGGCAGGCAAGGAGTGTGTGTGCAAAATCTGGCATGGATCGGGGCAACGGTTGCAGAGATATGAGCAGGGCAAAAGTGTGACGTGTGACGTGTGACAGAGGGAGTGACGGAGGGAGTGACGGAGGGAGTGACGGAGGGACAGCCGGTGGAGGTTTGGATAGTGTGCAAGTAACTGCGACCTACGGTCGCAATCATTTACCCATGATGAGAGCTATTACAAGGTCACATTCAGTCTGTGCATTGCGTACGACTCATTGTTGACATTGGTGCCCACTATTTTCCAGAGCATGTTGGAGGAAAATAAATAGAAGTCATGTGGATGTGAGGATCCACATGGGAACAGAAAGGCTCCAGTGTGGGTCTTAAATACCCTAAAACAGCATGTGACAGGGTTATGTCATCATGACACAGAGCAAGTGTCGTCCCCTGGGAGAGAGCAGCGTACGTACGCCTGTTTTCTACGTGAGCACATGGGCGGGCTATTTTTATACGCTGTACGAGACACTCGCTGTGCTGTGATGAATCACACAGGCTGTCTGAACAAGCAAGCGTGGCTGCTGTTGACAACTGTCAGCCAGACATGTGTGGCGTGGGGTGGAAAAAAGACCCAGCGGGCGGTGGACGGTGAAGTTTGAAAAGCCGGACAAATGTTTCTGTTGTGTTTAACCCATTAATATCGTAACCACTTCAACCTTTACTTTTTATTCTTTGGCTATTTAAAAATAGCAGATATACAAGCTCATAGCGCGGCACCGAGTTTGTAGATCTGCTATTTTTTTTTTTAAACACGAACATGTGTGCAAATATAATAGCGAACATTTATACAGTAACTCAAATATTTGCTTCTGGGGGGTCCCTGATACATAATATTTTGAGATGGGGGTCAAGTTTGAGCACCACTGACATTTTCGTCAGTTTCGTTTCCCCAAAACGTTAGAAGGATTTAGAAGACAATTATAGAATTGGGCCAAAATATTCAAAGACTTGCACAAATGTTCACGATTAAAATAAATAAATAGCCAAAGTATAAACTAATGGTTAAATTGGTTCAAATCAAAGTGACAGACAGACACTTCCAAGTCTAAATGGTTTAAAACAGGGGTGCCCCACACCTTTTTGATTCGAGAGCTATACTTTTAAAATGACCAGCTCAACATGATACCCACCCAAAACAAATGTACTGACAATGTAGACTCTTAAAAACAAAGCATTGCATTTGGAGCTTTACCTACTTTAGAAGCTGTGAAGGGAGCTGACGGCCCTTCTTGATGTCAATCAAGTCACCTTAATTCAAGTGACCGATGCCAATTATTATATTTTTTTTAGGGGCGTTTTCATATACTTGCACAGCCTTTGTGATCTAGTGGTAGATCTACCTTTTGGGCACCCCTGGTTTAAAAGGTCCAGAACCATCTAGTAGCGGCTCAGGCTCAGCCACCTGTTCTGTTCTAGGGCTGCGTGCTCTCTGCTTGCTGCTGCTCTGCTCTCAGAGTCCACAGCAGGGTTTTACTGTGTTACTGTGTTTGTGTGGATGCAGCATTCTGACTAGAAAGGACACAAACAATGAGCCTTCGATCCGTTCAAACAGTCAGGAATATCAAAACCTCTCTCTGTCTGCCCGAACCCAGCGCACTCCAGAAGATTCCACACCACCTGCGTGTGTGTGTGTTTGTCTCTGGCAGTCTGAATGTGATGGAATGACGCGTGTGTGTGTGTTGTGTGTTGTGTGTGTGTGTGTGTGTGTGTGTGTGTGTGTGTGTGTGTGTGTGTGTGTGTGTGTGTGTGTGGGTGTGCGCACATGCACACGCCCCTGGCTACGCTGTATTGGCATCAGATGGCACCCGTTCAATACAACAAACAAAGGCAGTCAGCAAATGTGTCTGCCTCCCACGCACGCACGCACGCACGCGTGTGCACACGCATGCACACACACACACACACACACACACACACACACACACACACACACACACACACACACACACACACACACACTCGTTGCCTCCTCTAGTAGTAGACAGTGGGTTCTATCAGATGCCAACCCTTTCTTGTTTTCTATCTTTTAGTTGTGATGTCAGACTGCATGGAACAACCACCTCTGAACCAGATGAAGACAGTGTGACGTGAGTATTAGAAACGCACGCACGCACACACACACACACACACACACACACACACACACACACACACACACACACACACACACACACACACACACACCTCACATATTTGAACTGCTGGGAACCCCCCCAAAACTAATCATATTTGAACTGGGGACCCCTTGAATAATACTATTTGCCACTGACCTAATCTACAGTATACTCCGCTTCGCCTGCAAAAAATAACTGATCTTTTGGGGAAGAGAGACTCTCCTGCGAAGGTGTTTGTCAATAGAGTTTGGTCAAGACAGAATATAAATGGAATTCCAAGCCATAAAATAATGCACATTATTGCGCTTGTCTTACGTTATGTGGAAATAAAGCAAATACAAGAGAGAAGTTATCAAGTAATGTCATTTTATCAACTGGCCCGTGGCCGCTTGACATTTTTGTCGTGTGGCCCACAAGTTCAGAAGTTTGAGTATCCCTGCCCTTACAGCATCCCTGTTCCGTAGCACATATTCGGCAGAAAATAGCCCAGCTGAGCATTGTAGATGGTGGTCTATTTTCAGTGAACAGATCTGTTGTTGTGGAGGGAAATACTAATTGGTCCTATTAGTATAGAGTCCTAGAACCCTCCCCGCTCTTCCAAGTGTATCTGGGGTTTAATACCAGTCAGGCAAGAGTGGTGCCCAGGGGCAGACAGTTGGTGCTTTGTCCACCCTCAGCTGTGTGTGTGTGTGTGTGTGTGTGTGTGTGTGTGTGTGTGTGTGTGTGTGTGTGTGTGTGTGTGTGTGTGTGTGTGTGTGTGTGTGTGTGTGTGTGTGTGTGTGTGTGTGTGTGTGTGTGTGTGTGTGTGTGTGTGCGTCTCTGTGCACGTACAGTACATGTGTTTGTGTGTGTGTGTGCAAGCCAGCTGTTGACTCAGCCGTCTGTCGTGGTCTCGCTACTTTCCCCAGGACGGTGCCAAGTGGTCCACGAGAGACTTGACCCCACCAAGGGATGGGACGATAATCGCTATTATCGTTTATCGTGATAAAAGAACCCCCCACAATAAGCTTGTAGATCTTATAAGGTTTCAGGTTATGTAACGCATGGGTTCTCAAAAATCCTTGGGGGATACCAGGGGATCCCCAGCTAAATTATATGGTCACTTTTACCCACATTTTAACCACTTTAACCATACTTTTTTTTTTTACTTTTTACAAGCTCACAGTGTATGAGTGTATCACTTAATCTTTGCTTCTGGGGGTCCCTGGCACAACATATTTTGAGATGTGGTCCTCAGCTAAATAACATATCATTTTGGAGGTCCTTGACCTTGACATAAAGGTTCTTTCTGGTTTACCCTTCAGTCTAAAAGAGACTTTACAGTAAAAATGCTTGTCTTGCGGTGTGATTCTCTCTTTCTCTCCACTGAACTATTTCATGAAGCAGAACAAAACATTTTTATTTAACATTTTTAGTGGGAGGTTTTTCAAAGCGACCTTGAATTTGAGACAGATCGTGTCCTGCTGTGTAAGGGCTTCTATTTTGTTTAGGCTAAATCGTTTGGTTTGACTCTTGCATATCTCTGATTCACTGTCCTTTGTGTGAAGTAATATAGCAATAATAGACCATTACTAGAGTTGTTTCAATACAAATCTTTCCTTCCCAATACCGAGCGCGTCGTCGGCCGATACCATGTACCGATCAGACTAGTGTAAAAAAAAAAAAAATACCTTTCTGTGGGGTTCCAGGAATCCTCAGGGTTCCTGTACCTTGAGAGGGTTTCAGATGGTCCTTTAGTGTAACTCTGACAGTGTACAAATGGAACGATAAATGATGTGGTATGGGAATGGCATAGACTGGCATACTGGCCCATACCGAGTATATAAATACTAGCATTTTAGGCAGCATATCGGCAGCTTCGGAACAACATTAAATATTACCCCATGTGTTTGGGTGTGTTGTTGAGGGTGTGTTGTTGAGGGTGTGTTGTTGAGGGTGTGTTGTTGAGGGTGTGTTGTTGAGGGTGTGTTGTTGAGGGTGTGTTGTTGAGGGTGTGTTGCTGAGGGTGTGTTGTTGAGGGTGTGTTGTTGAGGGTGTGTTGTTGAAGGTGTGCCCAGCACTTCCTGAGGTTGTGTTACTTATCAGTGCATCATAAATGTTTCCATTGTGTCTGTCTGTCATTCTATGGAGAGATTTCCATGTGCCAACTGGACCCTGTACTGTACTGTACTGTACTGTACTGTACTGTACTGTACTGTACTGTACTGTACTGTACTCTGTACTGTACTGTACTGTACTGTACTGTACTGTACTGTACTGTACTCTGTACTGTACTGTACTGTACTGTACTGTACTGTACTGTACTCTGTACTGTACTCTGTACTGTACTGTACTGTACTCTGTACTGTACTGTACTGTACTGTACTGTACTGTACTCTGTACTGTACTGTACTGTACTGTACTCTGTACTGTACTGTACTGTACTCTGTACTGTACTGTACTGTACTGTACTGTACTGTACTCTGTACTGTACTGTACTCTGTACTGTACTGTACTGTACTCTGTACTGTACTGTACTGTACTGTACTCTGTACTGTACTGTACTGTACTGTACTGTACTCTGTACTGTACTGTACTGTACTGTACTCTGTACTGTACTGTACTGTACTCTGTACTGTACTGTACTGTACTCTGTACTGTACTGTACTCTGTACTGTACTGTACTGTACTGTACTCTGTACTGTACTGTACTGTACTGTACTGTACTCTGTACTGTACTGTACTGTACTCTGTACTGTACTGTACTGTACTGTACTGTACTGTACTGTACTCTGTACTGTACTGTACTGTACTCTGTACTGTACTGTACTGTACTCTGTACTGTACTGTACTGTACTGTACTCTGTACTGTACTGTACTGTACTCTGTACTGTACTGTACTGTACTGTACTCTGTACTGTACTGTACTGTACTCTGTACTGTACTGTACTGTACTGTACTGTACTCTGTACTGTACTGTACTGTACTGTACTGTACTCTGTACTGTACTGTACTGTACTGTACTCTGTACTGTACTGTACTGTACTCTGTACTGTACTGTACTGTACTCTGTACTGTACTGTACTGTACTGTACTCTGTACTGTACTGTACTGTACTCTGTACTGTACTGTACTCTGTACTGTACTGTACTCTGTACTGTACTGTACTGTACTGTACTCTGTACTGTACTGTACTGTACTCTGTACTGTACTGTACTGTACTGTACTCTGTACTGTACTGTACTGTACTGTACTGTACTGTACTCTGTACTGTACTGTACTGTACTGTACTCTGTACTGTACTGTACTGTACTCTGTACTGTACTGTACTGTACTCTGTACTGTACTTTACTGTACTGTACTGTACTCTGTACTGTACTGTACTGTACTGTACTGTACTCTGTACTGTACTGTACTGTACTGTACTGTACTGTACTCTGTCATGTAGACTGGTATTGTACTGTACTGTACTGTACTGTATTGTACTGTACTGTACTGTACTGTACTCTGTCATGTAGACTGGTATTGTACTGTACTGTACTGTACTGTACTGTACTGTACTCTGTCATGTAGACTGGTATTGTACTGTACTGTACTGTACTCTGTCATGTAGACTGGTATTGTACTGTACTGTACTGTACTGTACTCTGTCATGTAGACTGGTATTGTACTGTACTGTACTGTACTGTACTCTGTCATGCAGACTGGTATTGTACTGTACTGTACTGTACTGTACTCTGTCATGTAGACTGGTATTGTACTGTACTGTACTGTACTCTGTCATGTAGACTGGTATTGTACTGTACTGTACTGTACTCTGTCATGTAGACTGGTATTGTACTGTACTGTACTGTACTCTGTCATGTAGACTGGTATTGGCTCAGTGTGAGTTTATGGTCTGTTGTGGTGAAGCTGCAGGGCTGTGAACATACAGGACAAGCACAGTGAGTGGGTTCATAGTACAGTAGCATGATGACACTTAAAGGAGTTGTGCACCCAAAACAATTACTTTTCAGGCCGCAACCCCCAAAATAATCATATTTTAACTGGGGACCCCTCCCCACCCTGACGAGCAAGATTTGAGGCATTACATTTTGTATACCACGGTTCTATTGTGAAAATAGCAGGTCGACTATTTTCACAATTTCAGCCTCTAATATTTGATAAGTTGGCCAATGTTTAATTTGTCATTTTAGAAGTATTAAGAAGTCCTTAAATTGTCACTTTAGAAACATGCAGATACCCTATATACACTTAAAATGTATGTTGGTGTGTTTACTGTTGAGTGAGGAAACAATGTTGTACATTAAGTTAATCATCTGGGGACCCCCCCCCAAAAAAATTATTTGGGGCAAGTACAGACCTACAGGGTAATGGAGGTTGTTTATTTTTTTGTCGCAGCAGTCCTTCCTAAGCCAATACTTTGATGACTGGTAGAGTATATGGCTTAGGAATGCGACAACAACAAAAGAATTGGGTGAGTAATCGATAGGAAAAAACACAAAAACAAAAAAACATTTTGACTTGACAGTCACATTGAACTGGGTTGTCAGGATTTGAGAGCAAGTCATTCATTAGACTCTCTCACAGGAGTAGAGTGAAACAGTCTGGATTCCAGGCTACCTGTTAGGATGTATAAGAAGTTGAAACTGCCTGTTAGGTTTCTACTTATAGCTTCCCTGTGTCTAAACGGCTCGAGGAACCAGACCTTATTATAGTTACGCCTTCATCATGATAACCTACTGGAAAACCAAGCGAAAACAACTGTCTGTCTGTAGGCAAGTATGCGGAAAGAAATGAGAATTTAAATCCCCTCCCCGCTGACTCTCTCTCTCTCTCTCTCTCTCTCTCTCTCTCTCTCTCTCTCTCTCTCTCTCGTTACACTAATTACATGTTAGTTAGTTCCAGGTATGCTGCTGTTTGAGCTGAGCTCAGGTCAGGTCAAGTGAACCTACATTGTTGTGTTGTCTCCTGCTGCTACTTGAAACCTTCCTTCCTGAGACTGCAGTGTGTACAGCTATTTGCCGTACCTCATACAACAATATGGCATTAAAGGAGTAGTTCACCCCAAAATAACTTATTTTCTATAAATTACACACTCCATGAAGCCTTAAATTCATGAAGATTGTTTTGTTTTTGTCACATTCCTGAGCCAATAACTTGATGATGTGGTGGTTGGTCACTATGGTCAGTAGGACTTAGCTGGTCATCAAATTATTGGCTTATATTAGGAATGAAACAGAAACGAAATAAATCTCCATGAATTCAACGCTTCATCGGTTTTGTATTTGAAAGAAAACTATCAAAAGTGACAGTTTGAGTCCCGTTCCCGACGATCTTTACCGCATGTCTCTCCCTGTTTCCTGTCCATCTCCACTTTCCACTAGATTAGAACACAAAGGCAGAAACCCCCCCAAAAAAGATCATAAAAAAAGAAAAGAAAAAAATGCACACAGCCTGAGCACTACCCATCTGACCACTTAGCACAGCCCGGGAGCCCCAATGGCATTTCCAAGATGTTTCAAGTGGGTCCTGATCCAGAAAGGGTTAGCAGGGTCCACTGGGGTAGAGGGTAAAGAGGCATCATGACTGGGTTCTGTGAGCCACACGGCGGATGCAAACACAGAAAGACATGCTAGGATGAAGATGAAATGTCAAATGTTCTCTATTTAAGGCATTGGAGTCTCCCAGCAATCACACTACTCGCCTAGTCTAACCAAGAACGTCAGAAAACCTGCTCACAGCTCAATATGTACACACCAGAGAGAGAGAGAGAGAGAGAGAGAGAGAGAGAGAGAGAGAGAGAGAGAGAGAGAGAGAGAGAGAGAGAGAGAGAGAGAGAGAGAGAGAGAGAGAGAGAGAGAGAGAGAGAGAGAGAGAGAGAGAGAGAGAGAGACAGACAGACACGGAGGAGAGAGAGAACACACACATGGCACTCAGTTTACATACACATTTACACTCAAAAGGACCACAATATGGAAACAAGTGGTCACGCTTTCTTTTTATCCTACCGACAGATGTGTACAAATGTATGTTCATGTTACATTATGCATTTGTTTCAAAACGAATGTCAAGTCTAATCAGAGAGAGAGAGAGAGACAGAGAGACATACATAAAGTGGTAGGTAAAGGGGAGAAGTGATTAGGGATGCACAATTACTCTGTCATCATATCGGTATTGGCCGATGTTGGCTTTAAAATGCAATATCGGTATCGAACAGATATCAAACCAGTGAGACGCCCTAAGGGCGACTGGGTGACAGCAGACTGCTGGGTGAGCGCTGGCGCTTTGGCATGGGATCAACTTTGACCAAAAAAATGCACAGACCTGGTTGGTTGTTCAAGTTGGACAAAATGTGGCCATATGTTCCCAAATATGGAGATGACTAATGTCTGACATCATATACTTATCACCATTGTGATGTCAGAACAGGTTAGCGGTGTGACAGACGGGCAGACAGATAGACGTACATGAGCTGCAAGTTTTCATACTATAGTGACCTACGGTCGCAGTTAACATATTGGTTTTAGCTGATATTTTTATTATATAATAAGCGTTTTTGAATGTGAAGCTGGAAAAGCCTTTTGTGATGATGATGATCAAGGCTGCAGATTATATCAGTGTTTTCCGGGGAAGCTTTCAAAAGGGTCAACAAGTTGGAACATTTTAAAATGAATAATTACTAACAGTCAAGCTGTGTTTATGTTGGGACATGGACCAACATTTTAATAACGCTGCATCCCTAGTTTTGGAATAAAGAGGCATTGCTTTTTTCAATGCAGTGTTTATATGCTTTTTATATCATTTTTTAAAGAAAATACTTTGTTTTTATGCAGATATTCGACATATCCATTAACGACAACGACAGCAATGTTGACATCGATTATCTGTATCGGCCAGAAATGTCACATTGGTGCATCCCTAGAACTCCATATACAATCCCATTTGTTTCTCAGATCTTTACTGTCCATCGTTCGTCCACCTACTACATGTGCATTGCATTCTGTGGTGGTAACCACATAATGACATAGGCATGACTGTAGGCGTGAGTGATGTTTAACATGTAAGACAGGGGTCTTCAATGTTTTCAGGCCAAGGACCCCTTAGTTGAGAGAGAGATGAAGCAGGGACCCCACAACCTTTTAATAGATATAGTTTCATTGTTTGACAGCACAATCATCAGTGTATTTTGGATTCATGTTAACGTGTGTTTTCAGATATTTAACCACTTGAACGGTTAATACTTAATACACTTGACCTTTCACTGTATGCTCTTTTCCTCCTCCAAAATAGCCGATCTACAAGCTCACAAGTCACAACGCCTCGGGCTTGTTTTTCTCTAAACCTGCCGTCCCCAGTCTAAGATCACCACCTGTGCCATCAGCCCGGCTGTGTGGTCGCCGGCCAGAGAGGAATACGTTAAAAGTCACCTGGCCTGCAGGGCACACATGGCCTGCACCGCAGTGACACACTGACAGAGCCACAGATGCCAGCCACTAATAGGCTTGTGTGTTCAATCTGCCGTGTAGTGGATTAGCATCAACATGCTGTGTAAAGTCCCTGGCTACCGTTCAGAGAGAGAGAGGGAGGAAAGCTTGTCTGTGTCATTCTCACTGTTTGGTTGATTCTGTGGTGGCGGGCAAGGGGGGCTACAGTAACACACCTATAGCACCATAAACACTTACTGTCCAGTAGTGTTGTAGTACTCGAGTCAATGACTCGTCTCGAGTCAGGACTCGAGTCCAAATTTTCACTGACTCGGTCTCGTCTCGGTCTCGCCCTTAATTTGACTTGGACTCGTCTCGGTCTCGGTCTAATTTGACTTGGACTCGCCCCCCACCGAGTCCACTCGAGTCAAGTCACTACAATGCAATGGAATAAATGTTATATCCATATGAGGAGCGCATTCACGTTAACATTAAGAGAGCTGCCTTGTTAAGTAACGGAGCATTCTGACGCGCATCTGATAGGCACACAGTAGCATGCACACACACACACACACACACACACACACACACACACACACACACACACACACACACACGTAGAGCCCCCCGCTCAGCACAGCAGCAAGCATCTAATCTTCCCAGAAGTTATTTTTTTCGCCAAACAGACAACAGCACAACAGTCCACTTTCCTCTTACCTGCAGGATATCCTTGTGTCCCCAAATAAATAAGTCCTAACAGCTTCCAAACACAAGCCTTTGTGATCATGTGTAGTTTAATCCACCTGCACAGCTGGATTAAGAATTTACGTCTTTTTGTATTTCCAGGTGTAGTCTATTACTCGTTAAGCAAGCCTCGTCCGAAAGTTTTAAAGTGCACTGATCAACAGAGAGAAGTGTAACATTGTAAGTCCCTGTAGAGAGGTTAAAACGAATCAAAACAACTTGAAGCAGTGACATGGGGTATTGTTTTGCCTTGTATATACTTGAAAGGCATCAGACTAATGACATAGGGTAGCCTATACATTTCTCACCTTAAACAATGAAATGCAGACAGGCACGTACTACTGCTATGTGTTTGAATGGGAAAACCCTATTTATTTATTTTATCTTTTAGTCAAAATAAAATATTAAGATAAGAGTTTGTTTGAAAAACGTTTTGCAAAAATCATGCATGCTCTATTTCAATGCAACTATAACAGCAATGTTTAAAAATGTTATAGATTACAGTAGTAGACATAATTCTTTTTTAAATAATATTATTTTTGTTATCACTTGGCCTTTTGGTGCATGGGCATCAATATTATATCCATATCATGATATTAGACTGGATAGTCCTAATTATCGTCTGTGATTTGGGATATTGTACTGCAGTATAGGCCTATGCCAAGTCTTATTTGTACACTAAAGTACTTGTTCTCTGCCTGGGAGAAAATGTAATTGTAGCAACTCAAATGTCTAGTTCTTAGACAGAAAATTGGTATGGGAAAAAAACTACCTCTCCAAAAAAGTCCCTCAAACCTAAACCACAGCATTGACAGCAACCAAAGGTAATTTGGGGAGACCTATTGATTTAATTTGAAGACAAGCCATTAATTTGAAAGGTATTGGTAGGAAACACCAGACAGGTGAATGCACATGAACGGGGGGTTCTTGCATTGTTTGTGTGTGTGTGTGTGTGTGTGTGTGTGTGTGTGTGTGTGTGTGTGTGTGTGTGTGTGTGTGTGTGTGTGTGTGTGTGTGTGTGTGTGTGTGTGTGTGTGTGTGTGTGTGTGTGTGTGTGTGTCCGTGTCCGTGTCCGTGTCCGGAAAAAAATATTATATATATTGTTTTCTGCAGCCTACCTATCAAAAAAAAGAAAACTGGACTCGGCTCGGTCTCGCCTACCATTGGTCTCGGACTCGACTCGGACTTGCCTCCCATTGGTCTCGGACTCGACCCCCTCCCAGGGGCTCTTGACTCGGACTCGACTCGGACTCGAACCCCATATGACTTGGACTTGACTTGGACTCGCTTTAGGTGGACTCGACTACAACACTACTGTCCAGTATGTCCAGTGGTGAAAGAAGTACTGATATTCTTTACTGAAGTAAAAGTATCCACAATGTAGAAACACTCTGTTACAAGTAAAACTTGTGCATTCAAAATGTACTTGAGTAAAAGTACAAAAGTAATTATTGGCATAAAAATATACTTAAAGTACCAAAAGTAAAAGGAATTGTCCCGTTTCAGGTTTCACAAGTTCAAAATGCATGAAAAATATAATAGCTGATCTACAAGCTCACAATGCGTTGCGATGGGTTTGTAACACATGTTTTTTGTGTGCTGAGTGCTGAATATGTTCCCAAACATGTTGCACTCAAACAACATGTGTCTTTAAGGACTGTGTGGATCATGTGACACAGGATGTGATCTTAACTCTGTTAGAGATTGGCTGGCCTGAACTCAAATGACTTCATGCACTCTTTAGTCTTTACTGGAAATGCATTACTAGGTTCTCTAAGAACAGAGCAGAGGCCTTTCACTGAACGCTTCCCATGCATTCACCCTCTGATTCCTGGCTCTTGTAAACGCTGCTTCTCAAACACTGTCATGACAAGGATCCCCAGATCGATATGTGTTTGGTCGGGGACCCATCTTGATCCCGATGTTGTGCCCCCCATAAGAGAAGAGTTGGTAGATCAGAAATATAAGGAAAGCCCACCACGTCGTAACACGACATGTTGTGAGCTTGCAGAACAGATATGTTTTGGAATAGACAAAAAAAAAAAAATGATTGCGACCGTCAGGTTGCAGTTACTATCAAGACCTCCACCGGCTGTCAGTCAGTCTTGTCTGTCAGTCTGTCAGTCACACATCACACGTCACACTTTTGCCCTTCTCATATCTCCGCCACCGTTGCCCCGATCCATGCCAAACTTTGCACACACACCCCTTGGCTGCCAGAACACAACCTCCACCCCCCATTTCTCACATGGCCCTCTTTTAGCGCCACCATGAGGCCGATTCTTGCAACACATTTTTGGACACTGCTCCTACAGATGTTGCCCTAAAATAACGCAAAGCGGTACACAGTATCTCTAAAGTCATGTCATCAACATGGATCTGTCCCATTTCCATTCCCTCCTGATTCGCTACCATTGCCTTCTAAAGTTTGTGTATGCGAACTGGCGGTCACTTATCTCCCGATTAGGGAGTTTTACTGGTACCGTAGGTCTTTCCGTGTTTTAACACGTCCTCATTTTGGGGGTCCCCAGATGTGTCTTGTGATCTTGTAGATCTGCTATTTTTTTTTTAAGATCATAGCGGCCTTCACACCTACATCGCACCGCGTCTGATGTCATGCTGTCCACAGTCAGCAATCAGCGTGACATACGCCATATTTCAGTGTAGCTGCAGCGGGAGAATAGTCGATGATGATGATGGGTCGATGGGCCAAATTTAATATAGGATTGTGTTATTATTGCTACTTTTACTCAAGTATAAAAGTCTAAAGGGCTGTCTATATTGTCTCCGACCCCCGAACTTTTCATCTGAAAGTTCTGACTTGTCCGATGTGCAGCTTTACAAAGTCTGCAGACTGTTATTAGGTCGAACACTCTTTGGATCGACCACCAAACTCTAACCCAAACCCTAATCCTAACCTCAGTAAAACTATGCCTAACTCTAACCCTAACCCTAAACCTAACCTCAGTAACCGTGACGCGGGTGATTATATCGACCCAATGGGAGTTCGACCTATGGGGCAGTCCCCAGTCTGATTCGGGGTAATGCTTTTCAGAAGTTCCGAGTGACGTCATTTTGTAGTTGAACCGGACCTTTCCGACGAAAAGTTTGGTGGTCGGAGACAGTATGGACAGGCCTTAGTTAGGAGTACTTCTTCCACCACCACTGTCCACCACTGCACCGAAATCAGGCATTTTATTTTGAAAGTGGTTACTATGGTTACAGGCATGCTGAAAGAAAACATTCAGTGCAAGGCCTCTCTCTTTCTCTGTTAATTAAACCAAACAGCCTGAAGGGTTGTGTGTGGGGATGTGGGGTGGGGGGGGGGTGTCCTCTACACGTGTGCGAGTGTGTGCGCTTGTGTCAGTGGCTCGTTTAAAGGTTGCTGACTTTAATAGAACGGCTACACATTATTGTGTATCATTATTTAATACTTTAACTATTAAAAATAGCAGATATACAAGCTGCGAGCTTGTAGATCTGCTATTTTTGAAAAATCGTGAAAATTTGAATTTTGACCCGATTCTATAAGTGTCTTTTGAATCCTTCTAAGACTTTTTGAAAAACCCATGTTTCTATGTCAGCAATCTGGCCAGCCATCATCAAAGAAAAAGTCCTTTTCACTTCAACTGGAGCTCAGTTAGTCTGTTCTTGAGAGACTACTATGTCAGTGGTTCTCAAACCATTTCATGTGAAGGACCCCCAAAATGATATGTATTTGGCCACGGACCCCCATCTCAAAATATTTAGTTCCAGGGACCACCCAGAAGCAAAATTTGAGTTACAAACGTTCGCTTTGAAAATGCATATATTCAAAGATTTGCACACATTTTCACGACTTTTTCAAAAATAGCAGATCTACAAGCTCGCAGCGCGGCACTCGGTGCCGTGCTGTGAGCTTGTATATCTGCTATTTTTCACTGGTTAAAGCATTCAATAATTCTAGGCCTAAATGGGTTAAACGTGGAGAAGAAGAGTTGTGGAGCAGTGACATTCTGCCTGGACCAACACAGCTGCCGGAAGACAGTTGGCAAGGTAGCGTTGTTGCTCTCACGCACGCACGCACGCACGCACGCACGCATACAGACACACACACAAACATCCTCTCTGTACACGCTTTGATTAGCCTCTCTGCACTCTACTGGATATACTGGAGATCATTCTTAGAAAGTCAGCCAGTTATGTCCTCGTGTTTGGGATTAGCTTTCATCTTCCTCTACCCCGGATTTGACCTTTGCCAGGTAAAAACAGGATCATAGGTGAAGAAGGCAAACGTCAAGCACACTGAATGATGCAAGGACTTATTAGTTAAAAAGCCTTTAATTTGACGACAGGGCTACATATAGTTAGAAACAATTAAATGCCACAGGCGCCGACTGGTTTTGCAGATCGACTAGTAGAATGGCTATTTTGGCCTTCATAGTCATGTTGATTCTAATTGGTGAAATGTCAAATTCATGTCAGAATCTGCTGATTGGCCTGGTATGTACATGTATGTACTGATGTATTCATAAAATGTGACTTTTTTAGAAGAAATAAGAAACAGTACGTTTAGTAAGGTTAACCCCCAAAATGACTTTTCTATCCATTACTCTCCCCATGGAGACTTGAATTTATGGATATTTGTTTAGTTTTTGTCGCATTCCTAAGACAATAATCTGATGACCGCCAGCCGTTCCCTATGGAGAGTGGAGACACAAAGAAGATTATTTGTGTCCATAGTAAACTGCTGTCGGTCATTATTATACAATTATAATTATTGTCTTAGTAATGCGACAAAAACCATGGGCTGAGTAATGGATAGAAAATAAGTCATTTTGGGGGTTAACTATCCCTTTAATGTAAGTTGTTATAAGATCTGGTATTGGTATTGTCTCATGTAGGCACGCTAGGGGTTCATGCACCCTGGTCAAGATATGACTTCCGCTTGGTTCCAAGATTTCTAGCGGAAGTGCTGCGTTTAACGGAAGTTACGTCATGCAGTGCGGGTCTGTTTACATTCCCTAGCGAAAAAACTAAAATAGATTGTAGCTCTTAACTCGCTCTTAATAGATGTAATATCGCCTGAATCAATGTTTTAGTTTATATATTGTTTAATGTGAGCGCAACCGACGGAGCAGGAGACGTAGACATGATTTTTGTCCAGTGGGGAATAAGTTTGCAGGGACACCGCACTGTGAAAAGAAGACAACTTCCGCGAATATTCAGCCCCACCTCCTAGAACGGTCTCTGCCTCATATCTTGACCAGGCTTTTCTCTTCCATGATGAGTAAACCTGGCTACACGAGGCTAGGGGTTCATGTGGTCAGATAAGACCCAGATACAGCATATAGTACAAGAGCTGGTGCGGTGGGCCTCTTATCAGCTAATAAGCACCCGCTGTGGCTTTGCATACATCTGCTAATAGGCTGGGATAGGATGTCACTGTGCTGCTGGTGAGTGTGTGGTGTTGTGTTCACACCTCAGTGCACTGACCTGGCATACACCGGCACGCACGCACGCACGCACACACACACACACACACACACACACACACACACACACACACACACACACACACACACACACACACACACACACACACTTATAATAATTGTCACGGACTGGTAGAAACCTGAACCTCATGTTCAACTTTTGTGTCGCACAGAATAAGTGAAAATAGCACTTGTGTGCTTGTAGATCAATTCAATTTCTCAATTCAAAGGAGCTTTATTGGCATGAGAAAACATACGTTTACATTGCCAAAGCAAGTGTCACAAATACAACATAAAAACAGTTGAAAGTGGGGAACATATATACTGCTGAGTCAATGTAGATCTATAAATATCAAAATAAGTTGGCTCCCTGTTGGCGCTATAAAATGCAGAGGGCAAAGGTTTTTCCTTGGTCTCTACTCTAAGGAGTGCGCATACAAAAAGTACAATACAAGAAGGACATACAATGTTTCCACCCGACAGCAACGAATTGTAAACAGAAACACACATACTGTACGTGCACAGCTCTGTGTGTGCTTTCTGTCCACCTTGGAGACACAGCCTAACCTGTCCATCCGTCCATCTGTCCCCAGGGAGGGTGTCTTAGAGTCAGGCTAGTGTAGCGTCCCCTCCCCCTCCCCCTCCCTCCCCTGGGTGTCACACAGAGCCTCCATTGACTCAGCAGCCAAACCAAACCACAGCAACCATCCACACCTGTGGTCTGTCTCTAATAGATCATCATGAAACACCCACGTCTGTCTCTGACCAAAGGAAGGCAGCTCCCTTCACAGTTAATAGAACACAATGAAGGTTCATCAAACTGTTAGATTATTATTATTATTATTATTATTATTTTAACACAGTAGCACTAACACACATCTACAGCTTGGAGATCGACTATTTTCACTATTTCTGTGCGACTATTGTAAATGGTAAAATGGTAAATGGTGCATTTATATAGCGCTTTTATCCAAGGCGCTTTACATAGATTGTGCATTACATTCACCCATTCATACACACATTCATTCACCGGTGGTGGAGGAAACCATGCAAGCCACCAACCTGCTCACCGGGAGCAACTAGGGGTTCAGAGTCTTAAGGACTCTTTGACATTAACTCAGGGGGAGCCCGGATTCGAACTGGGAACGCTTTGTGCGCTAATAACGGTTTCTCTACCCCTGAGCTATGCCTGAGCTACCCTTGTGTTTTGTGGGTGAGTTTTAGCCATTCGCTCTCTCTTTTTGTGTATGTCCCACACTGTAGCAAGCTGCCCAGTCGTCTGGGAATTGAACCGGGGACTCAGGCAGTCAGCCAGGCATTAGAGCCCTGCTGTCTGTCAGGCAGTAGAAGCTGTGGCACACACGCACGCCTTCCCCTGTCCAGGTTGATGTGGAATAAACAGTGTGTTCATGTTATGTTTAGTCATTTTGGTGAAACACTGTGATTCACAGACAGTTTGAAACTAGAGAGCAACAAGTTGAAACAATACCACAGAAACACCTTTTATTACTTGAACCATCAGAATGTTTACACCTCCTCCTCACCAACCAATCAATCAGCTGGAGTAGAGGGAAAGGCCTGCTGACGGTCATTTCATATGAGCCACCTAGTGGTGAAAATGCAGAAGAACACGAACATTGCATGGGTGAATACTGGACTGAAGATGAATTATTCCTGTGTTTTATTTGTGTCTGTGGATTCACATGGCTTGGGTCTTGGACTTCATGTTGGCAAACTGTAATGTCATTTAAGTGAACTACAGTTCAAAGATTTTAAAACAAACTTGAACATGAAACGAAATGAGTGGAGGTATTTCTGCGGCCTACTCACTGGCAGTGAGCACAAGAAATGTGAAATGCCAAGCGTTCTAACGGTTTGGGAGATTTCATTGATTGATTGATTGATTGATTGAATACCTTATCAGTCAGAAATGTAAACAACCTGAGATACAGTCAGACATTTAGGCTAAAATGATAACAAAAAAGAACACAAATGATTAGCTCTGGACACAGACAGACTCTGTGTGTGCGACGCGTGCGTGCCAGACAACTTGCCTTTGAAGAGCCACGCCGTGTGCAAAGTGAAGAAGCCACTACAACCCATTTGGGCCTAGGATTATTGAATGCTTTAACTGTTGAAAAATAGCAGATATACAAGCTCACAGCGCGGCACAGAGTGCCGCGTTGCGAGCTTGTAGATCTGCTATTTTTGAAAAAGTCGTGGAAATGTGTGCAAATCTTTGAATATATGTATTTTTAAAGCAAACGTCTGTAACTCAAATTTTGCTTCTGGGGGGTCCCTGGAACGAAATATTTTGAGATGGAGGTCCGTGGCCAAATAAATTATCACTTTGGGGGTCCTACACATGAAAAAGTTTGAGAACCACTGACTTAGTAGTCTCTCAAGAACAGACTAACTGAGCTCCAGTTATGTGAAAATGACCTTTACTTTGACGATGGCTGGCCAGATTGCTGACATAGAAACATAGTTTTTTTTCCAAAAAACCTTAGAAGGATTCAAAAGACACTTATAGAATCGGGTCAAAAATAGCAGATCTACAAGCTCGCAGCTGTGAGCTTGTAGATCTGCTTTTTTTCAATAGTTAAAGCATCAAATAATAATACACAATACTGTGTACCCGTTCTGAATGAGATAATGTGTACTTTGAATGCCTCCATTTATATATTTCTCTCTCGCTTTCTCCCCCTGTCTGTGTCTGTACTGTGTGTATGTGTGCGTACAGAGCAGTGCGTCCAGCAGGTCTCGGTGATGGAGGCGGGTACGGTGGTGCGCGCGCTGTTCGAGTTCCTCCCCAGCGTCTCTGAGGAGCTGCCTCTGTTCAGCGGTGATGTCATCGAGGTGCTCAGCGTGGTGGACGACTTCTGGTTGCTGGGCAACAAGGACGGGGTCACAGGTGAGGGGTCAGGGGGGGTCACTTCAGCATCATTTAGATGTATGTACAGGTCTATCCCCCAAAAAAATAATATTGTGTAAAATAGCATTGCAGATGCCATACTGTAGCACGCCAATATATACTGTAATTGACTGTGGAAACTTCCCTCTGGACTTCAAGCAACGCTGACTTCAGAAGGCTTGTAGTATTTTGAAATATGGACTTTTGGTATTCATAACCTGTATGCCATAAACAAATCTAAATTTTAACAAAAAAGGTTTGGAATAATTCAATGGATGTGCAAATGCAATGTACCTAGAATATATGAAAGTTAAAAAAAAAAAAGAAAAAAAAGAAAGAAAGTTTCAAGAAAATATACCTTTACACAATTTACACAATACATTTTTGGGATAGACCTGTATGGTGGTCGGCATGAAATAGGCTAGTGGTTCTTACACTGTTTGAATTGCAAGGACCCCCATAACTCTTGAGAGTGTACAAATGAAACCAAATGGACCCGTAGGGGTCCATTTGGTTCCATTTGGTTCCATTTGTACACTCTCAAGAGTTAGACACCTGTAAGGGTTTATTTGGAAGGACCACACTTTGAGAACCACTGATTTAGGCGATGGCAATCGATGTAGAAACAAACCAAACACCCCTGGTGTTCTGCTGATGTAGCTGGTCATGGATCCTTCATCAGAACATGATGGTACAAGTTATGTTGCATACCATCATCCCACCTGAGTAGGGTGAGGTACTTACATAACACTAGAACACTTCCACAAGAAGCATAAAAAAAGCACTTCATAAAACAAGTGTTATCATTTCAACTATTTTATTTATTTATTCATTTTGTATTTGTCCTTTTATATTTGATTTTAAAGCACTGGTGCCATCATAAATACCTGATGCCCACTGGACCTGTATCCATCTTAACTACTTAAACCCTATATACAGTACTTAGTTGACTGGAGCCACCTTCTTTTTCCCCTCTCCACCAAATCTCTTGTACGGTTGGAGCTCATAGATCAGCTATTTTTGACAAATATTCGTCCCAAAGAATAGGGACTTCCAAAGTTTAACATTCGCAGTGTCAGCAGTTTGTATGGTATCCCCCATGTCTCCTCACGCTGAGATGATGCAACGTGAAGAAGACTTGTACCATCATGTTTTAATGATGCTCTGATGAAGACTATGAAGAAAGTAAGAAACAACTGAGCTAAAGGTCTTGCATTTTTATTTTGTGTTGCTATTCTCTTTCTTTTGGTGTTTTCTATTATGTACATTTACTAGAAAAATTATGGATGCTCATCCAGTCAAAACAAATACGTAATTATCAAATAAATAGAGAGCGCAATCACAACAATATTTATTTTTCACGGCAATTCTTACGTTATCCAGTAGCTTGTGGAATGTGACAAACCCAAACAAACATCATGTTTAGACCAACGGAAGACCTTCACGCAGCCTTGCTGCCACTGCAGAGCTCTATTAAAGCAAAATAAAATAGAATAAATTATAGGTTAAATTAAATAAATTGTCTTCAGACATCAAACCACTCCAGTTGTTTGATGTCTGTGTAACTAGGTTACCAGGTCACTCACTCTTTTATGGTTTAGGTTTTAATTCTACAGCTACAGTATTTATTGATCCTTATAAAATCCTGAGTGGTAATTTAACACTCCACAAGGCAAGGAGAGATGAGGCTGGAGTCTGGCTTTTACCAAGTTCATATATTACAGCAGGTCTTATCACAGCTGAATGACTGTATGTGTCACTATAGTCCTACTCAGTTTTAATTTTGACAACACATTTTGATTTAGTTTTTGTCAGTCTTTTGAATAAAATGTAATTTAGTTTTAGTCATATTTTAATAATCTGAAAAGATTTTAGTTGACTAAATCTATAGTTGATTTTGCTACTTAAATACGTATGTTTGTCTGGATTTGATGACGTCATAATGACTGATTTAGTGATTGATTTTACACTTGGTTGCATGCTGATCCGATCTACAAACTCACAATATTCTGCAGCGCGACGCGCTGTGATCTTGTAGATCAGCTATTTTCAGAGCGCGACACCCGAACCCAACCAAGCGTGAAATGACTTGTCTTTTAGTTCTACTGGATCCCTTCTCCACTAGTCCCTCCCTGACATTTTAGTCTAGTTTTTATTTGTTGACAAAAATGACAAAAAGGTTGACAAAAACATTCTTTGTCAGAGAAAAAAGGTATTCGACGAACATGTTTTGTCGTAGTTTTAGTTGAAATAAACCCTGGTCCTACTCTCCCTCCCTCCAGGTCAGTTTCCCAGCACCTTTGTGGAAGTGGTCACCATCCCCAGCACCAAGCAGGGCGATGAGCTGTACGTGTGCATCAACGACTTCAGCTCTGCAGAGCCAGGCAGCCTGTCTCTGAAGACAGGTACGGTACCACTTACTAACACACTAGTTACTGTACAGAACCAGGCAGCCTGTCTCTGAAGACAGGTACGGTACACTTAACTAAAACCTATAGTTACTGTTAAAGGCAAGTCAAATCAAACTTTATTTGTACAACAGCCCAAAGCTGACCATAGTGCTTAACCGATTTAGTGCCATTCCCGAGATATCTCGCGAAATGTACTCGAGTATCTCGAGTGCCATTTCCGAGATATCTCGCGAAAAGTAATAGATTACTGTAACGGCGGTTATCCTACCGGGTACAATGGCGGAAGGTTCCGAGCCGATCTCCGTCGCTGATTTATCATCATCACGGATCCACGAGCACAAAATAGTAATCCCATAACATTGAGGCAGACGGGGGATCTCATCTTTAATGTCCATTATCTCAAAACAACACTTTAGAAGCGAAGATGGCAATAGATGCTCGCTTATAAAACACATGTTGAAAAGCATCGATCCGATCCGCCATGACACCACGTAAACAATGATCGATTCCGGTGAAGGACGCGATGACGTCAGACCGGAAGTGTTTACGCTGTGGACTTCTGAACGGGAGTGAATGCAGCCTGAGGGAGGCATCGTGGACATTTTAATCCGTTAATTTCAGGGGCTCTTAATGAGTTAACATGGTTAAAAACAAAGCAAGTCAAAGCATCGATAAAGAAACATCAACAAATAATATACATTGACACAGGCAATACACACACAATACGCAAACAATGTCATCGTTTTAGGGACAAGGCCAGCTGGCCTTTGGTGTTGTACATTATCTGAGGGCACAAATGCCAGGGTTGCAAGGCCATCATGAATGAAAAACAATGATTGTAAATGAGAATTTGCTCTGAAATTAAGTCAAAAGTCAAATACTTGCCCGTGTCGCTGTCACTGTAAATGCTTGGGATATTTGGTATTTTAGACAAAACAATAATTAGACATATAAATCAGAATGTTGTGTTATTGGTGATGTTACAGTATTTGTTAACTCAAATGGCTGTTTTCTCCCTATTAGCCTAACGCTGCTTGTTTGAAGGAGCTTAATATCAGTGTACACAGGTAAATGTTGTGGTGATGTGTTCTATAGTGCTGTGATTCTCAACCCTTTTCATTTCCAGGACCCCCAGTTTAGGATTTATTGGTTCACAATCACAGACCCCCATTAGATACCAGAGATACCATCTCTGGGAATCCCTACTGTATGTACACAATGAGTATAATATCTGTGTTAGTTTAACTCTGAGAATGTACAAACCTTTGTACACTCTCTGATAGAGATGTGCCGATTGATCGGTGAGTGATCACGATCGGCCGATAATGCTTCTGTCAGCTTTGCCTCTATTGGCTTTGCCGATCTACAAGCTAGATCAGCAATGTTTTGTAAGAATAATCATAACATATATAAATGCTGCTACAGTAACACAATAAATAGAAGAATTCATGGATTTGACGCTGTGATCGAGAATATCGGTACCTGCAGATACTGATTCCAGTTGAAAAATCGCAATCGGAGCATCTCTACTCTCTGAGTTACAGACCCTTCAGTGCCAGTTTGGATCCTAAACTATCAATCATTTAGCAGAGAACCTGCTAAATGATGAGAACCAGTGTTCCGATGTAATGATGTGGTATCTAGTAGTGCTTTGTCTCCTGAACCTGTCTTCATCAGACACACTGAACTGGTCTGACATACATGTAACTCATGAAGGGGCTTTGTCAACTGAAAGCGTTTTGTAAACTGCCATCGTCTGTCTGTCATGCATTTATATGGTAAAGACAGTATTGTATTCGAGTGGAACATTTTTCCACTCCCGGCAGGCTGGGAAAAGCGCTGTGCATGACCGAGCGCAAGGTAAATGCCCAGCACAAAGCCATGCTGCTAGAGTTTCCAAAAACACAGCACTCCCGTTATAATAAACAATTAAAAACATGTGCTGTGCGCAGGAAAAAAGAAATATATATCTTGGTGGACACGGGCCTAAATGTTCTGTGCATCTAGTAAGGAGCCCTCTAGATATGATATCCAAAGCGCTTCTCTGCTTTCTTCTTTCTGTGGACACCATGCCATCATGCCACAGTATCACATTCTGTGTTTTTACTGAATAATCTTAAGATGAAGTATAGAGATTATGTGTATTTCCAGCTTGCGTATCTACTATTTTGATACTTTTGCGTGAAGCTGTAGTGTTGTATGATTAAGTAGGGTGTTAATTTACGGAGAAAAAACTAAACAAAAATGTAACAGCAACGATATAGTAGTTCTACACAGGTTATTGTGTTTTACAGTACATGGGTATGGTGAATATTAGCATATACTGTATGAAAACTAATCCTCACATAGACAACAGACAGTATACATTATGGTGTTACCTGTATGATGATAATGTTCTCGTGCATGCAAATATCGACTGTCCAAGTTGACCAAACAGGTTAAATCTTTTAATTAAATGCTTGAATATAATCAGTCCATTTAGAGGCACACTAGTCTTGAAAAAGACATAATTCATGTTTGTGTGCACAGATGTGAAATGTTTTGTTTAGATTGTTTCATAATCAATGTATGCTTCTGTTTGCATTGATTATTCATTTCGGAAAAGTACACTTCTACTTGGTGATAATAGAAATTGAACTATTACGATTTTGTATGTCAGCATTATGCTTATAGCTGAAGATATAATATAGAAATTGTCCCTTCTTTAGTCTGTAGTTCCCAAAATCCACCACTAGATGTCCTCATATACAATACAAGACTCCAGTGGTGTTTTATTTCATAATCCTCCAACACTAATCTACTCCCTCTATAGTTATATTAGTCTATTCTTAAATATTGCCTGAAAAATACCCCCATCCCCAAACAAACAAAAATCTAATAGTGAAACTAATGAAAACTAAACTGAAACAATAAAACATTGCTACATGACTCTAACTAACTGGAACTAAAAAGTAAAAGCGAAACACACATTTAAAAGTAATGAAACCCCCTTGAAATGATGAAGGGGGATTTTACCACAATGGTTTATTGCAGAACTCTTACGTTTCATCATAGACAACATCTGCAGACAAATGACACGTCTGTCTCCTGTGTGGTGTCTTGTTATAACATTTATTCCAGTACTGTTGTACTTTAAGTATAATAATGTTGAGGTGCTTTTAGTTGAATATATCCATTCCTGGATCCTTTATACTTCTACTGCCCGACATCTCAGAGGTAAATATTGTACTATTTACTTCACTAGAGTTATTTTTGACAGTTACTAGTTACTGTGTAGATTTAGATACAAAACATACGTTAACCATTTTTACCCTTATTTTAATTTTTACCCTTCGGCTTTTCGAAAATAGCCAATCTACAAGCTCATAATGCATCGTATCCCGATGCGTTGTGAGCTTGTAGATCTGCTATTTAAATATATATATATATATATATTTTTTAAACCATTTAATGACTTACTTTGGAACTTAACGTATCATTTGACGGGAACTCTTTTTGTTATTTTACTTGAGTAAGTCTTTGAACACAGGTCCTTTTTACGTGCAACATAGACTGTTTATATTGTGATATTGGACACTTAAATAATAGCTGTTGTAGTACTGTAGCTGTCTCCTCTCCAGCTTTAGTTACAATGTAGATTTAGATACCAAACATTTGTTAAGCATTTGAGCCTTATTTTATACTTAGGCTTTTCAAAAATAGTCGATCTAGAAGCTGACAACGCATCACAATGTGATGCGTGGTAAGCTTGTAGATCTGATATTTAAACATTTTACTCAACTTTTGAAACCATTTGATAAGTTAATTTGGAACTGTATGTATCATTTGACGCAAACTCTTTTGTTCTTTTATTCAAGTAAAAAATAGTTTTCAGAGAATGTTTATATTGCGATATTGGAGACTTGAAGTAATAGCTGTCGTATTAGCTGTCTCCTCTCCATCTTAAGTTCTTCGTTAATATGTAGATTTACAAAACATTCGTTAACCATTTGGGCCTTTTCGGAAATAGCCGATCAACAAGCTCACAACGCATCGCCTCGCAATGCGCTGTGAGCTTGTAGATCTGCTATTTATATACTTTTACTCAACTTTTGAAACCAGTTAATAACTTACTTTGGAACTGTACGTTTATTTTGATGGGAACTCTTTTGTTCTATTTACTCTGAACTTTGAACACAGACCCTTTTACTTGCAACAGAGATTGTTTATATATATATATACTGCGATATTGTAGACTAAAAGTAAAAGTAGAGTAGTTGTATTATAAGTCTGCTCTCCTGTGTGCGGTGTTGTGCTGCTCCAGAGTCCAGACACAATGGGAGGTGGAGACTCAGGTCTGTGGAATGTACGACCTGTGTGACCTTGCGTTCTGGGACCTGCCAACATTCCAGCGGTGCCTGTAATATCACCGAGCTGTAAATCACTATGCACTGACCCCAGGACAGCTATTAGACCAGGGGTCTTCAACAGGGGGTCCGGGACCACTAGGGGGTCCTCAGAGTTACTACACAGGGTCCACCAAATCATTGAGTGATACAAAAAAAAAAAGAAAACAAAAACTTTTTTATATTAACCACTTGAACCCTAGTGTCCATATTCTGAGAACTTTAGCCAAAAATAGCAGAGCTTGTAGATCAGCTATTTTTGGCAAAGGGGTTTGGTGTAGAGGGTAAAAAGAGCAGACTAAGTACAGAGTAAAAGGTCAAGTTTATTAAGTATTGATGGCTCAAGTGGTTAAATATCTGAAAACACAGATTGACATTGAAACAAAAAAAGACAATGTCCATGATTTCAAGGCTTCGTGGTTTGTGTAATTGATTGAAAATAAGTAATTTATTTTGGCGAACTACTCCTTTAAGTGGTTGAATGGAGCGCCGACTGTAACCCGTGCGTTTTCCCGTCTTCCTCCTAGGTGACGTGGTAGCCGGGGAGTCGGGTAGCGGTGCCCTGAACCCGGGCTCCGGGTGGCAGCGAGGGCGCAACGCCTGGGGCGCCCGCGGCCACTTCCCCTCCTCCTGCGTCAAGGAGCTGCAGCTGTCGGGCCGCTGCAGGCAGCTGTCGGAGCGCTCGGCCGTCCAGGAGGCCCAGGCCCACTCGGAGCTGCCGCCCTACGGCCTGGGCCGCGCCCGCGCCCTCATGAGCCTGCACGCCCAGCTGCAGGAGGAGCTGGACTTCCGCGAGGGCGACCTGATCGTCATCACGGGCCTGCCGGAGCCCGGCTGGTTCCAGGGCGAGCTGGAGGGCCGGCGGGGCGCCTTCCCCGAGGGGTTCGTGGAGCTGCTGAGCCCGCTGCGCTCCCCGGAGGACCCCGCGGACGCCGCCGCCATGACCAGCTACCCGGGCCTGAGCTACAACGAGTCCCGGACGAACGGCGGCTACGAGGACGACGCTTTCGACACGACCGAAGGCACCCCCGAGGAGGACGAGGAGGAGGAGGAGGAGGAGGAGGAGGAGGAGGAGGAGGAGGAGGCGTTCGGGGAGGGAGGCGAGTACGGCATGGAGGTAGAGGAAGAGGAAGGGGAGGTCAGAGAGGAAGACGATGAGGACGGCGTGTACGGAGTGGCCATCTATGAGTTCCGCGCCATGGAGCCGGGCGAGCTGGACTTTGACGTGGGGGAGCGCATCCGCGTGCTGAGCACCACGGAGGACGGCTGGCTGGAGGGCGAGCTGAGGGGCCGGCGGGGGGTCTTCCCTCACCGCTTCGTCAAGATGGAGGGCGGCGAGTGGAAGCCGGCCGAGGACGACACGCGCTCGGCCGAGAGAGACGACGACGGCATAGACAAGGCGAAGAGCGGCACGTCTCTGACGGACGTCAGCGGCGGCTCTGAGTTCAGCTCTGAGCTGGAGGCGTACGAGGACCACACGGTGTGGGACCTGGACTTCTTTGAGAGGCAGCAGGGGGCCGGGGACCACCCCCAGAGCACAGAGCCTTCCTCCAGAGCGGCGAGGCAGAGGGCCGGCACGCCGCAGGGCCCTCGGCCTCACAGACCCGCCGGCCCGGCCCACCGCCAGACCCCGGGCCCCGGGGCGGCTCCTCGCCCGGCTCGGCCCAGGCTCCCGCCGCCAAGGCCCAGCCTGCCCTCTTTTAGCTACAAGCGGCGCGGCAGCGCCAACGCAAGCCCGCCTGCTCCACCACCCCCGCCACCGCCCAGTCTCAGCATGACGCTTCCCAGCGCCAAGGACGGCCGACACCACAGGAGATCACCTGTGGACGGTAGGCCTCTCATAATTATAACATCATTCCCTGATTACAATTCTTTGAGGTAATTGCAATTAGCTTTTGCATAATCGTCATGATTGTTTCCACGTTAAAACATTTTCAAACATTTTGCAGAAATAGCAGATGTACAAGCTCACAACATGTCACAAAGTGACTTGTAGCAGCTATTTCCACTATTTTACGTTCTTTTGGAAAGTATAAAATTATTAAATGTGTCAGGAATTGTGTCTAACTGAAATGCAAGGAAAGACATTCCTGGCACGTCTTTGCCTTTCAGTTATTTGTCACATGCCCTGACTGCAATTTGTGATTACTAGCCCTTACCCGTTCAAAGATATGAGCTCCAAAATGATGTGCAGTGTGTGGGTTATGGGATGTGCACTGTGCATACAGTATATGAGGGATGGAAAGTAACTTTAACTGGTGCTTGCATGATAATATGTAGGAGCATCAATGTAAGAAATACCCGTTTCGTTTAATGGCTACCCCCCCAGCCCGCCCGCCCGCCCACCCGTCTGCGCACACACCCGCCTGCCTGCACACACACACACACACACACACACACACACACACACACACACACACACACACACACACACACACACACACACACACACACACACACAGAGAGAGCTGGTTAAACATGTTGCCTCATGCTAGATGCAGAATAGATGCGCCTCATGCTAGATGCAGAACAGATAGTAGATACACCATAAAAATGCTAATATACAGCATACGATTTGTGAAAGTGACAAACGGGCTTCACAGTTATGTCAGGTGTGTTCATATGCTAATGGTGATGCGATGTCAGATCAATTGCTCCAGCCACCGAGGAGAAACGCTGTTTCAGACAGACAGACACTCACTCAGACAGACATTCGCAAAATTATAGTATAGATAAAGCCTAAAAACCAAACGGAAATAAAAAATATTCATTATGCTCCATTATTACGCGGCTTGGTTGAATGCTTGATTCTGATTGGTCGACCGCTGAAATCAGTGGTGAATTATAGGTGTATAATGACCGCTCCGCTCTATAATTCACCGCTGCCTAATCAAAGGCTCAGAACACCTGCTGCAGTCAGGCTGCACTACGTGAATTTAGTGACGTATCCAACACGTCAGCCATGTAAACAAACACACCGCGTCATTTACAACTAAACGTTGCTCTCAAGAATATTTTTCAAAACATTTGAGGCGACCGTGTTGCGCTGGGGGGGACGCCCAGCGCAACACTTGTGGAATACTTTCAGCCGTCTGTGAGCAAGGAAATACTGTTTTGTTTTTAGTTTTGAGTCAAATTATTAATTTTATTTATTAGCCAGGTAATAAGTGCTACGTCTTGCTGCTTGGTTATTATGGCTTATATGGACATGACAGGCTGATAATGATCAGCCTGAACCGCGAAGCGAGTCGTTATCGCATACATATGTCAAAAAAACACAATTTAAATCGTTAATCGTGATCATTTTGTGTGACGATTAACGGTCCACAGCCTTAATGGACGGCAGTGTGGCGGTCAAAGCCCCCAGCCTGGGCAAGGCGCTGATCAGCCTGGTGGAAGGCCACCGGCAGAGGAAGCTGAGCCGCCACGGCAGCGTGGGCCACGCAGACTCCGACACCTCCACGCCGCCGCTCAGCAACGGCGAGGGGGAGCGGCGGCGCTCCTCCTCCAACGGCCTGCTGAAGACCTCTCTCACCCTGGACGCCCTGGCCTCCTCGGCCAGCTGCCTGGAGGCCAGACTGTCCCAGCAGCTCCTGGAGTTTGAGAGGAGCCTGATGGGAGGAGAGCTGCTCGACCCCGCCGCCCACCAAGAGGGAGAAGCAGGTCAGTGGTGGAAAGTACACATTATTGAGTATTATTATTTTATGCTTTAAAGGTGATACACCATGCATTTAAAAAGTATTTATGTCATATTGTTTATGTCCCAAAAACGTTTTTCAAAAGGTTTGAGGCTAAATTACCACTCCTGAATAGAGAGCCTCTCTCATTTTTGAATGGCTCTCAGAGCATTTCAGCTGCAGTACCACCTTTGGCCTGAACTGCGCCACCCCCCCCAAAATCTTTTTGAAAAACAATTTTTTTTTGATTTTTTTTTTGTGATGATGACGTCACAATCGGCAGCTGACGTCACAATCGGCAGCAAATCTGGATAGCCTGTTTTGAGAACCCGTGGGATACTTTTGACCTTCGCCTTCTCAAAACCAGAGAAAGACACAACGGTCTGAAATGGGACTTTGTGAGGATAGAAGGTGCTAGTGGGACCCCAAAAAAAGGTTTTAAAATAGGAAAAGTGAAATTTCATGGTGTATCACCTTTAACTATTAAAACATAGCAGATATACAAGCTCACAGCGCGGCACCGAGTGCCACGCTGCGAGCTTGTAGATCTGCTATTTTTTTTAAATCGTGACGTTTTGAATTTTGACCCGATTCTATAAGTGTCTTTTGAATCTTTGTGTTTCTATGTCAGCAATCTGGCTATAGCCATCGTCAAAGAAAGGGTCCTTTTCACTTAAATGGAGCTCAGTTAGTCTGTTCTTGAGAGACTTCTATGTCAGTGGTTCTCAAACCTTTTCATGTGAAGGACCCCCAAAATGATATGTATTTGGCCAATGGCCATGCCAAATACATATTTGAAATATGACATTCTTCATAATGAGTACTTTTACTTTCGGTACGTTAAAAGTAGCTTGATGGGATGGGGGTGTAAAAAAGGTATTTTGATACCAATAACCTTGTACTTTTACACAAGTACATTTTGAATTCCAGACTTTTAGTTCTAAATTGCAGTATTGATACTTTTACTTAATTTAAACATTTGTGTATATTTATTTTCTCCACACCGGGAGCAGGTCCTCCTCAGCTGCGTGTCTCGCGACACTTCTCCATCATGGACTTCAGCAGTGAGAGTGACATCATCCGAGGCTCCTCCTCCTCCATGTCCCAGCTGCTGCAGCCGCTGCCCTCTAGCTCCGCCCCCTCGTCGCTGGAGAGGCGCAGGAGGTGCGTGTTTGCTTTGTTTTTAGCCCTTATCGTACAGCAGTGGTTCTCAAAATGTGGTTCCCAAATTAATATATATATATATGGCCACAGACCCTCATCTGAAAATAGTTTGTGCCAGGGACCCGCAGTCAAGTTCAAACATTCAAAAATGTGAGCGGTGCTCCTGGAAGGAGCTAAGCTCCAAGCGCGGCCTACATCTGGCCTACATCTTGGCATAAAGCGCTCAAAGTCTGTTGTTCACCCCAAAAAATGTCCAGGCTCTGAAGCATGGCCTACAGGGTCACATTGACCAAGCTTCGCGGCACGCTTAATGAAATTAACTCATGAATAGCACCGCTCACTTCACACTAGGTGTGATTTTCTTTTCAAGAACTTTCCAAATGTTTCAAATTATTTCAAGAGTTTTTGGCGCTATACAAGCCCCACTAGTATTTCCCTCTAAACTGATAGTGATGCTATAACAAACCCCCTGGAACATCCTCAAGGACCCCTGGGGGTCCCAGGAACCCCACTTTGAGAACCACTGTCTTGCAGTACTTCAGTTTTTTGTTTTTTTACACAGTATCCATACTATAACTGCTGTTCAGCCTCTGGCGACTGGATTAAAGGTCTACTATCTCTCTAGGACCCTGCGGCCGCCTCCCCCTCGGCCCGGCGCCCAGCGTCCTCCGTACAAGCCCGCCCGCCTGGCGCACCGCCCGCCCCCGCCCTGCCCCAGGCCAGGCTCCGCCCCTCAACTGGCTCCGCCCCTGGAGCCGCGGCGCACCAGCCCCGCCTTCTACACGCCCCCCGAGGGGGAGCCGGAGGAGACCACCACCACCACACACCTGGTCCTAGACCAACCAGAGGAGACCGTCGTCAACCTGGACGACCAATCAGAGGAAGCTGAGGAGGCTGGCGAAGATGAGGTTTTTATTCAATACTTTATTAACAACTTTGTTAACAGTAAAGGTAGAACAGTCAAAGGTTATGCTAAAAGGATGACACAAAAGCGGGGAGCTTGTTTTCATTGTGGTCCTTTGCTCTCAGTTCATTAGTAATACATATAATACAATATGTTTACAGAGGAAGAAGGGGTGGGGGACTGGGGGGCAGAGCCGAATTGAGCCAGATTTTGGGGGAACAAGCTCAAGCTCATGATCAGTTGATCTCCCTCCGGTGTTATGCCCATGGTAGTCCCATGTAGACTAGACAATTATTCCACAATCTCTGAATTCCCGAAATCCGATCCATTTCTGCTAAGCAGCCAGCTATATTATGCGTCAATTATTTTGATTTATAGTAGGACACATTTGCGTGACTGACAAAGACAAAAACGGAAGTGGGGGGAAGCTTTCCCCCTTACTCATGATCAAAGCTTCCGTAGCCGAAGGCAAATTACCGGAAGCATTTGGAAATTATGGGAGGCAACAGTCTGGCCACGCGAGACTCTGCCCATGGGCGTAAGGACCCTTCAGGGTGATTAGGCACATGTCAGCGAGTAATCAGGTTTTATTTCTCAACAACAACCGGTACAGTGTCCATTTCTTAATCCATGTGGACATCACTCACTCCCTCCAGGTGGGCGACCTGGCGGCGCTGCAGCAGCAGGAGATCCTGGCTCAGGTGGAGGCAGAGCAGCGTCTGGAGCAGGAGCTGGAGCTGGAGAGACGGAGGGTGGAGGAGGAGAGACGGAGGGTGGAGGAGGAGAGGGAGGAGGATGAGGAGTACCAGCTCCTGCTGCGTCTGCAGGAGGTGGAGCGGGACATGGAGGCCTACGCCCACACCGCCCAGGAGCTGAGAGCCATGCTGGAGGAGGAGGACGAGGACGAGACGGCCCGCCAGCAGGCCATGGAGAACCTGGAGTTCTGCACCTACACCCTGGAGACCCTGGCCCTGGAGCAGCAGCACATCCAGGGTGAGTTCTGTTCTGTACCTACACCCTGCAGGGTGAGTTCTATACACCTACACCCTGGAGACCCTGGCCCTGGAGCAGCAGCACATCCAGGGTGAGACACCATACCACGGCAGCCTCACTGCGACAGAAAGCACACAACATGTTAGGTTTCTTATCAACAGCACCTTAGCCTCGGTACCCAGGGTTTTATTTTAATTCGCGTTCGGCTCAAAAAGAAAAGCCTGGGCTAACGTGTTGACATGTCAGGCATAGGAATTGGGAATTTCCCCAACCAACCAGAATGCATGGGGCGTCGCTCCAAATGTTGGGTGCTCTAATCTGTGTGCTGTGTGGGGAGCGGGGCGGGCCATGGGGCGGGTGCACAGATCAGTCAACCTATTAGGATCCACCGTCTGTTTTCAGCGGTGAATGAATCCGCCCCTCTAGACCAAAATCAGCCTGCACTATGGCAAGCAGCACCTTTACTTCCTTTACTTCCACTTAACTAACACAAATTGTGCTGCAGGTGCGCCTGTGAGCTGGCAGGAGTGTCTGTCACCCCACCCACAGGCGGCACATACAGTAGCTCAGTACTATTATCATGTTTGAAAAATTGCCAGGGTCGACACCCCTGGGTCTGCTCTACTGGGGATCCACTGTAGTGTTCCTAGAACCTTGGTAGTTCATCTTCCCAGTGACTTTGTGCCCTCACTCCCTATACTGAATCTGGTAACGTGCCTCTAATTGGCGTATACGTTTAGCCATTTGTCCGCTCGGGTCATTCTGATGATGCCATGATGAAGCACTCATATCCCTATATGGAGATCAACCACATCTATGCCTGAATAGTGTATGACGTATAATCTGTCTTGGGTCCATCATGACCTCCTGTCTCAAATGGGTCTGTCCATGACCTGTCCCTAAAGGTCTTGGATAATGACGCTATATAAACCGTTTACCGTTTATTTATTTACCACTCACACACACACACACACACACACACACACACACACACACACACACACACACACACACACACACACACACACACACACACACACACCCTGTACTTGACAGACAGGTGTTATTGGTGTTGTCTGAACCCTGACCCTTTACCCTGTACATACGTACATATAATCCATCCTTCGCCACCCAAGTCTCTCTCTCTCTCTCTCTCTCTCTCTCTCTCTCTCTCTCTCTCTCTCTCTCTCTCTCTCTCTCTCTCTCCCTCTCTCTCTCTCCACTTGAAGCACGACCCGGTTAAAGATGATTATCATTACAATAATATTGTTGAAGTGCGGCTCAGTGTACTGCATACACTTCTGCTCTGGTCTCGGTATGTCGGTGTCTTGATGGAAGTGATTCTTCTCTGTGAAGGCTAATGGATGTGTGAATTGGTTCTCTTGGCTGCAGAGAGCTCTGTGCGCGTGTGTATGTACTCTGTGTGTGTGTGTGTGTGTGTGTGCGTGCGTGCGTGCGTGCGTGCGTGCGTGCGTGCGTGCGTGCGTTCGCGCGCGCGCGCGGCAGCCCAGCTTTGTGGCACATAGGTACGAGGTGCATTCCTACACACTCTAGTGAGAGGAGGCTCATCTGGGTGCACGTGTGGCCGTGGGCCTCTGCTTTTCCATCCTCTCTCTCTCTCTCTCTCTGTCTCTCCTTCTCTCCTTCCATCATTTGTTCAGAGAGTCAGAGACAGAGGGATATACGGTAGTGTAGCTTCACCTTGGTTCCTGGGTTTATGTATGCTGCGGTGTACTGTAGTTACAGCAGGTGAATGAAAAGACAACATGGTTGCTTTTGGAAGGAGACCCAGGGTGCGTCTGTGGCGCGCGGTGACCCGGCCCCTGGCGCGCCTCTCCACCCTGTTGGGACAGGTTCTGGGGAGCGGGGCGGAGCACGGCATAGTCATACCAGGTAGGCTTCACCGCTCGTGTGGCGGACAGCGGACTAAAACTCTCTGGGTTTAGATCCATGCTATAGTTTGTCTACTTGGATGCTTGTTCGCTATGTTTTTGCTTGTACGCAGATCGGGGTCTCGTGGCCTAATGCATGTCAAACCTTGATATTAAAAAGGATGAGTGACTAAATAGACTATTTGACCACAGGTTGATTAGGGTACATGAGCTGTATCTTCGTCCATGCCTTACCCCTTTTCCCTAAACTTCTTTGCCTTTTATTAATATTTTAAAAAACATTTTAAAATACTTCAAAGTGACGATCTACATCGACACCCTGTGAGCTTGTGGATCAGCTTTTTGAAATATTTAAAAATGTTTTTTTATTTTTTTATTTTTAATAGTAATCAATTGCAAAATAGTTTAGAGATAAGGGGTAAGGCATGGACAAAAATAGGACCCGATGTCTCGTAACTCTGATCTTGCATTTTGTACGTTTGAGTGTCATCTGATCATTCATGCCTAAAATGAAATGGTCAATAGTATAACAGCTAATTGTCAGTTTGACAGTGCTTACTTACATCAGTGAGTTTAGTTGTATTCGGTATTTCAGTTGTTATGAACCTCATATGTACTGAGCAGCTTGTGGTCTCTGGAGGCAGAGTGACCGTCTGGAAGTCAGGAGATCCCTGGTTCCCTCCTATACACTTTTAGAACTCCTACTGATTGATTGATTGATTGATTGATTGATTGATTGATTGATTGATTGATTGATTTTTATTTTATTTTATTAAAGTGTCATGCTTCCAAGGAAGCCTAGCCATTATAGACTTACAGGACTCTTGTACATTTCATTTGACATAAACAATTCTACTTTTCAAGCTGGCAAACGCCTCTGTGTCATTTTAGTTGTCATTATACTTGTAGGGCAGAAACCTCTTATTATCCATATTCTAGCGTAGTTTTTTATTTCTTTGTAAATTAACGCCCTACTTGATCATACTACAGCATCACGCAAAATGATCAAAAACTCGAAATGTAGCTTAGTGCCATGTTTCGATTGTTCTGCAGCAGGGTTTCTCAAAGTGGGTGCCGTGGCACCTTAGGGCAGGGGTGGGCAACTTTGATGATGGCGAGGGCCACTATATTTCCACCTTCACTCCAGAGGGCCACATTACATTTTGCTACGTCCTACTTTGTCATTCTAGTATCTCATACAAAAGAAGCAAAAATAGCAGATCTACAAGCTCAAAACGCATCGCGCTGCGATGCGTTTTGAGCTTGTAGATCGGCTATTTTTGCTTCTTTT
>NC_137825.1:10670582-10828082 GCF_963921795.1 Nannobrachium achirus | reverse complement strand
GCGCACATATAAACTCGCAAACCACTGGAGCGAACACTGCTTTCTTGTGTTTAAATCCTTTTAGTCGACGAGTTGTATCCGAACTGTGCTGTGCTTTTCCTGTGAACTTCTAATAAAGTATTCAATCAATCAAAGTCAAAGGGGCTGTGGTCAGTCTGAAACCTGCAGGCCACCCTGGATGGATTGAAGCATTTAGTCTCTCAATGAAGAACTTGTAGAGTTACTGTGAACATCTTGTGATCTGCTAATTGCACACACGCACACACACACACACGCACGCGCGCGCGCGCGCACACACACACACACACACACACACACACACACACACACACACACACACACACACACACACACCACAGTCTCAGCCATGTCCAGCTACTGAAAGCTGAGATGTTCGAGGCTCATAATTAAGGAGAGTTACGTAAGTCGTGATCACACTTGGGTTCCAACCCATGGTATAGCTTTACAATACATTATGTGCATTATGTGCATGTTTTCATGCAGTGCAGGGCGTGCATCTGTGTGTGCACGTGTGTGTGTGTCCCTATTTTGGGCATGTCGTTAGATGTAGAAATTAGTTTAAATGGCAGATCTACAGTACAAGCTCACAATACGACAAACTGTGAGCTTGTAGATTTGCTATTTTTGCTCTTTTTTCTGTTCTATGACCAAGTATAAAATAGGGCTTACTGTAAGTGGTTGACAGTGATTGTGTGGTTATGTGGTTGATAAAAGTACAGTTTAGAGGACCATGATTTAGTCAGTCAGACCTCTGTCTGCTCACATAGTAGTAGAATCATCTTGAACTTTTTCTCTCTACACAAAATCCTCTTTGCCAAAAATAGCTGATCTACACACTCACAATGTGTTGTGTTGAGACTGGTTGTGAGCATGTAGAATATTAGCCTATATCTCCAAATGTTGGCTTATCATGACAGGCCCAGAACAGCGACTCTAGAGTTCATGTGGTTTTATAAGTGCCTAAACACCATTAGATGATTGTACTTATATTTAGACTTGATCTGATACTGATACCAGTATCAGAAAAGCTGCCAATACCGCCTAAAATGCTGAATATCCACCTATGTCGCCTAAAATGCTGCTATCGATATGGGCCAGTATGCCAGTCTATTTAATACCGATACCATGCAATTTATCACATGATGAGATTTCATTTACAGTAATATTTTTAATTGATTTTTTTTGTGTATTTATTCCTAGATCGGTGGGTCTCAAACCTTTTAATTTCAAGGACCCCCATAACTCTGAGAGTGTAAGAATGGAACCAAATGGACCGTAATGGGTCTCTTTGGAAACCAATCAAGGAATCCTGAGGGTCCCTCCCTGGACCCCACTTTGTGAATCACTGCCCTAGATATCTTTTAAATTACACACTGGTATCGGTACTCAGTATCGACTGATATGCTAAGTTGTGGGTATGGGAATGGGTATCGGGAAGACGAGAAAATGGCATGTGTACACCTCTATCTCTACTTGTACTTGTTTTGTGATTGTTTTGTTTTGTCCCACGTCTCTTTACAGTGACTCTGGTGGAAGGTAGACCACCCACAGGTAATTACAAAGCCAAGCTATTATACGCCGTATCTATCTATTCAGATCTGTTCACCGATTCCATCCATTAACATCCACCTCACCTCATCCCATTTGGTGCACCAATCACCCCTTCATTTTCCTTCCAGATCTGGGACTGTTGGTAAGGTTGAGCCGGTGGGCTGTTGACAAGGGTTCATGGCACGCTTGAGCGCAATACACACTCCTTCTGGCGTCCACACTTTTCCTTGGAAACTACAAATTGTCCTAATTCTGAACTTTTCTTCTGAACGCGTGCACCTCTAGATGTCCTGACTATAGTTTGGAAAGCCTTTCCGAACCCTGACATTGGAAGGAGTTATGCACTGCTTATCTCACACCTGTAATTCGCACTGGACAATTCTGCCAAATGCCTGAATTATAATTCACTCTCACGTATTTACTGACTTAGGGCTTCAAATTCACTGAACCATTAATGGAACTCTTCCATCCTCTGCGGTCTCATGCTCTCTCCCTTATTTGCTTTCACTTAAATCCACTTTTCTTCACTTTCTGCACAATTACAATGTTGGAACGAAATCATGCAGAAGTCAGTGTGAAACAGACAAACTTTTGAAACACATAAACATGTTTAAAATGTCACTAAAGTAAACACGATTGTCTGTGTGGAGAGAGGGGTGCTTTAAACCTGGTCCATTTTATAGAAGATTGTTTGATGGAGAGTGAGGGAGGGAGGGAGGGAGGGAGGGACGGAGGGAGGGCTGGGCAGAGATATCCAATCCTGTGGTTTTATGAATAGGCCAGAGTATTTTCTCACACTAGAAGATAGTGGCCTCTCTAGAGAGAGAGAGAGAGAGAGAGAGAGACCTCCAACAATAGATCATTGTGCGGCTCAGCAGCTACTATTGCCCCAGTCTCTGTACAACGGTGCATAATCAGGACACTGTCTGTCTGTCTGTCTGTCCCTGTCTATCAATATGGGCATTTATTGAGCTGTGCACACTGTATACTTTACCATGTTTCACTATTTGAATTCTTTCTTTCTTTCTCTCTTTCTTTCTTTCTTTCTTTCTTTCTTTCTTTCTTTCTTTCTTTCTTTCTTTCTTTCTTTCTTAAGCTGTCCAGATAGTAGTGTAACCAGTTTCTTTATTATTTATTACTTTCTTCCTTCATTTAGACTCAAAGGAAGAATCATTAATTATTGAGTCTCTCTCTCCCTCTCTCTCTCTCTCTCTCTCTCTCTCTCTCTCTCTCTCTCTCTCTCTCTCTAGCTCTATTTTTGTGGTATTATATATTGTTTGTGATTGATTGCTTGAAATAACTAATGTAGCAGACACTTTATGAATAAATGAGTTGTTAAAAAGTCAACTCGCTCTGCTATTTTGCTTATTTTATCACAGTGAGATAACAATGTGCTCAGGTTTAGTGACCAAAATTATGAGAATACTACAGAGTTGATACAACTCTAGAACTTTTAAGTATGACGGGAAAGTCAGCAGTGTGTTTCCTGGAACAGCGTGAAAGGGAACATAATTAGGATGTTGTGTGGAAAATGAAAGTTGATGGTTGCATGGAAAGGGAAACCATCAGTGCTGTGTCCAGTGTGTCCAGTGTGTCCAGTGTGTCCAGTGTGTCCAGTGTGTGTGTCACCTCAGAGGCAGACAGTGTGAACAACTTTCTGTCCTGCTCCTTCCTCTGTGGAAGGAAATCCTCAGGCAGGCAGGCTGTTTCTGTTTTCCTGCAAACAAAGTGTGAGCAGCCAATCCCTTCGCTGCATGGGAGGGGCCGGCGGGGGCTAATCCTCCACTCATGTGACTCCTCCTCAGTCTAGTGAATCATTAACCCACGCAGCGGGGCCCCTCCTCCCCCTCCCCGCCCTGACCTTCCCCAGTCCTCCTTCCATTGGCCGGGGCCTGCTTGAAGGGGGGGAGGGGTGGGAGTCGCAGCACAAGCGCTGGGAGGCACCGGGGGCCAGGCAGTCCTGTTAGAGCAGCTGAGAGGGAGAGAGAGAGACAAACAAGCAGAGCAACTTCCAGGAGAGTGTATGTGTGACAGGTGGAGTTTCACCCCCCAGTGCCTTGTTACGGAATGCCAGAGTCCAGGGACGCTTTGAATAAGGAGTTCTTGTTCGTGCTGCCGGGGCCCACATGAAGGGCCAGACGGCGGTTTTCGGCCCTCACCCCCACGCCGGGGGGTTCGGGCCGGTGGACTGGAGCTATGCTGGGAACGTGGGAGCGCCGGTGCGCAGGGGAAAGAGCGTGGAGGAGCTGGGAGACGCGGGCTGGGCCAAGGAGAGGGAGAGGATGGCCCGCATCCAGCAGCTGCAGCACATACACCAGCTGCAGCAGCAACAGGTTGGATACCCAGGGTACGCTGGAATGGTGGCTGCCGGGCCGCCGGGGGTGATGATGGCACCTCCTCCCGGTGGGCCGCATTCTCCTCAGGGCTACCCGGCGATGCCCGTTCACCCTGGGATGCCCGTTCACCCCGGGATGCCAGCTCACCCTGGCATGCCTGTTCACCCCGGGATGGTTCCGGTTCACAACGGGCCCATGGTGTCGCCTCCGGTGCCAGTGCCGGTTCAGTGGCCGGTGCAGTGGCAGCAGCAGGCCCAACACCAGGCCCAGGTCAGGCAGGGTAACGTGTGCCAACAACAGCCCAGCTGGGAGTACGAGGACCGGGACAGGCTGGCTCCCAAGGACAGCAGGCCTCTGAGTCGGGACCGCTACTTCCGCCCGGGGTCAGAGGACGGCTACTTGGAGCTGAAAATCTCCCAGAAGAGAAGCAAACACTGCTTCTACCAAGGTCCAGAGGAGGTCCACGAGTACAGCCGAGAGACACAACAACAACAACAGCTACTACTACAACAGCAGCAACAGCAACAACAGCTACTACAACATCAACAACTCCAACAACCACAGCACTACGGCGATGACCTCCGGGGTCAGGACAGGTACGAGCCGTTAGATGAGGAGGGGTTTGAGCGAAACACACAGGACTACTGGGAGAGTCGGGAAAAACAGCGCGATTACGAACGCCACGGTCACAAGGGCCGCAGCGACTCGGACCAGCCGGACCGCTACGACAGGAAGTACAGCGAGCGGTATGACCGCAAAGAGCAGCAATATCACGGAACCGGGAAACGCGACCCGTACCGCGGCCAGCGTGGGGACTCCTACGACCGTACGGATGAAGACCGCCGCGTCGACAGGGAGGATTACTATGACGAACGGGACAGGGACCACCGGTACGACGACCGCAGAGATCGAGACTATTATGACCGGAAAGAGACGGGCCGCGGTAGAGAGAAGGACCAGTATCACCGCGACGACGAGAGCAGGTCTAAAGACCACCGCTCTGACCGGCGCACAGATGAAGACGCGTACGACCGCAGGGACGATCGCCTCAAAGACAGGGAGGCTTACGACCGCAAGGCCAGGGACCCGTACGACCGCCGAGATCGGGAGCGCCGCGACGTCGGGCCCGATGACCGCTATAAGGACAGGGAACAGTACTATGGCGACAGGGAGAGCTATGACTATAAGAAAGACGACTATTACGGTCAGAATAGGAGGGACAGGTACGCAAAGCAGGACCAATACGACCGCTACGACCCTGACGTGCACGAGGACCGCCGCGACCGCCGCGAGGAGGAGGAATACTACCGGCGCCGGGCGCGGGACCTCTACCAGGACGGGCGCTCGCTGTCGGCGGACTCGCGCTACGAGGGTCTCCCCGCCGTCGCTGCCAAGGGGAGGAAGACCCACTGCGAGGCCTGGGTGGAGGAGCAGAACCAGGAGCTGAAATGCAGGGAGATTCACTCCTTCGAAGAGACGCCGGCGTTCCGAGCCGAGGACGACCACGATGACCTGGAGAGGGGATATGAGTCGAGCAGGTCGGGCGGCCCCAGGCGGGGCGGACGCAAGCCCGTCTACGTGGGCTCTCTGGATCGGAACAGCTTCTACCGGCACTCGGCGCCCGCCTCGCCCGACAGGAAGCAGAGTCCAGGTAAACGTTGTTGCGTCACCCACCCTGCCGCCGCTGTCATGTGAGTGCAGGTGTGTGTGTAGTCTGTGTACACAGACAGTGTTGATTGAAGAGTGTAAAAACACACCTGTAAGGGTCATTGTAGTCAAGAGTTAAATGAAAACTGGGGATTTCACTGTGTGCCACTCACTGCCACTCTGAAGGTGGCATCGACAGAGATCATAGCATGGCAAGGATGCTTGTTTTTGTCTCTGACTCTGAGGATGACAGGTCTTGAGCTGGTGGGTTCATTTGGTGCGAAAAGGATAACAGCTGTTGTTTTCACTGTCCACATAAACCATAGTTTCCATAGTTTTCATCCCTAACTAATTTCTGTTCACATTTTTGTTATTTCCAAATGAGCAAAAACAGCAGATCTACAAGCTCACGATGCAACACATTGTGAGCTTTGTGGATCTGTTATTTTCACTATCCGTACGACGTAGCATATTAGGGCTTAAGTGGCTAACGGGTGACTTCACCCAGGTCTTAACCACAGCAGAGACAGGTTGCATTGCAATCCATTTGCCACAGCTTATTGGATAAGACACACACAGAGAGACCCTGCTCTCCTACACGGTATTCATTCTGTGATATTAAATTACCAGTGACCTCCACTGGTACCAAGGGTGTCTCCAGTCGATACCCACTGGGAGGCTCAAAGCGCTGACTAGCCAGGTACTGGCTGCTCTCTAGGCATGAGGCAGACGTGACCTGTGTCTGTGTGCGTGCGTGCGTGCGTGCGTGCATATGTGTGGCGCATGCACGTGTGAGTACTTGCATTACAATACTTTTGAGGGCCAGGTGTCCCCACAAGCATAGTCGACGTTGGTCCTCACGAGAGAAATGGTTTGTTTTACAATTACACTACATCATTTTTACAATCATGCTTCCAATTAGGTAAAGAAACAGGTTAGTGTCGGAATGGGGCATTTAGACGTTAGGTTTAGTGGTTGTTGGGGTTGGAGGAGTTATGCCTGATTTTTTTTGCCTTTGTCATGCACAGAAAATAGCTTATCTATACAAGCAAGCTTGTATCAAGATCATAAAATCGGCATCCTAAAATGGTAATGTGCTCACAAGTAATGTATATTGTGTGTGTGTGTGTGTGTGTGTGTGTGTGTGTGTGTGTGTGTGTGTGTGTGTGTGTGTGTGTGTGTGTGTGTGTGTGTGTGTGTGTGTGTGTGTCAGTATCTGCAGGCTGAAGTGCAACAACAGGTTGTGCGAGTTCTCCTGTTGTCTCTCTTGTCATTCTTTCCATCTCAGCTTTCTTTCTCTCTCTCTCTTTCTCTCCCTCCTCCCGTGTTTTTCTTGCACACTTTTTTGCCAAGTCGAGGCCCTGTGTGAAGAAAGAAGTCTGTCGTCTTTTGTAAAATGCAGGCGGTTTTATCTACGTCAAAAAAACAACACGGTTATCTGAAGCCGAATGCACGCCACTTGAACAAAAGTTTCACTTGTTAAGGAATGTTGGACAGATCAGAAACTGCAGCCAGTGTCCTCAAATATCAGTGGTTCTGACATTTGAATACTTTGTCAGTGTTACTGACAAAAAGTACTAACATCTTTTACTTAAGTAAAAGTATCAACAGTGCAATGCAAGCTTGTAGATCGGCTATTTTCAAATGCTGGAATACTCCAGGAAAGTAAAAGCACCTCAAAATTGTACTTAGTTACTTTACACCACTGTCAAGTGTCATCTAAGGACTCTGCCTGGCTGTAATAGAGCTCTACGTTACGCACTAAAACCCCAGAGTGTTAATGTAACTCTGACAGTGTAGAAATGGAACCAAATGGACCCCAATGTGTCATTTGGTTTCATGTGTACGCCGAGTTAGAAACTGTATAAAGGAACAATGGATTTCACTGTGTGGTATCCGATCAGCCGCATGAATGCAACAGACAATTTGAAGCCTTTGTTTTTGATTAGACTGTAATGTTCCATGTTGAGACATTTTATTTGCAGATGAACACATTAGTTATTAGTTGTGTCAACTGTTAGTGGACCGCATTCTAATGTGACCTCACTTTAGAAATAGAGATTAACCTACATTTCCTAGTGTTTTAATTTAACCCTGCAGTGGTCAAACTTTGCACAGTGTCAACCTATTAAAACCGGGAAAGCATCCGTGTCATTTTAGATTTTAGCTACTGTAAATGGCACATTAGTTGGCTAATCAAAAAAAGCTCACAGCTCACCACTTTGTGCCGCCCTGCGAGCTTGTAGATCTGCTATTTTTGAAAAATCTTGAACATTTGTGCAAATCTTTGTATATATTTTAAAGCAAACATTTTTAATTAATTAAACTCGTTGCATCTGGAGGGCCTGGAATAAAACTTTTTTTTTTAGGGTCGGCGGACAGATTTTGGGGCTCCTTGACATGAAAAGGTTTGAGCACCACTGATGTGGTGCTCAAGTTGTTCAGAAGACAGGATTTTACTGCGTAGAATGTCGGGGGCATAATGTCTTTATCAGGTTTATTAGGTAAAACTCTTATCTTGTGTGTGTGTGTGTGTGTGTGTGTGTGTGTGTGTGTGGTTGTGTGCGTGTGTGTGTGCGTGTGCGTGTGTGTGTCTGCGATGACCAGTCTGGGAGACAAGAGAGACTCCCATCCAAAGTTCATTGTGTCCACGAAGAAGCAGCCTAAAGCAGGTGGCGGCCCTCAACTCTTCCAACCCCTCCCCCCTCCTAGCTACACACACACACACACACACACACACACACACACACACACACACACACACACACAGTCACACACACACACACACACACACACACACACTCCATTTGAGGAGGGGGAGGGGCCAAGTATTAATCCCTAGCGTCAGCATGGAGGGGTCTGTCTGGTGCCAGGCCGTGTCCAGCGCCTCCCTGACTCTGACACTGATAGACCAGACCTGTGTGTGTGTGTGTGTGTGTGTGTGTGTGTGTGTGTGTGTGTGTGTGTGTGTGTGTGTGTGTGTGTGTGTGTGTGTGTGTGTGTGTGTGTGTGTGTGTGTGTGTGTGTGTGTGTGTGTGTGTGTGTGTGTGTGTGTGTGTGTGTGTGTGTGTGTGTGTGTGTGTGTGTGCGCTTATTATAAGCGACTTTTGGCTTGTTTTTGTGTCTTGTAAATATTGGTTGTAGATGCAGGTAGAGTTTCTTTGGAGCTTGTTTTTTAAAGCATAGTTAGTTGCTTATTGTGATGACTTGCTGCCTGAATATTGTTTGAACCAGTGGTTCTCAAACATTTTCATGTCGAGGACCACTCCAAAATAATATGTAATTGTCCGCGTATATCAATCTGAAAACGTTTTAAAAGATATATAAAAAAAAAAAAAAAATCCCCCAATATTTGTATTTTTTTTAATTGATTGCAGATCTACAAGCTCACAACACGTTGCGATGCAACACGTTGTGAGCTTGTAGATCTGCTATTTTCAAATAGCAGATGCATATACTGTAGGTTTAAAGTTTTCATCATGTAACCTATTGTCGCTTCTTTTGGGCTTGTTTTCATAGACCTGGTTGCTTTTTTTCTCATGCAAAATCTGGCAATGCTAGTGCGTGCGTGCGTGTGTGCGACCGTGCGTGTGTGTCTACTACGTGCACGTGTTGACTTATAAGGACAGCTTTGCTCTGGTTGGGAGGAAGCCATTTCTTTCTCACAGCCATCCAGGCGCATACGGACACTCACTGCCTGCCAGCATGGCTTCTTGGTAATCCTGTTAAGAGGTTTGGCTAACTCAGGACTCTACGCCACAGACCCAGCCCTTTGATTGGCTGTGGGGGCTCCGCGGAGCGGCCGTTTGATTGCACTCGACCGCCCGCTCCGCTCCGCTTATCGAGTTAAATCGCCGTGATTCATCTACACAGCGAGTGTCATTCCTCTATTAAACATAATTGCCTGTGACTGCCACATTTCTAAAAGCCAATTTTCACAATTTAACTAGTTTTATGTGAGTAGTGCTGTGTCGACTCGCATTGTAAGCAAATGTGTGCTCATGCTTCTATACTTTAAGATAAAAGTTGTATGTTACTTGATACATACAGTAGACAAGTCTAGATATTGCAGTATGATCTGCTGTCTGTCGTAGCAGCGCTGTGTTTTTGCTATTGCTGCTATTCTAAACATATTAAACTTCAAGGACCCCCAGTTTTATATGAATGAGTATTCATGTCTGGGATCCCGAACTAGACTGCAAAATCCTCAGTGGTAATTTGACTCTGAGAAAGAGTTACAGACCCATAAGCGTCCATTCGGTTCCTCCCAACTATTAATCATTTAGCGTGGGCACCCCTCAAGGGTCCCCAGACCCTGCCATGAGAGCCAGTGTGCTACTGTAGGCACAGAATGTAGTTTTTGGAGCTGTGTGGAACACAAGCTCCCTATACATGGCCGTGTGTGTGGGTCTCCGTCCGTCCGTCCGTGTCTGTAGCCTAAACTTCGGCACGCTACTAGTCCCGCACCATTTACGCCACCCCCGCAATATATACATCAAAACGTGCGGCTCGGCCGGGAATGGTGTGCTAGTAACTTTCTTTCCGATCCGCCTTACAATAGCGACATAATCGGCAAAAAACGACGCTGAATTGTCCCCATTGACTTATAATGGGACAATGCAAGACATCACATTCAAGTATTTTTCTCTCGCAAAGCATAGGAGCTACAGTTTCAAACCTCGGAGAGGAGATTCATAATGATTTTAAGAATGAATCGAAAAATAATTACATCACTCGGCCTCATGGTGGCGCTATAACGGCCCACTTTGCGTTTTGCCCCGTAACTCTTGAACCGTAGTTCGGAAAATTAAAATTCTTTTTTCCCTGGATTCCTTGGGTCAAGACGCATCTCCCCATATTGCGCCAGGATAGATTTTCCGCCATCTTGAATTTTCTCCAAAACACACTTTTTGCTCCTTTTCCTACATATTTTCTTCAAATGTCACAGAAATCGGTACACATGATCCTGGATGACCAGAGAGGTGCTGTTGAGTCTAGCCTGCCCTGAGCATCAACTGCAATACACACACACACACACACACACACACACACACACACACACACACACACACACACAGCTCCACTTCGAACAGAGGTTCGATTTTTGTGTTTGTAGGCAGCAGGTGAACTGTCTTGTGACTGTTGTTGTCCAAGCATGGGTTCTGCAAAGACCTCTAATCCTGGGGTCATGGGTGGGTGGGTGCACTTACAGTCACACACGCACACACACACACAGCCGGTGGGTGGTCTGGTGGTCGGGGTTCAAACCGACCAGGCTGTTCAGAGATCTCACCGAGGATGTGAAGGATTATTTAAGCAGTCAAATGTAGGTCACAATGTTGTTGACATCTGTACCCAGACGCCAGACCCCCCCCCCCCCCCCCGCACACCCGACCCCCCTCCCCCCAAAAGGCACACTCCAACACGCTTAAAGGAGTAGTTCACCACTTTTCAACCTGTCTTCATATAATAGGTCCTCCTCACTAATGTTCATGATAAAATATCACAATTTTTTTCTACTCAGTCCAAGTCCCCTAGGAGAGCTGTGGGAAGTTCAGAATCCATCGTCTTGTGACATCATCATTTTCCAAAAAAAAAAAATTAATAAATATTTTTGAAAAAAATATTTAGATTTTTATTAATGCGAGAACAATGGCTTCCACTTTAAAATTGCAACCTTTCAGGAATAGAAAGCCTGCAGTTTCTATAAGCTGGATTGGCAATCGATGATGTCACAAGACGATGGGTTTCTGACCTGCCCACAGCCACCCTCTGAGAAAAAAAAAAGAAAAAAGCTATTTTTGAGTGAGGACCAATTATATGAACATAGGTTGAAAAGTGGTGGAGTGCCCCTTTAAATACTGAAAACCCCTAGACTTAGTAAAACGGATCTTAATTGGCTCTGTACTTGCCTACTTGCGTACCACTTTTGCCCCTCTACTCCAGGCAGGGGTCATCAATATGACAGTACATGGACAACATTAATCTGTTCATGGCAAGACTTGGCCTTATCCAGGGCAGATTTTAGATTTAGTTTTTTACACAACATCATAATGTTTTGTCCATAAGACCCAATTGCTGAAAGTCAGGTTTTCTTCAGAATATGTTTGACATTGATTCACTACAACATTATGGCACTTTAGGAGTCCACTAGTCCACTAGTACAAATGGTTCTAAAAACAACCCCTTTATTTTCAAGGACCCTCATAACTCCATTGGAGTCCATTGGCATTTAGGGCTAGCTCTTTATGTGTTTCTTTCTGGTAATATTATTGCACATTTGCATGTCCACGGCAAGATTGTCCACCACAAGCCAGCATGGCTACCAGGGCAGGAATTTCAGGGAGGCCATGAAGGCCATGGCCGTCGTTGCCCCTCAGTTTGGCCTTGTGCCCCCCAAAAAAATTGCATACCCGGAGGCCAGAGTGGCCTTAATTTCCCAGCAGCTGACTACACTACTTTCTCCTCTGTCTCTGTCTTTTCAATATGTAGACACCAGTGTCTCCTTCTTGTCATGTAGACACCAGTGTCTTTTGTTGAGTCCCCATTTTTAAACCAATCCATTGCAATGGACTAAAATCTTGTTTTATTTGATGGCCTTCCTGCCCTGGCATTTGGCCTTTGTGCCGCCAAGTGGCCTTGCCCCTAAAATGACGAAATTTCAGGCCTGATGGCTACACCAAATCTATTTAGAATATGGATGCTGGGTTCATGTGGTTAAAACTACAATCCATAAGTTTTGATTTCCTTTTCCCAAATGAGAGGTGATTGTAACTGTAATACCTGGTGGGAGACTAAACATCTCTACTGCTCATCCAAGAGGGAATATTCCCTTAGCCAGCCAGGGGAGAGAAACACACACACACACACACACACACACACACACACACACACACACTGCAGGAGCTCTGTTAGCATCATGTTACCTCTACGCTCATGAACATGTGATGTTATCACTGCTAGATAACTAGAAGCGAGGGAAACCCATCACACCACCTTCGACATGCTGCTGTTTATTGTTTTGTTTTGCCAGCGAGAGTACTTTATTGTCTGTAAATGAATAAGTCATTTTCAAGGCAGTTCTGTCTGTATAGAGCAATGGTATTATATATAAACACTTTTACAAGGTGTCATAAAACGCGCTTGCTTGTGGACGAAAGGTTCCTGGTTTGATTTCCTGGGAAGGCTGGAAAAATCTCTCAACAACATTGAAGTGCCCTTTAGTAAGGCACTGAAACCTCAACTTCTCCAGTGAACAGTATAAGACTGGGTGGATTTACTGGTCAGTTCACAAGTTTTAATGTGTGTCTGTGTGACTGTGAAGCAGTGCCTTGGCCCTGAAGATTACAATTTACAATTTATAATTCAGGCATTTAGCAGATGCTCTTATCCAGAGGGACTTACAATAAGCAAGGTATACGCATATATCAAATGCATTGTGCCTCAGTAAACTAGGATCACACCTACAGTATAAACATAGCGACAGTCTACTCTCAAAAGATAATCTGTACATTGAAACTATGGGATACCAGGTGACAATGAACCTATAGCATCTATCTTCATTATTATTTTGTACATTGTCGTCAAGAAAAAACAAGCAAGTAAGAAAAAGGAGCATTCATGCTCAGCGAACGCCCTCCCCATGATAAATAAAGTGTAAAAACAAAACACAAAAGGGACAGCTGTAGATGTACACAAAGCACCTGCATGTGTAGTTAGTTGTACTGTATGTGGGAACTATTGGAACCCCCGTGGATGCAGGAAGGAAGCCTGTTTCAGGTTGTGTTGCTGACTCACAAAATTCATAATAACTTATCACATGTTTTTGAGGCAGAGATGGAAGAACACACATGCCCTTTAAACCAGCGTTTCTGACTCACCGGCCAGAGGTGTGTGTGTGCCTGTGTGTGCCTGTGTGTGTGTGTGTGTGTGTGTGTGTGTGTGTGTGTGTGTGTGTGTGTGTGTGTGTGTGTGTGTGTGTGTGTGTGTGTGTGTGTGTGTGTGTGTGTGTGTGTGTGTGGCACAGTGTACTGATAGCTGGCAGCAGCCACAGGCACAAAGGACACCTTCTGTGAAGGAATGCCGTTGTATTTAACCACTTGTTGAGCCCTGTTTTAGACCTGCTTTGTACCAAAAAAATACAATTGAGGAGACCAGTGACTGTACAGTGCAAAATAATAGTGTGAATGCCTTCAAACAGCTATTTTTTGTTAAACTTTTGTTTAGGCAAACAGGCAAACGGACAAACGACTGGCTTAAAATCTTACAGATTACTCAGCAACCCGTTTCTTCCATGAGTGAATCATTGCTTCAGTGGTTTCCCTACTCGGTTGTTATTTTGCTCTTTTTCTGTAAGTTATTTTTCAGTATTTTCTGTCTTTATTGGATAATACAGTGAAGATAGAACAGAAAACTGGGATTGAGAAACGGGGAGTGACACGCTGCAAAGGTTGCACGCTCGGGAATCGAACCTACAGTACGACTCGCTGTCATTCGATTTTTTCCTTCTTGGGAACCATAGCACTCTCCACTTTTTTGTGCGATACTTTGTTGTTGTACGACAGTGTCGCGTCTACAAGCTTGTAGATCTGCTATTTTTTGGGGGAAGCGGAAAAATCTCGACAAAATCTTTCAGCATGCCCAGGGCCAAGTTGAAAGTGGTTTTAAGATTTGTTTTTTGGGCTTTTATGCCTTTATTCGATAGGACAGTAGACTGACAGGAAATGGGAGAGATGGGGAGTGACATGCGGCAAAGGTTGTCCGGGTCGGGAATTGAACCGGCAACCACGCCAGGCATCAATGCCTATGTGGTATGCGCCTGGACCAGTAGGCCAGCAGGCACCCTGAAAGTGGTTTTAATAATAGATTGCAACTCTGACTTCAGTTGATGTCAAATTGAACCATAGAACCATTGTCTTAAAACAATGAAACGTCGGTGTTGTTGAACAACAGGAAATGGAAAGGGGTTAACATCCCATCTCGGTTATTGTTGTGTTGACGTGCGACGGCGCGCAAACTAATAAATACAGAGGCTGTTTTTGGTGCGTTATCATTTCATTTCATCTGCCTCATCATGGAAGCCACGCTCCTTGTGTCGCTTTAGGAAAGGTTATGAAAACATGACTGTCAAAAAATAAAAATATATTGCCTTATTGTCCTAGAACGCTATTATTGTTTAAACACTTTAAGCCTATACTTCTATGACCCGAGTTCCTCAGGGCTCTATACTCGGTCAGCAGACGGTGTCTTCTGTCTGCATGGAAATATGAATTCCACGACCAGCATGAAGGGTTTACCAAGCTACCAAATCCCTTCGCTGAATGAATCTAGCAGATTTTACTCACTTTCTTAGCTTGCAAATCAGCTATTTTCCTGCTGAATGTGTGCCCCCGAATAATAAGGGACACACACGAGGAGGGTTCATGTGGGTAGAGTTTCACAACAATACCGTTGATGCTGACTTGTATCAACTTAGATTTAGCTGTAATAATAACAAGTCAATCTGCCCGGAGGCAGGGCTGGTTCTCTAGGCTGAGCTGAACCTGTCTCAACAGAGCATACAGTTACAGTACCACTGCTGCACACCAAACCCAAAACACTCTGGTGGGTGAAGAGCTTTTCCCACGGTGAGGAGGCACTGCAGCCGTACAGTCGTTGTGGAACTAACACATGATACGACATGAAAACATGACGACTGTCAACATTAAAGTATTCATATATTATCGCAGCTGGCGGGTGGAAACCTCATACATCCATTCCAAAGCCCATTAATTTTCAGGAACGGAACTGTGTTTTTCTGAATTAGTGGAAACAGCAGATCTACAAGCTATCGTGACACGTTGTGAGCTTGTAGATTATACGGCTATTTTCACTACTTTCCCTCAACAATCTTGGCATTCTATGGCATTAAATCACTAAGAAAAAAAAAATCATATAAAGTTTAAATTTGGAGATAAAGGTTTTCTGCCTGACAGCCACGATTGTGTAGAGAAGTAGGCGGTCTGCAATGGTTGTATTCATTCTTAAAGGTAAAGTCCTCCCTGTAACAGTATACTGGTAAACAGACATCTCCATAAGCTGGAAATCACTACATCAAAATCATCAGGTCACACTTCTTTTAGTATTGCTAATTTGCTAATTAACCACTTTCAACCAGGCATCCTTATTTCGGGCAAGTCATTGGAGGCAGAATTTGTCAAAGTATCTCCAGAATTAGTAGACCTACAAGCTGCCTTGTGAGCTTGTAGATCAGCTATTCTTTAAGATATGTTTTTGGCCCATTCTGCCTTTATTTATTGTTTGTAGTATAGAGACGGACAGGAAACGGGGAGAAACATGCAGCAGAGATCGCTGGGAACGGGACTCGAACCCGCGGTGCTCTGTCAGGCTTCTTATAAGCCTGATACTGTATGTTATCGAGATTGGCTATTTACGAGAAATGTTTGACAACTTTTGACAACAGGGCTTAAGTGGTGAAGTAGTGACTGCATTTTATGAGCTGATTTGTTAACAGCTGTCGACAGTATGGCTGTTAGCACGATATGAATCATGCCTACTTTATTTACTGTTTGTCTGTGGACAGACATACAGTACATGTCACCAAGGTAGTGTCACACAAGATAAAGCCACACAACCTTACAGGTGTGACATTCTGTAGTGAAGGCTGGGTTTGGCGATGGGTGTGGTCAGGACAAGGGCGCCAGAAGTAGGCGGCGGTCAACAGATACTGGCTATAGCTGATACCACTCATAACGATTAGCATTTCTACAACGTGCTAACAGGCTTCCAATGAACAGTGACCACAGTGCAGATTAAATAAACAAAGTGGTTTCAACTATTTGAGCAGTACCTTATCAAAAAAAATCACACCCGTGTGAACTGAGCGGTGGTCGTGGAGGCTGCGCAACAGCAAAACAAATATATATATATTGTGTGTGTGTGTGTGTGTGTGTGTGTGTGTGTGTGTGTGTGTGTGTGTGTGTGTGTGTGTGTGTGTGTGTGTGTGTGTGTGTGTGTGTGTGTGTGTGTGTGTGTGTGTGTGTGTGTGTGGGTGTGTGTGTGGGTGGGTGTCTGGCCTGGCCTGGCCTGAACAACAGCGCCCCTCCCTTAACATGTGTGGTCACAAAAGGTACTACATACAGGCTACATACACCATACAGACAGACACGCATACAGACAGACAGACAGACAGACAGACAGACAGACAGACCCACACACACGGCCACGTATAGGAGCGTTGTGACCACCGCTCAATGAGGAACAGTTTCAGGAGACATTTCTCCAACTCCACAATTTAAAACTGAGATACTGTATACAATATTATTGAAATAATATACAGTATTACTGATTCAAATACTACTGACATTACTGTATGTACATTTTATGTTGTTTAGAACTATTCCCTTGAAGCAGTGAGTGTAGATTTCAGTGGTTCCATTACTTGTTTTTTTGGTGCATCACTCCACATAATTATAGCACCTGACACGCATGTGCGCGCGCGCACACACACACACACACACACACACACACACACACACACACACACACACACACACACACACACACACTGCTATTGTGCTCTGCCGGAGTAGAGGTCTTGGAAGGAGTCTCCCAAGGCCTTGTGGGCTGAATAGGGTGTTCAGTGAAAGGCGTTTGGATGGTGGGTTCATGTCCATGGTGTACAATATGCAAAGCAGATGGCCTCTTGAGCAAATGAGACGGCTCCTTCATCATGGAGATGAGAAGAGACGCAGCGTCTTATTATTGAAGAAGAACCTAACCTTCTCAGACCTGCCTGCCATTTGCATTTCCATCCTCACCAATGAGACGCTAGCTTTGTGCAGCTGCAAACAGTTCATACAAAGGGTTCACGATGCAATTTACAATTTAGGCATTTAGCAGACGCTCTTATCCAGTGGGCCGACTTACAATATATGCAAGGTAATTACATACATAGAATGTAGGGAGACTGTGTAGTAGTCTCTCAAGAATTAGAACCAAGAATCTAGCATCAGTCTAAACAATATCGAAATAGAAATATTTACATTGAAACTACAGGGTACCAGGTAAACACTGAATACCTAGCATGATATGTTTAAATAGCGTGCTATCTAAATTACATTCTTAACATTGCGGTCAAGAAAAACAAACCTTATTAACAAAAATATGAGGTGACCTAGATACTGTATGTCTGCGTGTTTAGGTAGCCATATCTACAGTAGGTCAATCGCTAGCATCCAAGTTCCTAAAGTTACTGGTGCATTCTGTACGTTTTATGTGCTATCCAGGATTTAAATATGACGCCAAATCCCAAGTCCCATGTAGAGTGACCTCTGTATCCTGGGTTTAGTATAATGGTGGTCTAGACTCTGGGTAGGGGTACAGAATAGATACACACAACTGCACACATTTGTCTAGAGATCCTGCAAGGATCGGGAATGTGACCCTATCTGCCCTTTGACCTTTAATGACGGTTAAGAAGAGGTCATTTAACCCAGGGAGCGTCCTCCCCGTCTCAATATGAAACCGACCTTTTGACCTTTGGCCCGGTCCAGCTGTGAACGGCACAAACGTTGACCAAAGTCAACATTGTGGTCTTAATGAAATCCCAGTGAAATAGCCCTGTGGTGTGACATCGCATTGTATCGTTCAATAAGACAGATATGGTACATGCTAAATGGTGCATTTAAATAGCAATTTTTATTTATCCAATTTTTATTTATCCAGCTCTACAAAACTTGGCTTGATATGAAGAACACCCCCCCCCCCTTCACTACTAGCGTTACCGTGGCGACAGGGCATTCTTGTGTGTGGACTTTGGAGCAGAACACACAACACAGCAGTGATTGTGTGGAGGAGCGTGTACTTTACTTTTAAACTTTACCACAGTCCTTTAGTGCACGCTCGCTGGTCACTACAGGAACGTGACTGTGTGTGAATACAGTAATCTCTCTCTCGCTACTGTTGTGATCAAAGCATCGAAACCTAGCCATTGTTATGACTATTGACTATCGAAGATAACAGAAAATCTACAAGTGACACAAGTTCAAAGAAGAAGAAGAAAAAAACAAAACCTCTGATGTATGTATGGTCTAAACCATTGGTCCCCAGACATTTTAGCTCGTGATCCAAAAGAGAAATGTGATGTTTTCCTGGGGCCCAAACTAGTGAAAATAGCAGATCTACAAGCGCAACCAAGTGTATTTAAATAGCAATTTTTATGCAAAGCACTTTACATAGATTGTGCATTTTATTCACCCATTCATACACCGATGGCGGAGAAAACCATGCAAGGCAGGGTACAGAGCTCAAGGACACTCCAACACTAAAGGTGGTTGCACACTGCTGCGTTTTTCGTTGCGAAATGCGTTTTTCAGGGCAAGGAGAGAGAGAGAGATAGAGAGAGCAAGGGACCGAGTGGTGCGCGAAACGGGCAGCAGTTTGCAAACGTGACTGACATAACGTGAGGTTGATTTTTTATTTGCGTGATCCGAAATTCACTCCGATATTCGGCCCGAAAAACGCAGCAGTGTGCAACCACCTTAACTCTTGGGGAGGCCGGGATCGAACTGGGAACCATCCCATCTGGCCGCTCTACCGGCCACTCTACCCCTGAGCCACTGCCGCCGCATATGAATGCTTCAGTTTGTCTAGGTGTTTAGAAATAACGATTATCTTTTTGGAGTTTTGTCTAAGTTTATGTGCAGAGGTATTGTTAGTGTAAGCTCTCCCTCGCCATGTTCATCTACAGTATAGAGGGTATGCGCATGCATAAAGTGAATGGCAAATCGAGTGGCAAAGTGAGTTTAACATCATTTAACATTGTTTAATGCAATCATATAGGACTTTACTGTTTGGATGTATGGGCTTTCACGGCCAGAAAGTAGTTTTTTGCCATGTTAAAATAGATACAGTATATCATGACTGTCGGGCAGAAACCTCATAACTCCAAGTTTCAAATATGTATGTCTTGTGGTAAATTAAAGCCGTACTTCATCATACAAGACTGTCGCACAAAAGTAGTGAAAATAGCAGATCTACAAGCACACAACGCCTCGCGATGCGAGATGTTGTGTGCTTGTAGATCGTCTATTTTCACAATTTTAAAACATTTTAAAAATAATAACCTTAAAAGGAAGATTTTGGACACAATGTTTCCATCCCACAACGACAATATATGTGAATACAGTAGGTCTTGAGTGGTTAATATCTCTAACACACACACACACACACACACACACACACACACACACACACACACACACACACACACACACACACACACACACACACACACACACACACACACACACACACACACTCACACACACGCACACACGCACACACACTCCCTCTGTGTGCTCATTTGACCAAAGTCACTCCCAGCTCTACAAAACTTGGCTTGATATGAAGAACACCCCCCCCCCCCCCTTCACTACTAGCGTTACCGTGGCGACAGGGCATTCTTGTGTGTGGACTTTGGAGCAGAACACACAACACAGCAGTGATTGTGTGGAGGAGCGTGTACTTTACTTTTAAACTTTACCACAGTCCTTTAGTGCACGCTCGCTGGTCACTACAGGAACGTGACTGTGTGTGAATACAGTAATCTCTCTCTCGCTACTGTTGTGATCAAAGCATCGAAACCTAGCCATTGTTATGACTATTGACTATCGAAGATAACAGAAAATCTACAAGTGACACAAGTTCAAAGAAGAAGAAGAAAAAAACAAAACCTCTGATGTATGTATGGTCTAAACCATTGGTCCCCAGACATTTTAGCTCGTGATCCAAAAGAGAAATGTGATGTTTTCCTGGGGCCCAAACTAGTGAAAATAGCAGATCTACAAGCGCAACCAAGTGACCCCCAAAATAAGCTCCCCCCTTGACCCACTGTTTGGGAAATGCTGGGCTAAACAGCGGCGAGAACGGCCACTAACCCAGCCTGATGTACACCCAACAGTTTCAGCTCCTACATTGATTACCAGACCTGTTGACAAAGAAACTAGTAACTAAAGTGTTCAAATAAGTGGAGTAAAAGTATAATATTTGCCTCTGAGATGTAGTGTAGTAGAAGTAAAAGTATTGGAAATTGGAAATACTCCAATTATGTAAAAGTACCTCAAGATTGTACCCAAGTAACTGTACTACTTACTGTAGTTACTTTACTGTGTTACTGCTAACAATAAAGAGCAACCTTGAACCTTGCACTAAACTGGTTGTTTAGGCTCTGAACAGTCCAACAGGTGGATATGCGTGATTCCTAAACCCACCAGGCTTGAGTTAAGACCCGCCTCGTGGAAACGCGAGGACTTCCAGGAGTGGCTGAAATCCCTGCCTGACACATGGAGGGTGGATAAAGTCAGAGGCATGAAGACTTTTAGGTCTACTTGAGAAAAGCCTGCATTTGCACAATGCACAACTATTAATTTCTCACTACAGTGCTCAAAATAAACTGTGCTAAAAAAATCTTGAAACTGACTTAATTGTACTGTGCTTAATAAAGGGAAAACTTTGTAACTTTGCTAAAGAGAAAACACTACTGTGCTCAAAATAAAAAAACTCTTTAATTACTGATTATCAGTTAAATTGTTATGGTTTGGATATGGCTTTGGGCCTATTATGCTGCGTGTATTATATGGATCAGTAGGTAGGTAGTAGTAGGTACTTTGCACTTGAGCGAGCAGCACTAACGTTCATGGGCACTTTCATACTTAAGATTATCGAGAGGAGGCGGGTCTTAACTCAAGCCTGGTGGGTTTAGGAATCACGCGGTGGATATACTCCTCAGGGCTGGGTGGGCGTGAACAAACCAGCTTTGATTGACAGCTTCCTCACACACTCGCGTTAGATTTATTGCACCTCTGAGGGCGGAACAAGTGACCTTATTAACTCATTCTTATTGGCCCGTCGTGGGTGTTTGTGACATTTTAAAATCTGCAGCATAGCTCCGCCCAGCTCCAACCTGAACCAGAGAGACGTAAACAGTTAACCGAAAAAACACCTGCTAGGAATGTTGTTTAAGCGCTTTGAATAGAAACCAAGCAGGAGTTTGGTTTCCTTAGGAATGAAGCCAAATATGAGCTTTACGAATACACTGATTGGATTCTCATTAGAGAAATAGGATAAGAACATTAAAAAGGAAATAATAATTTATAATCCCTAAACCTATTTTGGCCATGCATGTACATAAGTTAAAATGACCAAGGTTTTTCCAAAGTGCATGTTTAGACTGTCTACTCCTCAATGGTTCAACCGGCAGTTATTTAGGCCAACTAGTGCTATAAATTAAACTAGGACCAATACAAGTGATAAGGATAGACACATTTAGTAAATCATGGCTCCACACAGTGGCAAAGGTATTCAGACGTCAAAGCCAGTTTCAAGTCATTCACATGCTTTGATATATTGCATGTGGTTCAGTGAGCGTTCAGGCTACAGGGCACCGTAACGTACTAAGGCTTAGTTTATTAGTATAGAAGCTTTCAACAACAAGCCTGGTCAAAGTTGTTTACACAAAACATTAAGAGCATTAACCGCTTAGAACCTACAGGTATGTACGTGAGATTTCAGCTGTAGGTGAACTCTGACCTTGTGTATGAATGATGAATGAAGTGAGTTGAATCTACAGTACAGTATGAGATGTGAAGGCTCTGATGAAGGCTCATAGCTGAAGTGCGGAAGCATTCGTTTATTGGTGTGTGCCAATAAAAAAAAGTTTAAATCAACCTCTGAGCTGAAAGTTACCCTCCGAGTTTACTTTGTCCTCCATTGAATTGAAATTTTGAAATGTGCTACCTTTTTTAATTTTGACACCTATATTATAGTTCATCATACAATGAATAGCAAAAATAGCAGCTCTACAAGTTACTGTATAACGCATCATTACGTGTTTTGTGTGCTTGTAAATATGTTTTGAAGTCAAGATTCTTTTTAGAATTGTTTTTAAATTGATTGAAAGTTGTGGTTTGTGGGCATATAATATGGACATGAAAGAGGAGAATGAATGATGTTTGAAGTGGTCAAACTAGCAATATAATACACGTTTAGAAGCATCATCCATGAACACAAATGGTTTCAGAAATGTCACAAAAGCAAAGTTTAAAGCCTCAATCTGTGTTTTCTTCAATCAGTTGGCTGTACTGTTGAACAGCAGCAACATGGTGTTAATGATAAACATAATTACATTTTCATGATATTTTATTAAGCTTTATTTATTCCATGTGCACATAATAAGGATGCGGCAGAAAGTCACCCTCCAAGTCATAATCCGGCTCCGGGTTTTAGCTTGTGCCACCGTGATGGTCCACATTGGGGTGTATGTGTGTGTAAGAGAGAGTTAGTGTGTGTAACCATGGTGGCTTCCCATTCATGCTCATGGTGATCTGGGCTGTGGATTGGAATGGCTCGAGCAGCCAGACAGTGGAGCGAGCTGGAGTGTTTTGTGGGTTTGTCTGTGTGAGGACTGGATCTCAGGATTACTGGTGGTAATGTGTGAACGCCCTGTCCATCTGAGGCTTGATTCTGCTGTTATCATGGAAGGACAGACGCAGGTGAGTTAAGAAGCTCTAGTTCACGTTTGACCTCCTCTCCATTATGTCTCCATTTCTCTCTCTTCCATCCGTGAACCAGTTTTGATTCATGCGTATCTGGAACACCCGTGCATGCCGTGCACAAGGCTGTGAATTGTTCATTGTGCGTGTTGTGTGTTTTCTAAAGGTTTCGAGTGCATCGGCAGTTTTGTTTTGTTTTGTTTGAGCAGAGCTTGTAAGATTCATAGAGACAACTACTGCATACAAAAGAGTAAGACTGTAGTAGGACGTCAATTCTTAAGTGCTTGCTATGAAAAATGGTGACACTATTTTTGTTTTGTCAAAGCTCATCATTTATAATAGTAGAATGTCACTGCAGTTCTCTCTGGAAACAATGGCGTCTTAATGAACGTGAAAACTGTTGTCCCCTTTCTGGGATGTCATCAGAATCACGTTTTATTGTCACATCACAGGTTTACACAGGCGGGAAACAGTGGGTGTGAAATGTGTTGTCATAATACAGGAGGTGAAGAATCTGCCCACAGTCCCTTGTGTTGTGCGCTTGTAGGTCTGCCACTTCCACTGATTGATATACGTGTACAACAAAGTGTATATAGGGTTTGAGTGGTTTAGGAACATGCATGCTCTTTCTCAATTGCATAGCAGTGCAAGGCACCTGGAACTTTAATTTCCATCTACCTGCTTGTGTTCTGACTGATTCTGTTCTATACACTGACTGGTGTCTTTGGTGAGCAGTAAGCACTGGTTTGACAATCCTTGTGTGGCAGTCAAGTGTTGATGAACTGATGCAAACATTTGGTCTTAACTCCAGTCCTAGTGGACCCAGTGATTCATTCCTGTGCTGGTTTTCTATTCAACCGGCTCGTCAGCTGCGTTCACCTGGGCTTTCCAGGTATCAATTAGTCATTAAGTAGATGAGCTAGAATGAAAACCAGGAGTGAATAAATGATTTTTATTTAAAGCAGTGGCTCTCAAAGTGGTGTTCAGGGCCATGCAGGCTTCCTTAAGGGGGTTCCAAAGAGATCTTTACAGGTCTGCAAATGGACCCTTACAGGTCCTGGGTCTGTTTGGTTCCATTCTTACACTCTCAGAGTTATGGGGGACCCTGACACTTAAAAAGGTTATAACGATTTATAAAGCAATACCATGTTGGTGTCAGTCAGCCTACAGTATGTATAGGGCTGTCACGATATGACATTTTACATGACGATTAATTGTCACTCAGATAATTGGCGATTAACGATTTAATTGTGTTTTTGTCGTTGATAATTACATTTCTGTTTGGCTTTTAGGCTTTGAAGTTGCATATAGTAGATATGACACATAACCTAAATATACAAATACATTACTGACATATTTGACAACTTACTACTTAAAAAATAACATTGATAGTGGAAATAGCCGATCTACAAGCTCACAACGCGTCGCGATGCGACGCGTTGTGAGCTTGTAGATCTGCTATTTCCACTGTTTCTGACATTTTTCAACATTCACGATTATGACGATTATGACGATTATGACAAAATAATTGCGATAATGTCAAATAATCACGATTAGACGATTATGTAATAATTGTGACAGCCTACAGTATGTATGCTGCGAACATCCTCGCAAAAAAGATGAAAGCATCTCTTTTGGGAGAGAAGCAGCCATTCATTCCTGGCATGATGTTGATAAGCATCAGTAACATTATACACATGCAGAAGGATCCTAGCCTTGTTTTCCAGGGTCTCCACAAGCCCACAGCAACCCACTCACCCCAGCAACCACCCTAACACCCACCCCAGCACCCACCCTAACACCCACCCTAACACCCACCCTAACACCCACCCCAGCACCCACCCACCGGGTGTTCCCTGCTCTCCCCATAAAAACAGTGCCACAATCTATTACTTCCACTCCACCCTTGCCCCTTTGTGTGTGTGTGTGAGTGCGTGCACGAGCGAGCACTCCATCGTCACCAGTATACTTTGGTGCATATTTGTGTTTGACCGATATGGATTATCTTTTTCAGACGATATGATAATGAAGTAAAAGCTGGCTGATAATAGTAGGTCATACGAAAATAGCCGTTCTGCAAGCTAACAACCTGTTGTATGAGTGAGCTTTATATTTTTGTCTGCTTTTGAAAACGCCTTTTTTGAAATATTTGCAAACATTTCTGAAAATGCACCTGCACAGTTACAGTACCCTGCATGATAAGTAAGTCATGCTGAGCCAAGAGGCCCATAGGGCAGGAGCCTATCTCCTGTTTCTGTAGCGTGAGGCAGCTTGATGTACAAGTACTGTACACCCCCTGGACATGATGCTAGTATGTCACAGGGACTTGCCCCCAATCCAACCCTTGATGCTGAGTGCCAAGCAGGGAGGCACTGGGTCCCATTTTTCATTTTTAGTCTTTGGTTTGACTCTAACCACAAAGCCACTGAGCTGGTTACCCTGCATGCTAACTGATCAGTGTACCTGTTCTTTTTCTTCATTTGAAAAGAGATGATATTCAATATTCCCATTGGATTGTGTGTTCCTTGAAGTGATGTGATTGGCTGTGTTGTTAGATGGGTGCTCCTGTACACTCAGATTGTTATCTTGGCTGGCAGAACAACAGTCACTGTGGAATCTGACCCCTGGCTGATGTTGGTACAGCATTCACACAACACCTGATTGTCATCACATTACTTTGCACCAGGTTACTTATATTGGTCATATTATGGAAAATTCAATATAGAAAACCATGTAAAGTGAAGGTAAAAAAAAGAAAAAAAAAATAATTACATAGTTTTTAGTTTGTCATTTGTCATTATTGTATGTGTCGGCTCACAAAATATTTTGAAATTGAAAAATTGAAAATATGAAAAAATATGACATTTGAAAAGGTTTTGCCTATAATGACCTGCCCAGAATATGGACGCCAGGCCAGGGTTGATGTGGTTAAAACATCCGCTGAACAGCAAAGACACACAGACAGACAGACAGACAGATGGACATTACAGACAGACAGACAGTACAGGTCTTGGTTGAAAGGAGTGCCTTGCTCGTGGGCGGTCCTTTGTGCTGAGTGTTGAATGGTTGAAAGGCTGACTAACATGGTTGGTATCAGTGGTAGGTTAATAATGCATTCTTGAAAGTCTGCTGTTTCCTGTTGGCGTGGGTGAGACTGACACAGACGGCGTACCTTGTACCACCTGGTACTGCTAGTTACTGTAACCAAAGCCTTTGTCTTTTGAATGCCACACTGTGTGGGTGTGTGTGTGTGTGTGTCTGAATAGTACACAGATACTGAGCCTAGTCATTATATTGTTGCTTTCGTGCAACAATATATCTCTCTGTATCTCCATATTTTAACAGTTTTTTTGGGGGGTCAAATTAACACCCTACTTGATCACACAACAGTGTCACGCAAAAGCATCAAAAGTAGCAGATATACAAGCTCAAAACGCACTGTGAACAGACAACGTTGTTAGCTTGTAGATCTGCTACTTTTTGCAGTTTTGTTAATGTGAATCCTAAAAGGTAACAGGTTTGGACAGATGACAGAGACAATATATACACAGTCAATGAACAGAAGACCTTATGTGCTACCTAGCACGAAGAGGATTAAGCTAAGCAATGAACAGAACAATATACAAAACAATCACTAGGGATGGGTATCGTCTGCGCTACTTTTAATGGTATCGATTGCATGACATCGATACTATCGGGTATCGGTTCACGTAAAAACGAACGATACCTCGTTTCGATACTCTGGAAGGCACCCCTGGCCGGTCGCATCTGTAACAGTTGGGCTACTGAGAGTTTAATGACTGCTTTAGTAGGCTACACTCGTTACTGTGAAAAATAGTCGACAATTGCCTATAATGTTTATTATTATGATGATTATCCAACGTCTATACTCTATACTCTCGGCTCCGCCACACTGTGTGATCATGGTCGAAAATGGTATCGAAAAGGGATTCGTATCGATTCCCAGGTATCGAAAAAGGTATTGTATCGATTCAAAGGTGAACGATACCCATCCCTAACAATCACCAACGCAAATGGAAGATTACACTATCATACAGCAAGGAAAAGCCATCTCACAGTGTCTCTGTGTATGCAGTAGGCTATATTGTCTCTGATCGGGTGGAAACCTCATGTCCAAAACTTTCCAGTATTCAAATTCAAAAATGGCAAAAGTAGCTGATCTACACGATCTGCTACTTTTGATGCTCTTGTCCTGTGTGACACTGTAGTATGATCAAGTAAAGCATTCATTCATTCATTCAATCATTCATTCATTCAATCATTCATTCATGCATTCATTCATTCATTCATTCATTCAGGTAAAAGAAAACATGTTAACAAGTTAAAATATGGAGATAAGAGGTTTCTGTTCCGACAGCAACACTATACTTTGTATACTGGATATATTGTATACTGGCTTCGTGAGCATGTAGATCTGCTATTTTCACAATAGAACGTGTTATACAAAATGTAATGCCTCAACTCTTAGTGCTCGTCAGGGTGGAGGGGTCCCCAGTTAAAATATGATTATTTTGGGGGTCTTGAGAACCACTGGCTTAGGAGTTGAGAGCGGCTGCTTGGGAATCAGAAGGTTCCCGGTTTTGATCCCAGGCTGGATCCCCATCTGTTACTGTCAAAGTGTCCTTGAGCAAGAACCCCGTTACCCCCTAATATGCTCCCGATGAGCAGGTTGGTGCCTTGTAGGGTGTGTGTGCACATTTTGTCTGTGAATATGCCCCTCTTGATTATGCGGTGAGGGACAATAGAAAAGTGGAATTCGAATCAAGAGAAGTGGGTCAGAATGTTGATGAACTGTTTTTGTTGCTTTTGATGCTGATAATATCTCTGTAGTTTATGTGTGTGAAGTGGGGCGTGTGATTTATGGATGTGTGGGATGCACACGATGCTTGGGAGTGAAGGGGATTGGTGCCAATTAAGCACGGGGAGTCTATTGTTTTAACTATCTCTCTATTCTGCATTCCTGAGTCCAACAACTGAATACTGTGTTCTCGTGTGTGTGTGGTGGAGACAATTATAACTTGTGTTGGAACTATCAGTTCGAGTAACTATTCTATTGATCACTTTTTCCATTAAATCAAAGAATCAAGTTTAATTAAAATATCAACAAATCGACACAAAAAGGATTGGTTTTGATTGTTAGGACCACAATAGAAACGAGTCCCCAGGATCTATTTGTGTTATCCTTTTAGCATGAATGTCTGGCTGTACCTTGTTGGCATCTTGTTGATCAGTGGCTCAGGGGTAGAGTTGCCGTCTTAGAACACGGAGGTTTCCCAAAGGTTTCCCAGTTCGATCCCGGGCTCCCTCAGAGTTAGTGTCTCGAGTCCTTGAGCAAGACTCTGAACCCCTAGTTGCTCCAGGTGAGCAGGACAGGTTGGTGCCTTGCATGGTTTCCTCTGCCATTGGTGTATGAATGGTTGAATGTAATGCACAATATCTGTAAAGCGCCTTGGATAAAAGCGCTATATAAATGCACCATTTACCATTTACCAATTTGTTGGATTATCTTTTCAATCGCTACAGTTTTTTCACTGTTACAACGTTTGCATTCATTTTTAAAAGAGAGGCTTCCATGGCGGCTGGTAAAACAGAGACGGAGATAAGGACCTCTCTCTGGGTCTTATCTGAGGCTCATGGAGATGTTTGGTTTGGGTTAGGAGGGCTGGGGGTGAGTGGGTTGAGGTAATGATGATGGAAGGTGTGGACAGAGGATCACAGTGACAGACATTGTCCTGGTCACTGTCAACCTGGAATCCCTCTTTTAGACAGGGCATTACAGGCAGATGTTAAACGTTTTCACGTCAAAATGTTTTCAAATTTTTCATTTTTCCCTTCACAATATAAAATGAATAGCAAAAAATAGATCTACAAGCTTACTTTGATCTTGTCGATCACATGTTTAGATCTGCTATTTATGTGACAAATAAGAGATTAAAGTAAGAGTCAAGATACCTGCACTGGGTTTCTGAATGAGGGAACATGCACTGTAATGCACTGTAATGTACATCTTATCATTGATACATCTCAGCTATTGCTGTACTACCAATGAATATATGAATGAATACTGTACATCTACATAAGATGTCAAACCATTGTGTGAGTGTGTGTGGTGGGGGTGGGGGGTCTGGGGTCTGTGGAGATAAATTGCAGTTAAGCGTAATTAATGTCATTAGCCAGGGACAGCATCTGTTGAAGGAGTGGTGGTGATGTCACCCTACTGTAAGTCACCAGCAACAAGGCACTAAATCTGAGACACCAGTAGTGCTTACACACACACACACACACACACACACACACACACACACACACACACACACACACACACACACACACACACACACACACACACACGCACACGTGCGCGCGGTGGCTTTTCAGAGTCCCAACGATGATGACACATTTGAGATCTGATCACGATTGCAGATGGTGATAGACCACAGATTAACAGTGTTTTGTGAAACAGTGCAACATTCATTCTAAACCATTTGAAAAGCCATTTAAAGTTTTTCTGTTTCAAACTATTGTCAGCAAACGAGTAAAAAGAAAACTTTATTTTACTTAAGCATTACATGCCCAAACGAAATGGATAATTTGCCCTAATAAGCAAGATTGAAAGTGGTTAATAATTGAGACACATTGTTTACATGGTGTTGATACCGATTTAAAAAAAAAGAATCTGCAGCCTGGCTGGCATGTGTTTCTGGATGACACAAACTTGACACAGGAACAGTAGCAGCACTGCTGCTTGTCGTTACTGTCAGGCCACCCACACTGCATTCACTGTGGGATGCACTGCATGTACAGCATGTGGTCATTCACATCAGCTTGAAGCTGTGATCCAGAATTCCAGACTACTTATTTTAATGAGTAAAATGTACATTTAACTTAACTAGATAAGCTGGTCTCCCTACTCTACCACTGAACATTTAGACCTAGATGTTGGGTCGAATATCTGCACTGCTTGAATAGTAGAACCACCTGTAGCAACATGAGTGGAAGTGGCTCAGGAGGTAGAGAGGACGGACGCCTGGGGAAACTTTACAGTTCGATCCTTGGCTCCCCAAGGGTTAGTGTCGAAGTGTGCTTAAGCAAGACACTGAACCCCTAATCGCTTCTGATGAACAGGTTGGTGCCTCGCGTAGTTTACGCTGCCATCGGTTTATGAATGTGTAAAGTTGTCTGTTTGTGCTTATTTCATGTATTGCATGGTATTGTTTGTTTTTTATTGCATTGTTGTTTGCTCTTTGTTTTTAACATTGAGTTAAAGTGAGTTTGAGTTGAGTGTGTGTGAATGGGTGAATGCGATGCACAATCATTGTAAAGCGTTTTGGATAAAGGCACTATATCCACAAGTTTCCTCGGGAGCTTACTGGAGACTATCAGGACCAAACTTCCGGGTTTAACAGCAGACATACAAGCTCACGTCGTGTCGCAGATGCAACCGTTGTGAGCTTGTAAATCGGCGGCGGAAGCTCGGTGCAGACGTCTGCGCAATGCACTATGGGGCGTTGGAAACTCGTGGATAAATGCACCGTTTACCAATATCTCTCCTGGCCAAGCGGGGATTCCCTCTTGACCTGACCATAGATATTTTGGTCTCCCATGTGGGAGACCCCGGGTTCAAATCCCGGTTGGTTCGACCTCTCTATGTTCGGGAGACGACATGAAACGTAGTAATAATAATAATGACTATCAGCCAGTGCATAGCAGCGACCTGTCATCACTCAGTTGACTAGACGACAGTTACTGCTTGTTATAGTGTGATGTGGAGCACGGTGACAGTCTCTACCCCTCCTGTCTCTCTCTTTGTCTCTCAGGCCTGATTTACACAGCGTCTTACAAAAGTGTTGCACACCGAAAATAGCCAGTTTACGAGGTCTTACAACTGAGCATAAATTAGACATCCCTCTCTCTCGCTCTTTCTCGCTCTTTCTTTCTCTCTCTTGTCTCTCAAGATTCAATAACTTTATTGCCATGTCAACATAGTTGATAGAGATTTGTCTTGGTTCACTCTCAGACGTAAAACATAAAACAAGGACATTGTAGCTGCATAGTCATACCACATACGAACAGCCATAAACACATAAAAAAGAAACAACGGGAAACAATACCCAGCAGCATAGAAAAGTGCATACATGCATATTCTCCTCGTCTTTCTCTCCTGTCTCTACAAAAGTGTTGCACGCCGAAAGTAGACAGTTTACGACGTCTTACAACTGAGCATAAATTAGACATCCCTCTCTTGTCTCTCTCCTCTCTCTCTCTCTCTCTCTCTCCCGTCTCCACAAAAGTGTTGCACGCCGAAAATGGACAGTTTACGGCACCGTACATCATAGCATAAATTAGACATCCCTCTCTCTCTCTCCTCCTCTCTCTCTCTCTCTCTCTCTCTCTCTCTCTCTCTCTCTCTCTCTCTCTCTCTCTCTCTCTCTCTCTCTCTCTCTCTCTCTCTCTCCTCTCTCTCTCCCCGGTCTCAGGGGGTCCATACGTCTCTAGTTGCTGTCACAGTCCCATTGTGGACGGGAGACAAAAGAGCTCCCGAGTCGCCCTCCACGTTTCAGTCCCATTGATACGAGGCAGCGGTGCGTACCAAAACCCTCCGCGGGCTCTCCCTCCAGTCCCTGGCAGCCCAGATAAGCGGCCCTTTGGCTGCTCCGAGCCGCACGCACACACACACACACACACACACACACACACACACACACACACACACACACACACACACACATCAAAGGGCTGAGGAGAGAGCGGTGGATGTTGGGGGGCGGGGCGGGATGTCAGGACTGGTAGTTTGTGGTTTGGGCGGCGTTTGGGTGAACGACTAGGAAACGATGGGATGGGAACTTTCTCTGTCTCTCAGGTTGTTTTTCCTTCTGTTTCTGTTTCCCATGTTCAGTTGGGAGTTTTTCTTAATTACATTTTATCTGAATTATTTTATTTATACCGGTACTTATTAATACTAGTGTTGTCAGTGTGTACAGTGCTATACTGTATGTGCTATGATGGCATCAGTACCTGTTCGTTCTCGCCGTGTCATTCATACGAGACACGCAGTGATATTTCTCATGTGTCTGTGTCTTTGCGTTGACATTGCTTCTAATTGTGGCGCATGTCGTTTCTGGGAAGCCTTCTGGTCCGACCAGACCACACTGGGAGCCTGTATGCGCTCCCATGGTAAGGCATCAGAACACACGTCAAATGTGAAGGCGATTGGTTGGATGGTTCTCCAGATAAGCAAAGGACAGATACAAATACAGTATACACATAAAGGGATTTCTGGAATGTATATAGATGATACTGTACTCTATTGTTGCTTTATAGAAATGTTTGTCAAAATCAAAGTTCACTTTCCAATACAGTTGCAACAACATTTTGTGTTTAGTTTTCTAGAAAATTACTAAGTACTTGCAAAAGATGGCCCAGCGTGGCTCATTTCAACATCATTCTTTTCATGCGCCTGGGAAACAGATGGTCCCTGGTTCATGTCCCCGCCTCCAGTGTCCTTGAGCAAGACTCTTAACTGCTCACGGATGTTGCCTCCGTAGTGCCCACTGCTGTAATGTATGTGCAAATAATATACAGTGACAAATACCTCAAATGAGAGGGAACCAAATTACTTTTGCTGTCTTTGTAGGCTAGTACACCTATTGATAGGTGTACTAGCCTAGTAAACGACCAACTTCCGTTATCCAGGAATTAAATGGTTTCCGGAAGAGGGCGGGTACGAGGCTATAGGTGTACAGTAGGCTGACAGGAAACAGGGAGAGAGATGGGGGGGGGGGTGACACACACAGCAAGAATCGGGATTCGAACCTGCAACGCTGCAAGGCTGGATTACCAGCCTAGGTGCCCTGAACCACTACCCTGTGGCCCAGGCCGGAACCAAATAACTTTTTATTATTATTATTATTATTATTATTGTTCTAAATATTTCCTCTCCCTCCCTGTGTGTTCCAGAGCTGACACTGCTGTCCTCCCAGCCCAAGGCCTTAGACTCCACCCCGGTGTCCGGCAGCATGCCTCCCATCACCAGCAGCAGCACCACCGCAGCCCCGGAGGACCCCGAGCTGCGCATGCAGGAGAAGAGGCGCATGGTCATAGAGGAGCTGCTGCAGACAGAGAAGGACTACATCAAAGACCTGCAGATGTGTGTGAAGGAGATCATCCTGCCTCTGCAGCGCAAACAGGTGAGCAGATCTATTTTTCATTCTACTGCTCTGACCTGACACAATGTGGAATGATGCCCTGACACCGGGAAAATCCCAGTTGGGCGGTGTCCCAGTTGGGCGAACAGACTGTAATTATTGTCCACGACATTGCAAGTGGCGCGAAGGCCAGCGGACCTTGGTCCTGCTCTTCGCGCCCCAGCGCCGCAGACGCGAGTGCCCGCGAAGAGCGAGTTACGAAGCCGTGGTGAATGCAATCGTTATATTTATGCGCACGATAAACACATGAATGGGATGAAGATCGCTGGCTTTACAGTCTGTTTGCCCAACTGGGACACCGCCCAACTGGGACACCGCCCAACTGGGACACCGCCCAACTGGGACTAGCCCCTGACACCACGCATTAAGACCCGGAACGCACCTGTGTCACTTCAACCATTATTTTGTACTTTTAGCTATTCAAAAATAGCTGATCTACAAGCTCTACGAGCTTGTAGATCTGCTATTTTTTTTAAGTCATAGAATTCTAGGGTTCCTTGACATGAAAATGTCACAGAAACATGCATTTTTCAGAAGACTGTTATGATTTAAAAGACATTTTGTAGAATCGGCTCCTCGGGTCTTAAAGGGTTTTAAAGGATATTCAATTCAATTCAGACTTTATTCCAGACCCCATAGAAAGGAGATGACATTCACTGCTGTCATTTGTCCTTTTTCACCTTTGTACATAATAGTGTTTTGTATTTGTTAATGACATTTACTGTATTGTATTGTGTTGAATGCATACAATACATTTACTTTACTGTACATGGTACAGTACTGTAGGTGTTTAGCTGATGGGATAGGCCTTATTGTCCCTCATGGGGCAATTTGGCTTTACAACAGCAGTCAACACACTGGCTACACATCACCCAGTAATTAACACCGCTGGTGTGTGAATGTAATGCACATTGTAAAGCGCCTTGTACAAAAGGTGCTATATAAATGCAACCATTTAGCAATTCATAAATCATACGGTGGTTTTCATCATCATGCAATTGCAATGACCTAGAAACCCAACATCCCAGGGAACAAAATATGATCTCAGATCGGTGTTGTTTTTGGCCCTTCTAGAATAACAGATACTGTACCTCCTCTATGATAGAATAACAGATAGCTGCTCTCTGTCTCTGATAGCAGGAGGTGCTGAACCTCCCCCTGGTGCCCAATGACTGGCTCTGACTTGATAAACATCCAATCCAACTTTATTTGTAGAGCACATTTTAAAACAACACCGTTGACCAGAATACGTCGAAGAGACACACATAAGAGCACCAGAAACACAAACCAGAGAGAATCATACAAGTAAAGAATTTAAACACAAATAAGCTCATAAAATAGCAGCTGATAAAATGTTAAGTTAAATTCAAACTGGATTAACCCATTTACTGTAGGCCCAGAATTATTGAATGCTTTAACTATTGAAAAATAGCAGATATACAAGCTCACAGCGCGGCACCGAGTGCCGCGCTGCGAGCTTGTAGATCTGCTATTTTTGAAAAAGTTGTGAAAATGTGTGCAAATCTTTGAATATATGTATTTTTAAAGCGAACGTTTGTAACTCAAATTTTGCTTCTGGGTGGTCCCTGGAACTAAATATTTTGACATGGGGGTCCGTGGCCAAATACATATAATTTTGGGGGTCCTTCACATGAAAAAGTTTGAGAACCACTGACATAGTAGTCTCTCAAGAACAAACTAACTGAGCTCCAGTTAAGTGAAAAGGACCTTTTCTTTGATGATGGCTATAGCCAGATTGCTGACATAGAAACATAGATTTTTCCAAAAACCTTAGAAGGATTCAAAAGACACTTACAGAATCGGGTCACAATTCAAATTTTCACGATTAAAAAAAAAAATGGCAGATCTACAAGCTCGCAGCGTGCGCTGTGAGCTTGTATATCTGCTAGTTTTCAATAGTTAATGCATAAAATAATAATACACTATAAGGTGTACCCGTTCTAAATTGGTTAACGGCTTGTGAATAAAAAAAGTGTTTTAAGACAACCATGGCTGAGATCATTCTAGTTGGTGCCAATGGTCCTATGGCTAAAGTTTAACACATTTAGGCCTGAACACATTATGACGCAATATTTTATGCTTTAACTATTGAAAAATAGCAGATATACAAGCTCACAGCGCGGCACCGAGTGCCGCGCTGCGAGCTTGTAGATCTGCTATTTTTGAAAAATCGTGAAAATTAGAATTTTGACCCGATTCTATAAGTGTCTTTTGAATCCTTCTAATATTTTTAGAAAAAAAACCCTATGTTTCTTTGTCAGCAATCTGGCCAGCCATCGTCAAAGAAAAGGTCCTTTTCACTCAACTGGAGCTCAGTTAGTCTGTTCTCGAGAGACTACTATGTCAGTGGTGCTCAAACCTTTTCATGTGAAGGACCCCCAAAATGATATTTATTTGGCCACGGACCCCCATTTCAAAATATTTAGTTCCAGGGACCACCCATGAAGCAAAATTTGAGTTACAAACGTTCGCTTTGAAAATACATATATTCAAAGATTTGCACACATTTTCACGACTTTTTCAAAAATAGCAGATCTACAAGCTCGCAGCGCGGCACTCGGTGCCGCGCTGCAAGCTTGTATATCTGCTATTTTTCACTGGTTAAAGCAGTCAATAATTTCTAGGCCTTTAACACATTTTCCCAGTCTGTTTTGTATTAACCACCTTAACCCTGGCGTCCTTATTTGACCAATGTCATTACAGGCAAAAATGTTCCAATGTTTTAATTATTATTATTTTAATTGAAGACATGTTGTGAGCTTGTAGATTTTTACGCTCTTGGTTGCGTAAAGAAGTACGTGGGTCTTAAGTGGTTAACCGTGCTGAGGTTACCAAACCAACGAAGTATTGCAAACGTGAAATCTCGACTCATTAAAATATGAATAAAACATTTTCATGACGCTTGTGTGCGACAAACCACAGCGCCCAAATATTTGTTCCTCCGTCCAAAAGCGTGTTTTATTCGTTTTAATGAAGACAGAAACATTAGAATGCCTTAGGACAAGTGGTTTTCAACCAGTGGTCCGGGGACCACCAGTGGTCCTTGAGATGGTCTGAGAGGCTAAATCTCATCAAATGGTGGTGGTCTGTGGCTAAATAAAAAGACATCATAAAAAATAATCATAATGGCAGATCTACCAGCTCACAACGCCTTGCAATGCGAGGGGTTGTGAGCTTGTAGATCGGAAATTTTCAAAATGTTTGCCTCTTTCTTCTACTCCCCACCCACAGGTTGAGAACCACTGCCTTGGTGGGTGACAGTGAACTCAATAATATTGTTCTAACGCTTGTCTTGTCTCCATGTGTGTCTTAAAGGTGCAGAACGTGGATTTTGAAGGACTCTTCGGAAACCTCAGTTCCGTCATCGACCTGTCCCAACGGCTCTACAGGGCTCTGCAAGACACCGACTCTATCGGTAACCACTCTATTGGTTACTGTATTGGTAAAATAACCACCCTGTCTTTATTTAAACCTTTACAACTCTATCGGTAACCACTCTATTGGTTACTGTATTGGTAAAATAACCACCCTGTCTTTATTTAAACCTTTACAACTCTATCGGTAACCACTCTATTGGTTACTGTATTGGTAAAATAACCACCCTGTCTTTATTTAAACCTTTACAACTCTATCGGTAACCACTCTATTGGTTACTGTATTGGTAAAATAACCACCCTGTCTTTATTTAAACCTTTACAACTCTATCGGTAACCACTCTATTGGTTACTGTATTGGTAAAATAACCACCCTGTCTTTATTTAAACCTTTACAACTCTATCGGTAACCACTCTATTGGTTACTGTATTGGTAAAATAACCACCCTGTCTTTATTTAAACCTTTACAACTCTATCGGTAACCACTCTATTGGTTACTGTATTGGTAAAATAACCACCCTGTCTTTATTTAAACCTTTACAACTCTATCGGTAACCACTCTATTGGTTACTGTATTGGTAAAATAACCACCCTGTCTTTATTTAAACCTTTACAACTCTGATACTCTATTGGTTACTGTATTGGTAAAATAACCACCCTGTCTTCATTTAAACCTTTACAACTCTATCGGTAACCACTCTATTGGTTACTGTATTGGTAAAATAACCACCCTGTCTTTATTCAAACCTTTACAACTCTATCGGTAACCACTCTATTGGTTACTGTATTGGTAAAATAACCACCCTGTCTTTATTTAAACCTTTACAACTCTATCGGTAACCACTCTATTGGTTACTGTATTGGTAAAATAACCACCCTGTCTTTATTTAAACCTTTACAACTCTGATACTCTATTGGTTACTGTATTGGTAAAATAACCACCCTGTCTTCATTTAAACCTTTACAACTCTATCGGTAACCACTCTATTGGTTACTGTATTGGTAAAATAACCACCCTGTCTTTATTTAAACCTTTACAACTCTATCGGTAACCACTCTATTGGTTACTGTATTGGTAAAATAACCACCCTGTCTTTATTTAAACCTTTACAACTCTATCGGTAACCACTCTATTGGTTACTGTATTGGTAAAATAACCACCCTGTCTTTATTTAAACCTTTACAACTCTGATACTCTATTGGTTACTGTATTGGTAAAATAACCACCCTGTCTTTATTTAAACCTTTACAACTCTATCGGTAACCACTCTATTGGTTACTGTATTGGTAAAATAACCACCCTGTCTTCATTTAAACCTTTACAACTCTATCAGTAACCACTCTATTGGTTACGGTATTGGTAAAATAACCACCCTGTCTTTATTCAAACCTTTACAACTCTATCGGTAACCACTCTATTGGTTACTGTATTGGTAAAATAACCACCCTGTCTTTATTTAAATCTTTACAACTCTATCGGTAACCACTCTATTGGTTACTGTATTGGTAAAATAACCACCCTGTCTTTATTTAAACCTTTACAACTCTATCGGTAACCACTCTATTGGTTACTGTATTGGTAAAATAACCACCCTGTCTTTATTTAAACCTATTACAACTCTATCGGTAACCACTCTATTGGTTACTGTATTGGTAAAATAACCACCCTGTCTTTATTTAAACCTTTACAACTCTATCAGTAACCACTCTATTGGTTACTGTATTGGTAAAATAACCACCCTGTCTTTATTTAAACCTTTACACCCGGGGAAGCATCTGTGTCATTCTAGATTCTAGCTATATACTTTTTCTGAAAACTCGTAGGATTTAGAACGGTGGATTAGTTCAGCGGTCCTCAAAAATAGCAGATGTACAAGCTCACAGTACAGCACATTGGGCAGTGCAATCTTTAACATTTTGAACATACGGTATTCTCTTCTGGCGTTCCCTCGCACAATACCTTTCCAGATGAGGGGCCGCAACCGAATAAAATACCTTGGCACATTTAATTTTAGAACTACTGATTTAGAATGCATTTGTAGACTCTGCCTCTGGTCTGTTGACTCTGAACATAATGGTTCATTTTATGGTCATAAAACATGTGACTGAGTGGTAGAGCTGTCATTGTAAAAGAATCCAAAGCAGAAAGTTACTGTTAACCCACTTTAACCCTGTGGTCCCTCTTTGGTCTCTCACTCTTTTGGTTGGGTCGAATCAAAGTGAGCTCAACCTTTCCATTATTTTTTTTAAAATGGGGTTTAATTTTGTTCTGTATTCTGATAGTAATCATTGCTATAGAGTGTTCTGTAACAGGAGTCTTCCCGTCTCTTCCAGCTCTTTAGTAAACCGAAAATACATGTTTAGGTCAGGATACCAATTTCCATCCAATCATGAGAGAGAACTCATACAGGATTAGCAAGTGAAATCAGAAGCGATGCCCATGCAGAATGGGATCATTATAACATTTATCGATACATGGCTTTTCTCTCCTGATTGTTAAAACTGGTGACCCACCTGAAAATGCATTTTCTGCTTACTAAAGAGCCGGGGAGACAAAATATAGAGCTTATAAAAACTTTAGTTTAAGTTTTAACCATCAAATATCACTTCTTACAGTACTAAAACCTTTTTGTAGTAACCATGAAATATCACTTTCAGCACCACTTAACACTAACAGTACAGTGGTTTTAAGTGTACGTACGGGCCAACATCTCTGTGTTCTCTGTGTCTCTCTTTAGGCAAGGTGTTCCTGGACTTCAAGTCTGAGCTGGAGGAGGTGTACAGGATCTACTGCCAGAACCACGACGATGCCATCTCCCTGCTGGAGACCTACGAGAAGGACGACAGCATCCAGCGCCACGTGCTGGAGTGTCTGGACAAGCTCAGGTGAGACTGAGTGAGACGCGATGCTCTGAACTCGCTTAGTGCACACGCTAGATCGGTGGTTCTCAACCTTTTCAGGCCGCAACCCCCAACATTAATCATATTTGAACTGGGGACCCCCCCACCCTGACGAGCACTAAGAGTTGAGGCATAACATTTTGTATAACACGGTTCTATTGTGAAAATAGCAGATCTACATGCACACAACGCCTCGCAACGCGAGGCGTTGTGGGCATGTAGATCGGTTATTTTCATAATTTCTAGCCAATGTTTCATTTGTCATTTTAGAGGTATTAAAAAGTACTTAAATTGTCACTTTAGAAATGTACATAAACCCTCTATACACTTAAACTTTATGTTGGTTTGTTTACTGTTGAGTGAGAAAACAAAGTTGCACAAGTTAATCATCTGGGGACCCCGAGCTGACCCATAGGTTGAGAACCACTGCACTAGAGTGAGAGTTGAGAAAGACATTGTTGGTCAATTAACGAGTCGGCGAGATGCGGCATGCGTATGTGAAGTGTTTGAAAGCATGGTAATAATTAATGAACAGCATCATCTAACAAAACTGTTTTATAAGGTTACACATTAACTGGAATGACATGCTTTTTGTTTTCTGTTTTAGGAGACATATGAAAGTAACGTGTTCTCTTGTGATGCGTACTTCTGATCTTTTTCAAAACAAGTGTGTGGTAAACTTTGGACTTCGGTGTTAAAAGAATTATAAACTGGCAGTTGTGGAGTGGTTTTCTATTGAATGACAGGAGGTTAGAGAGAGCTCTGGAGTTTGATCCTATAGGAGGAACACACCTGTCTACTGTTGAAGAAGTGACCTTAACTTTGGTTAACAGAGGCAATAGTTCTGGTTAACAGTTTCAGTAGCTCTGGTCAATTGAGTTAAATAAACGTCAAAACTCGTGACATTGTGGAGGTTTGTGTCTTCAGAGTAAAGCAAATTAAAACCATTCGCTGTACAACGCAGTCACGTGCAGAGATGCATCCTTATATTAGCTGCTCCCGTTTGTTTAAGTACACTTGCATCATCCTATACTATGTTTTAAAAGTAGTGGCCTTTACTGACTGAAGTGGACATTTTAACGGATGCTATTCAACATAGCATGTCACCTTTCCCTTCAAAAACACACACGCACACACACACCCACACCCACACCCACACCCCACAGTGACACTTTGTCATGGTTGCTTGTCATTGGGTGCTGATGTCATGGTGCAGCAGTCAAAGAATGCTTTCTTCCTGGTCCAACCGGTCTGGTTTCACTGTCTCTGAGTCTCGACTGAGAGTGACTTGAGGCGCGCTGAGCCTTAAGGACAGCCTGGTGTCATCTTGTTGGTCCTCCAGCATTTTGTTTGAAGATAAACACCAATGCTTTGATAAACAGGAAGGTGACAAACGAGTTCTTGTTTTCTAAGAACAAAACTGCAGAGCACCTTAGTTACACCGACTTATGTGCTAACGGAACACACCTTGTCGAGTTGTTGAACTGAGTTGATTATAGTCGTCGGATTTCCTCTTAATCTTTTGAACTAGTTTTCATTTCTTTGTCTTGTAAATGTACATGAGATTGAGATGTGGTGGTGTTGTTGTTCAAGTCCGCTCTAGTAAGGACAAAAGACATTCCACATTGTATTTGCCAAAGTGTGACTAGTGCCGCTGATCATTTCCTCGACATTGCTCACAAAATGAAAGCACAGCGCGACCCCCTGTTACCACATAGTTTTATGAACTCCACAGAGGTCCGACCACATTCTTTTGGCTTTAGTTGGTGTCCCGCCTGAGGGCTGTTTGTGTAATGGGCAATAATACAGTATCTTTAACAGGCACACACAAAGAGCCCCCAGACCACAATAACTGTCCTTTGAACCACTTTCAGCCTGGCGTTGCTATTTTTTGGCCATGCCATTAGAAGTGAAAGTTTTCAAACATTTTCAAAAAGTCCAGGCATTTAGCCAAAAAAGGGCAAGAATAGCAGCTCTACTGTACAAGGCATCACATTGTGAGGAGTTGTGAGCTTGTAGATCTCCTATTTTTCACCCTTTGCCGTACAATGAAGTACTATATCGTCGTTGTCGGGTGGAAACCTCGTATCTCCAAGTTTCAAATGTGTACGTTCTTTCACAAAGTGAAGCCCTGCTTCCTCATACAAGGCCGTCGCACAAAAGTAGTGAAAACAGCAGATCTACAAGCACACAACGCCTCGCGGTGCTAGGCGTTGTGTGCTTGTAGATCGACTGTTTTCACTAGTTTAAATCATTTTTAAAATGAAAAAATGCAAAACAAACGGTTTTGGACATACAAGGTTTTCACCCGACAACAACGATATATAGGGCTTAAGTGGTAAATGCAATGCAAGTGAGGCTAGAATTATCTGGTACAAGTTTAAATTATGACTGTTTTTTTTTATGTCAGAGTCAAAAGGTTAAGTCTGTTTTTAAGTACAGACAGTTCTTGCGATGATGAACGGTGAACAGTGGGTTCATATCATAGGCTTAGGTTATAACATCTGTTTGTTTTTTCTTTATCCTCTGTTTCCTTCCTTTTACACAGGGCTGTGTACCGAGAGTGGTAAGTTTCCTTTAAGGACCGACGCCGTGGGTTTCCTGCTTGAGCAGTCACGCGACCGCATGCATGCTATGGCTCACTAACCCTGCCAAAATGATGTGTGTGCATGCGTGTGCAGGGGCGTCACAAGGGGTAGGAAAGTGGGACTGAGTTACCAGGGCCCAAGGTGGTGGAGGGGCCTTAATTATTTTATACTTTAGCTATTGAAAAATAGCAGATATACAAGCTCACAGCGCGGCACCGAGTGCCGCGCTGCGAGCTTGTAGATCTGCTATTTTTGAAAAGTCGTGAAAATGTGTGCAAATCTTTGAATATATGTATTTTTTTAAGCGAACATTTGTAACTCAAATTTTGCTTCTGGGGGGGTCCCTGGAACTCAATATTTTGAGATGGTGTTCCGTGGCCAAATACATACCACTTTGGGGGTCCTTCACAGGAAAAGGTTTGAGCTCCACTGACATAGAAACATAGGTTTTTCAAAAAACCTCAGAAGGATTTGAAATATTCAAAGATTTTCATGATTTTTCAAAAATAGCAGATCTACAAGCTCGCAGCGCGGCACTCGGTGCCGCGCTGTGAGCTTGTATATCTGCTATTTTTCAATAGTTAAAGCACAGGGGCCCCACAGTGAATCCTTGCACCCAGGGCCCAGAATTTGGTGCGACACCCCTGTGCATGTGTGTGATTGCTTTCTGTTATAATAAGCTAACATTTATGTGAGAGAGAGAGAGAGAGAGAGAGAGAGACTGTCTCTGTCCCCCTCCCAGGGCTGAGAAGGATGCCAGTCTGGGCTGTAATACATGTGTGGGGTGTTTGTTTGTTGTCTGCATGTGTGCATGTGTGTGATGGTGTGACCTGATTATCAACCAAACTCCCTTCAAAGCCAGGTCCTTTTATTTACTGTGGATGGAGAAGAAAAGGTTGTTCCCTGATGCCATCTAGTGGAGCTATGCAGCAACAGCAACGCATGTCCCAGTGTAAACTTTTAACACTGCAGTAAACTTTAATACTTTAGTTTACTAGTAAAATGGAATACTTAGAGGTTTACTGTAAACACATGACATGTGCTAGTTATTATTTACTTATTTGAACAGCTAACGATAATTACATTTAAACTGAAATTAAATTCAAATTGTCCAGTTTTATGCTGTTTGAGCTGCTCCTTGCCCTCCAGATTGTGTTAAAACTAAGCAAATCATTTTCAGTTGTTCAGCAGTATATTGAGCAACTGCATGGCCTACAGTATATCCTGCCTAAAATGAGGAGGAAAAAGAATTGCACCATTTTATAATGAGCATTAGTTAGGACCAAAAATATGAAGATAGTTTTAAAATGGGTGAAGTCGTCCTTTAACCGTTGAAAGGACGTCTCCTAATGGTGTTAATCAGACTAATTGATCTGTTCGATTTTTTCTTTTAGTTTTTATTGCATTGATTCTTTGACATATAAGTAAATATACTTATATGTCAAATCGAATAATTGTCGTAATCGAATAATTGCTAAGAAGCAGCCCTAAGGTCTCTAACCAGTGCCTTTCTGTCAAGCTCTTTTTTTTTTCTTCCTGTCTTCCTCTCAATCTGTTTGTCATCCCCTCTCGTTCACGTTCTCTGTTCCTTTCCCTAAACACCTGCTCCTCTCTCTTTCCCTCCCTCCCTCTCCCTCCCTCCCTCCCTCCAGGGGGAAGACCAACTACATCAACCTGGGATCGTTCCTGATCAAGCCGGTGCAGAGGGTGATGCGTTACCCGCTGCTGATGATGGAGCTGCTGGGAGCCACTCCAGAGAGCCACCACGACCGCGCCCAGCTCACCCTGGCCCTCAAGGCCGTCAAGGAGATCAATGTCAACATCAACGAGTTCAAGCGCAGGAAGGACCTGGGTATGACATGCCTCTCTGCAAACCACATAAACACTGTACAACCCATTTAGACCTGGGTACGACACACCTCACAGCAAACAGAGAGCAGTGATAGCTCGCAGAGAGCAGTGATAGCTGAGTGGTTAGTGTCCATGCCTAGGACTCCGGAGGTCCCAGAGGTCGCAGGTACGATTCCCCGCTCCAGCTATCACTGCTCCCCTCCCCCTGGTGCTCCTTGTGGGCAGCACTGGGTTCAGCTGGGTTAAGCTGGAGAACTGAATTTCCCTCGTGGGAGGACGTAGGTAATTCTTATTCTTATTCTTCAAACACAACCACTGTACCACCTGGATGGCTGTGATTTGGGCACAGCTTCACGTTTCACTTCTAAATGGCACATATTGACTCCCACTCTATGAATTGAGTACAAAAGGACCCCAATGTAAACAAGCCATAGTGCTTCATTGATTGGGTTTAAATCCTATTAGTAGGCCTTATATCTGAACTGTTCTGTCTTGAGCTTTTACTACGCAAACTGCTAATAAAGTATACAATCAATCACCTACGTTGCAACACTGATCCGACCGATATGCCCATATATTGGGCAGAAACCTCATATCTCCATATTCTAACTTTTTCTTTTTTTAATTATGCCCTATTTGATCACACAGCTGTTTCCCAAACGGTGGGTCGGGACCCATGTTAGGGTCGCAGACCAATTCTTACGGGTCGCGAGTAAATATCCCCTTTTTTTGTTTTCCTACAAAAAAATCTATAGATATACATAATACATAATATATTCAGCACATGTGTGCCATTGTTAGTGAAATCTGCTCAGGTGTGTACTGGGCAACCACATCAGTAGTATTACCTGGATCATGTTGCCTCATCTTGCAGAGCTTGTAAACTCTCCTGGGTTCCGAATCCAAACAAAGACCACACATACAGTACCACACTGTTGTTTTCAAACAAATGACAAACTAAAATGGGTCAGAGGACTCACTGTGTGCAGGCCCAGATCCCAAAGTCCAACTAAAGTTTAAAACCGCACTCTCTTTCGCTCAGGTGGCAGAGGGTATTTTTGTTCCCTGAATAGAATGAACAGTAGGCATCAGTTACACCCTAGTTATGTTAGGGTGTAACTGATGAAGGCTGGGGTGTTGCAATGTGTACAGTAGGTGTGTTTAAGAAGTATTGCTGTGCATTAGCCATAACAATCAAGTCATTTTTTCCCCCACAAGAGTGCCTTGGTCAGTATTTTGTTTGTGCATCAACTTTATCAGTGAGTTTCACCTTTTTAACCGTGCACAAATACAAAATCGGTCCAAAATTACGACTAGGATGTGTGCAGGATATTACAGTATGCGTGAAATATACTGATAAATATACAGATAAATGAACACAGAACGCATACACACAGTGAAGCGTTACAGTGTGTGTGTTGTGTAAGCACGTGCTACCTTGATGTAGGTGTGTGTGTAGTGTGTGCACGTGCTAAGTAAGGCTTGGTGTCTGGTTGTTAATGGGTTTCTGTTGATCACGTGGATGCAAGGCACTGCCTATAACGAGTTTTAATACTCTCTACAAGCTGGGTTTAGTTTAGTGTGTCACACGGTCTGTTGGCCTTGTTTTCTCCCTGACTCATGATCCCCCTCTACTGTCCACAGTGGTGAAGTACAGGAAAGGGGACGAGGACACGCTGATAGAGAAGATCTCCAAGCTCAGCATGCACTCCATCATCAAGAAGTCCAACCGAGTCAGCAGCCACCTGAAGCACCTGACAGGGATCTCACCACAGGTCAGTACATTTACCTGACAGGTAGGGCTGTCACAATTATTACATAATCGTCTAATCGCAATTATTTGACATAATCGCAATTATTTTGTGATAATCGTCATAATCGTTAACATGTTGAAAAATGTTTATATATGTTCAAACATGTAAAAAAATGTGGAAATAGCAGATCTACAAGCTCACAACGCGTCGCATCGCGACACGTTGTGAGCTTGTAGATCGGCTATTTCCACTATCAAAGTTATTTTTTTAAGTAGTAAGTTGTCAAACATGTCAGTAATTTCTTTGTATATTTAGGTTTTGTGTCATATCTGCCATGTGCAACTTCAAAGCCTAAAAGCCAAACAGAAATGTAATTATCAACGACAAAAACACAACTAAATCGTTAATCGCCAATTATTTGAGTGACAATTAATCGTCATGTAAAATGTCATATCGTGACAGCCCTACTGACCGGGATCTCACCACAGATCAGTAGTCAATAACATTTACCTGACTGGGATCTCACCACAGATCAGTAGTCAATAACATTTACCTGACTGGGATCTCACCACTGGTCAGTAGTCAATAACATTTACCTGACTGGGATCTCACCACTGGTCAGTAGTCAATAACATTTACCTGACTGGGATCTCACCACTGGTCAGTAGTCAATAACATTTACCTGACTGGGATCTCACCACTGGTCAGTAGTCAATAACATTTACCTGACTGGGATCTCACCACAGATCAGTAGTCAATAACATTTACCTGACTGGGATCTCACCACTGGTCAGTAGTCAATAACATTTACCTGACTGGGATCTCACCACTGGTCAGTAGTCAATAACATTTACCTGACTGGGATCTCACCACTGGTCAGTAGTCAATAACATTTACCTGACAGGGATCTCACCACAGGTGAAGCACTAACTTTTGGCTTCTTGCAAGTTTGTTTGCGATCCACATGTATAGAATTAACCTGTTAAACCCAGGAAAGATTCTTGTGTCATGTTTTACTTTGGCGATTCAAAAATAGCAGCTTGTAGATTTTTATGGAAACATTTTAATTCAAATCTTTGCGTCTGGGGGTCCCTGGAACAACATATTTGGTGGCTAGATTCATATCATTTCGGGGTTCCTTGACATGAAAAGGTTTGATATATTGTAGCAACATGCTTGTCAGAAAACATGATTTAGAATCCATTTGTAGAATTGGCCTGAGTTAACCTCCCTGAATGTATGTAGAATACTGTCTAATGGTATCTGATAGTTTTCTCTTCTTGTATTTCTTTTATCCTCAGATCAAAGACGAGGCGTTTGATGAAGCTGAGAAGAGGTTCAGGCTGCAAGAAAGACTGATCAAGTCGTTCATCAGGGACATCTCTATGTACCTGCAACACATCAGGGTATGTGATTGTGAAAACCATTATTTCATAACTAGAGATAGTATGATATGCATATGTCACAGTATGATTGGTAAACCAGTCGGATTGAAAAAGGTTTTAACCGACGGAGGCGCACAGTCTGAAGGTGACTTGAGCCACGTCCAGAGGCACCGCCAACTTAGGAGAGCGAGTCGCTGTGACGAACTTTGCGAAGTCACCTTCAGCCGACATAGCACCGTCCGAGTTATCGCAAATCTTCGTCCCCCTCCCCAGTCTCGGAGGTAATGAGACGTCATATTTTTTGGGGAGTGTGGGAGGTGAACTCAAACAAAACGAGCACTCCTTGTTCAATCTGACTGGTTTTCCAATCATACTGTGACAAATATATACACACACACACACACACACACACACACACACACACACAAACACACACAGACACACCAGTATTAGTGAATTCATGATCATTGTGATGTGTTTTTGTACAGGAGTCTGCCTCAGTGAAGGTCCTGGCTGCCATCAGTTTCTGTGACATCTACTCTGAGAGAAGTCCCTTCGACCCCGAACGCTTCCAGAGAGCTCACCGCTCCATCAGCGACAAGCAGTTCACACAATTTGTACGACTTTTCCTCCCTTTGTTCTGATTATGATCAATTACCATGATGTTGCATCGGTTTACGCAGGTTCTGTTGTGTGTGCTTGTTGGGAGTACATTTTGTACCGTATGACGGATGAGATGAATACGTCTGTATATACATGTAACGCATTCCTTATTATTAACCCATTTAGGCCTAGAATTATTGAATGCTTTAACCAGTGAAAAATAGCAGATATACAAGCTCACAGCGCGGCACCGAGTGCAGCGCTGCGAGCTTGTAGATCTGCTATTTTTGAAAAAATGTGTGCAAATCTTTGAATATATGTATTTTCAAAGCGAACGTTTGTAACTCAAATTTTGCTTCTGGGTGGTCCCTGGAACTAGATATTTTGAAATGGGTGTCCGTGGCCAAATAAATATAATTCTGGGGGTCCTTCACATGAAAAAGTTTGAGAACTACTGTCATAGTAGTCTCTCAAGAACAGACTAACAGAGCTCCAGTTAAGTGAAAAGGACCTTTTCTTTGACGATGGCTGGCCAGATTGCTGGCATAGAAACATAGGTTTTTTTCCAAAAATCTTAGAAGGATTCAAAAGACACTTATAGAATCGGGTCAAAATTCTAATTTTCACGATTTTTCAAAAATAGCAGATCTACAAGCTCGCAGCCGCGCTGTGAGCTTGTATATCTGCTATTTTTTTATATTTAAAGCATAAAATATTGCGTCATAATGTGTTCAGGCCTAAATGGGTTAAAATAACTCCTCCGGTGTCCTAAACTAAACATAGGTTTAGTTTTAACCATATGAACCCTGGACAAGGCAATTGAATTTGTATAGCACATTATCAACAACAAGGGCAATGTGCTTTACACAGAACATCAAGCTAAGCTTATAAGCACAGTAATAGAATTATAAAATGACATTAGGATGCATAAAACAAAATAAGTAGAAAATAATACCGGTAGTTCCTTTGCAGAAGAGAAAAGAGAAAAGAAAATAAGTCAATCAAAGGCAGCGGCAAACAGAAAAGTCTTTAGTTGTGTTTTAAAAATACATTTCAGCAGACCTTCAGTTTCTGGGAGTTACTGTAGTTCCAGATATGTGGTGCACAAAAACTAACTACTAAACCCTAGGATCCCTATTCTGGTGGTGCGACCATTCAGAGAAAAAATATTTTAGCCTCTAATGGAATATCCTAAATAGGGACACCAGGCTGAAAGTGGTTAAATGTGCTTGATTTGGCCACACTGACCATATAAGCACCTCCCTTAACTCCCTCGTCTCTCCTCTCCTCTCTGAGAGTGAGAACAACAGACTCACTCCCTAGCATCCACTGTGGTCTGAAGACTCACCTCTTCAGACTCCACCTTGCCCACCTTCGATGACCATACGTGTAATTTAGATAGCATTGTTATATAGACCGAGGTCAGGCCATTTTTCGACTTGACATTCTATCGCTTCAATTGATGTTTTGATTTGTTTTGGAAATCTTTTGAATAGGTTATTGGTCTACTTATGTTTTTTTTGGATGACTATTTCTATGCAATTGATGTGTTGATGTATTACCACGTGCTGTCCTTGCTTATTGTAAGTCACTCTGGATTAAGAGCGTCTGATAAATGCCTAAATTGTAAATCATCTCCTCCTCTGAGCAGAAGGAGCGCACGGACGCCCTGGTCATCGACCCTCTCACCCAGCTGCTCCTGATGTTCGCCGGGCCTCACAAGCTGATCCAGAAGCGCTTCGACAAGCTGCTGGACTACGACAGCTGCAAGGAGCGAGCTGAGAGGCTGAAGGACCGCCGCGTGCAGGACGAGCTCACCGCCGCCAGGAACAACTACGAGGCGCTCAACGCCCAGCTGCTGGACGAGCTGCCCAAGTTCCACACGGCCGCCGAGGAGCTGCTGACAGGCTGCGTGAGGGCCTTCGCCCAGGCTCAGAAGGACTTCATGAAGAGGACGCTGGGGGAGCTGAAGCCACTGCTGCAGGTACTGTTCCCTACCGTGTGTGTGTACCAAATTTCCCCACAAGTATAGTAGAATTTGAGAGATTGACATCCTGAGGACGATCTCCCGGGTCTCCACTAGAGAGACATTTTGGAGGTTAGGGGGGCTGGGCTAAAGGTTGTTGCACAGTGCTGCGTTTTTTGGGCCGAATATCGGAGTGAATTTCGGAGCGCGTAAATACAAAAATCAACCTTACGTTATGTCAATCACGTTTGCACACTGCTGCTCGTTTCGTATTTATTTTCGGACCAGGGTTGATTTTTTTTCGATTTTCGCAACTGTCACCACTGGGTCCTTTGCTCTCTCTCTCTCCTCTCTCTTTCCTTGGCCTGAAAAATGCTTTCAGGAATTTCGGATTTTCAAAACGAATAAACACAGTGCAGTGTGCAACCAGAGTATTATTTTATACTATTTTTATAGCAATATTCAATGCTGTCCTGAAATGTTGATGTCCTCATATTTAGTCATTGTTTTAGTCATCATAACTTTGTTTGTAATTAGTTTTCATTTGGATTTTGTCAGTAAAGAAAGGTAGGTCATAGTGTTAGGCCATGTTTACACGGAAACACGGTGACGCAATAGCGATTGAAAGCGCTGTCGTCTGCATGCCAGGTGGCTTGGTGAAGGTGACGCTCTGTCAGATAGACCAATCGTGCATGCGCAGAACCACTCCCGTTCTACTTCCTATCACATGACGTTTTGTCATTTACTCCGTTTCTTCTGTTTACATTGGAGACGGGACGCGGCATGTTTTCAAAAATATCCACTCTGGAAAGCGGGTTTCACTTTGGATTCAACCCTCGAAAACGTTGTCGTCTAAACTGACGACACATCTGACGCTTTATTTTACTGCTTACTCTAGAGAGTGTTGTCGTCCCAATTGGGGCCTTAGTGGATGAACTGAACACGTCTCTCTCTCTCCCTCTGTGTCTCCTCAGTTCTCAGCGTCCGGCATGGAGGGTAACCTGGTGTCGGTGTTCCAGGAGGAGTACGGCCGCGTGCTGCAGCTCCTGCAGAGCTTCAGCTTCTGTCCAGAGAACCTGCCTCCCTCCACGGCTCCACGCAAAGCCTTCGACAAGAAGACCCTGGAGAAACAGAGCTCCAAGAAGAGCCTGCAAGGACCTGTGAGTAGTGGACCTCCTGTTATAGAGTCAATTCAATTCAAATAGCTTTATTGGCATGAATGTAACAATGAGAATATTGCCAAAGCATCAAGTGAGGTGAAAAAGAAAAGAATAATAACAAAACAACAATATTGAACATACAAATAAAATACAATATTCATTATGATAAGTCATAATGATTCAAATGTGCGGAATTGATCTGTGTGTGTCAAGATATAGTCCATTGTCAAGATAGTCACATGAGTGTATTGTTTGCTTACGTGTCCCTCAGTTTGTGACATGCGGTCACATATTGTGCTGCAGGTCCCTCTCCTAGTAGAATGTGTTGTTTATCATTGTCATCTAGAACTGTGAAGTTTGGAGTCAGTCAAATGTATTGTCACATGATCACAGGTTTTTCTTCAGAATATGTATGACACTGATTTACTACAATACTATGGCACATTAGGAGTTCACTGGTACTAGTGGTTCTCAAATGTTTTATTTGCAAGGACCCCCATAACATAAACCCCATAAGAGTGTGCAAATGGAACACTCAGAGTTACTGACATGTTATGGTCATTCAGGGCTAGTGTTTCTGGTAAGGCTGGGACTTTAACTGATTAATTGCGATTAATTAATTACAGAAAATTAACGCGATTAAAAAAATTAACGCATTTTAATCGCACTTAGTTTTTGCACCACATAACCTTCAGTTTCGGGCATACCGATCATAGCGATGCACCAACCAAGAAGAGACAACAAACGCAAAGGGAGAAGTAGCCGATCAGAGCGCTTTGCTTGGCCCAGTGGATGCGAAATTTAGATTAAAAAAACTCACTTGTTGATTCACTCGTACAACAAAATGTGTTTTACTTGAAAAAAAAATGCTTCTCAGGTAAAATATCAATGTGCGATTAAAATGCGATTAATTGCGATTAATTAATCACAGAGCCTGTAATTAATTAGATTAACATTTTTAATCGCATCCCAGCCCTAGTTTCTGGTAGTGTATGTGGCAATATTTAAGTTGTACAAATATGTCCACCACAAGCCAGCAAGGCGCTGCTGAGCCCTTTAACAGGTTTACAGGTGTAAGTAAAATGTCTCATTCATTTGGTTTTGTCCTGCTTTGCTTCCAGCCCAACTGCTCCCTCCAGACTGACCAGCAGAGGGCAGGCCTCCTGGCTCGGTTCAGCCCAGACAAGCTGTACCAGGCGGAGAGGAACTTCAACGCGGCCCAGGACCTGGACGTGTCGGTGCAGGAGGGGGACATGGTGGGGGTCATCAAGCAGCAGGACCCCATGGGCAGCCACAACCGCTGGCTCATCGACAACGGAGGTACGTCTTTATCTGGGAGATGAACACTAGCATGGGATCCACACTCTCTCACTCGCTACTCGGTCTAGCCGGGATCCTACATGTATCGTATTTTAATTACTGTACGTAGGCAAGTCAGGAAATAACATTTACATTGGACAACACTGGTCGCACTGTACTTTTTGATTTCTCACAGGAGAGTCCACTTAAAAATCACATCCTTCTTATATGGAGGAGGACAGTGTTACACTATAGCACGGACAGCTCAAATGTAACTCTGTGATCTGTTTAATCCACTGATCTGTGAAGGTGGAAGGTCCTTCCTAAATAGCGTGCGCGCGCGCGTTTGTGTGTGTGTGTGCGTGTCAGTGCTCTAATGCAGTGTTTCTCAAATGGGTAAAATGGGAATTTGTATTTTACTGTTATCGGTGATGATAAAACATTGACAGAGTTTGTGTGAACCTGTTTATCTGTACATGTCTAAACCAAATTACATCAATTACTTGACTAGCAGTAACTGTTATTGAATAGAAAGCAATGTGTATTTGCCATTATGCTGTTGTATTTGTTACGCATTGACATTGGACTTTTGATGTAAATGGGGAGTGAAAGGGGGTACTGCAGCCAAAAAAGATTGAGAAGCACTGCTCTAATGGTGTCCACCGTCCTCTCCGTCCTCTCCTGCAGTGACCAAGGGCTTTGTCTACAGCTCCTTCCTGAAGCCCTACAACCCTCGCCGCAGCCACTCCGACGTCTCCATCGAGAGCCAGTCGTCCAACGAGTCTGGCTACGGCGGGTCCTCGCCGGTGTTCTCGCGGCAGAACAGCAACAGCACGCTGACCTTCAACCAGGACACGGCCACCGTCAGCTTCTCTGCAGCGCCGGTCGCTCCGCCGCCGCAGCCCGAGGGCCACTCGTCACCTCGCCTCTCCTCCCAGAGGAGCCACGCCCCCCACAGGGACCCTCCCGCCCCGGCCGCCTCCACCAATCACAGCTCCTCGGTCAACTCCTCGCCGCGGAATCCTCCTCCAAATCACAATCACCACCACCGGGAGTTTCCGACGGAGCACACCGCGCATCATCACCACCGCTCCTCCTCGTCCAATCACAGAGACGCGCCGGACGGCGGCAGGAACTGGCACCACAGGGATCCTCCGCACGACGCCAGTCGCGCGAGCCGAACGCCCGGCGGCCACAGGGAGGTGTCGGACACGTCGGAGACGGACTCGTGTTCGTCGCTGAGAGACGGCGGTGGCTCGCGGAGGCATAACGTCATCCAGGACAACAAGGACAGGGGCTTCGGTTCGCTGGGGCGGCGGAACGGAGACGCCGGCGGTCACAGGAAGTCTCACTACCCTGCCGACGAATACCTGGAGCCGGAGCTGCCGGAAGCGGAGCAAGAGAGTGAATTAGACGGACACCAGGTGAGATTGCCATTGTCGAAAAATGTATGTTTTTAACCCATTTAGACAACAGATAATGTTACAAAAAGCGATTCCTCGACTGAAAGGTATAACAACGATTAGGTGTTTCAGTAACCACTTGAACCCTTTCCCGCGCATGTAATAATAGGCGAATATTTGGTGGAAATAGACAGTCTACAATGTCACAACACTAAGGAGCTTAGTAGAAGTAGAAGCTTGTAGATCTGCTGTTTTCGACAAATCGATTTGGTGTAGAAGGAAAAGAGTACAGGGCCAGCTATAAATGACCCTGGTCAATTATAAGAAATACTGTATGGTTTGTCGCTGGTTCCCAAACATTGGGTCGGGAACCATTTTTGAGTCTTGAGCAAAAAAGGTTTGGGAAACACTGGTTTAATAACGTTCAAAACATTAGAAATTTGGTCCTGAACCCTGCTAAATGGTGAAGTCTTTTCTCTCTCTCTCCCCAGATCTACTACGCCATCTACTCCTTCAGCGCCCGCTGTGCCAACGAGCTGAGCATCTCTGCCAACCAGCGCGTGCGCATCCTGGAGTTCCAGGACATGAACGGCAACGGGGAGTGGTGGCTGGGCGAGACCGAGGGCCAGCGGGGCTACGTGCCCTCCAACTACATCCGAAAGTCTGAGTACACATGAGCCCCCCGAGAGGGTGGAGGAGGAGAGCACCACCACTGCCTTCAGAGACACAGAGAGGGTGGAGGAGGGGAGCACCACCACTGCCTTCAGAGACACAGAGAGACGGACGGACGGAGGGTCCCTGTCCTTTATGAGAGCTGTAGGAACGGACATTACTACAGACTAAACGTGGAAACTCCAGGCGAAAATACAGAACAAGCTAAAAGAGAGAATCCGGACAGACAGACGGACAGATGGACGGACACCTGGTCACTCGTTTTGGATCTGTCGTGGGATTTTTTGCAAGTGAACCTACTGGCTTTGCTAATCTGGAAGCTGGTGTTATATGCCTATATTTATAGACCACTTTTTTATTTTATTTTTTACTTGCCGGGACCGTATATATATATATACTGTTTTCCTTTCTATACTGTGTTATTGTAGCATACCTGCGCCGCCCCAGGCATTCATTCCCCATAGACTCTTCTCTGGACGAGTGCATCGAGAAAACAGTATTTGGAATGATCGCACGAGGAGGTTTTTGCAATGGAAATGTGAATGCTTATTTTGAGTTCGGACATTTAAAGATCTACAGTACATCGGTCCGACAGCGTGCACTGGGGTGTGTGGAAAGAAAACATGACATTCGGGGGCCTGGGGGTTTCAGCACTAATCGAGAGCGTACGTTAAAAGATGAGTTTACGGCGCACTGCGTTACGCGAGGCACTAGACGAACCGTGGTAGCGAACGGGGAGCCGTGAAAAGCTCGCTGAGCTTTGGAAGGCATGAAGATTTACAGCCAATAATACGTGCATAATATGGAAATGAAACGGAGACTGTGGAGGGCTCAGGCTTAACAAAAAAAATCAACAAGGTCCAGGACAGCTCTCCCAATAATCATCTGATGTTTCGGGCAAGACGGCCTTCTTCAACAGTAGTAAGCAGGCCGTCTAGTCCGAGATGTAAAAAATAAAGTTATGTAATGTACCCAAGAAGAAGGACGTCACACTAGTCTTTTCATCAAATACTTTCCCAAGTTCCAGAATTATTCCAAGTATATAAAACAATCCAGAACAATTCCAGAATGGCAGACGACGACTTAATCTGCGTGGTTTAGTAACACTCCCTCCTCTCTGGACGTTTACACAACTTTCCCTGAATGTTTTTTATCAGCTGGGTGAAACCAACAGGGTGATGAATGACCCTGAGATGCTCTTTGAGACGGAAGTAAAAAAATAAAAACCGGTATGTCTCTTAACCCAGAACATGATATATGAAACAACGCTGTATATTTGAGAATGTATTGATGCACTCCAGTGTAAAGAAAAGTGATCACTGTTTTCATTTGAAATAAAACGAAGCGGAGCTGAGAGGTGCAAATGGACGTCCATGATCTTTTGATGTTGATGTTTGTTTAGGAGACCGTTGGGGAGACGATTGCAATGAAATCAGATGAATCTGCTAAAACAATTCAGAGTTGAGGAAATAATTATGCATGAAATAACTGAACGTAAGGTTAAATGTGAACACTAAAGCTGGTTGCACACTGCACTGTGTGTTTTCGTTGCGTTTTGGAAATCCGAAAGCCGTAGGCCAGGGAGAGAGAGGAAAGGGAGAGAGAGAGCAAGGGACTCGGAAAATCGGAAAAAATCAACCCTGGTCCGAAAATAAATACGAAACGGGCGGAAGTGTGCAAACGTGATTGACATAACGTGAGGTTGACTTTTTTATTTACGCACTCCGAAATTCACTCCGATATTCGGCCCGAAAAACGCAGCCGCGTGTAAAGACCTTTAGGGTGGCAAAAAAAATGTTGCTTGGGAGAATTTGGTGAGCATGTCATTATAGCAGAAATATTCATGTAAAAAAAGAAAACATTGACAATGTATTTTTGTTATTCATTTGACCGTATATTATAACTAAGGTTATATGATGGTTAAGATCTTAAATTTCCTCCTGTAATTCATTCATAATATCACCATTTAAAATTGAGCATTTATTGCATTGCATAACAGACATATTACTGAATCACAACATATCAGGTGCACTGAATTACAGTATTATAGTAGAAAAACGTTAAACTCCTTAGTTGTCATAAATGTGTCTTTTATGTGCGGTCATCTGTCCGTTTTGTTTGGACTGCAAATCTCTGCGCGTTGAGAAACCCTCGTTCAGCAAATAAACAAGGGTTAAACCATCAGCATGTATTGATCGTAGAAATCGTTTTGGCTTTGTAATGTAGATTATTCATACTTTAAATCAGGCCACACTCTAAACTAATTATTCTCAAACGTTTTAATTTCAAAGACTCCCACTTTGATTTACAGTACATAAGTTTCCCTGCATGGACCCACATTTGAAAAATTATCTCTGGGGACCCCTATCTCCATTGTAGAATCCTCAGTGTTTATTTAACTCTGACAGTATACAAATAGAACCAGTACTAAGGGTCCATTTGGTTCCATTTGCACAAATGCATGGATGACAATTTCTATGGAACAACTGATCTTAGTTTGGCGATATTACGGAGGCGATAAAAGCAAAGTCAAACCCGATTCTATAAGTGTCTTTTGAAACCTTTTAGTTTTTTTGAACTAAAAGTTTCTATGTCAGCAATCTGGCCAGCCATCGTCAAAGAAAAGGTCCTTTTCACCTAACTGGAGCTCAGTTAGTCTGTTCTTGAGAGACTACTATGTCAGTGGTTCTCAAACTTTTTCATGTGAAGGACCCCCAAAATGATATTTATTTGGCCACGGTCGGACCCGCATCTCAAAATATTTCGTTCCAGGGACCCCCCCCCCCCCCCCCAGAAGCTAAACTTGAGTTACAAACGTTCGCTTTAAAAATACATATATTCAAAGATTTGCACAAATTTTCACGACTTTTTCAAAAATAGCAGATCTACAAGCTCGCAGCGCGGCACTCGGTGCCGTGCTGTGAGCTTGTATATCTGCTATTTTTCACTGGTTAAAGCATTCAATAATTCTATGACCCAATAAAACGGTCAGCAACATCTGCAACAACCTCATCTGGTGCAACAATTGCAAAATTATTTCGCACTTAATTGCAACAAGTTGCTGGCCATCCAGTGATCTTGATGGCGGATAGACACTCGTGCAAGAAGACTTTTTAAAGTGGAGTCTCCTGTTGGAAATCAATGCTGGTAGCTGATGATTAACAGGTAGGAGGATCTGTGTGTTTTCCATAGAGAGTATTTAGGGGGAAACGTTCTAATGAACAGATTTACTGCTGCTCTGCGGTACCGTCTCCAACATGGGCTTCTCTGTGCTGACCCTCGTGGGTCTGTGTGTTCTCTCAGTGCTGGGACAGGACTATCACGTGAGTATGAACCAGTGTTTCATTTAGTTTTATACTAAACGTATTTAGGCCTAGGATTATTGAATGCTTTAACTATTGAAAAATAGCAGATATACAAGCTCGCTGCGAGCTTGTAGATCTGCTATTTTTGAAAAAGTCGTGAAAATGTGTGCAAATCTTTTGAACATAATATGTATTTTCAAAGCGAACGTTTTTAACTAAAATTTTGCTTCTGGGTGGTCCCTGGATCTAAATATTTTGAGATGCGGGTCTGTGGCCAAATAAATATCATTTTGGGGGTCCTTTACATGAAAAGGTTTGAGAACCACTGACATAGTAGTCTCTCAAGAACAGACTAACTGAGCTCCAGTTAAGTGAACAGGACCTTTTCTTTGACGATGGCTGGCCAGATTGCTTACATAGAAACATAGGGTTTTTCAAAAAATCTTAGAAGGATTCAAAAGACACTTATAGAATCGGGTCTAGCAGATCTACAAGCTTGCAGCGTGGCACTCGGTGCCGCGCTGTGAGCTTGTATGTCTGCTATTTTTCACTGGTTAAAGCATTCAATAATTCTAGGCCTAAATGGGTTAAACATATTTTAGTCCTCTGAAATGTCTGCAGAAACATTTGTGTATTGTGAGGCTCATATTTTAAGCTTGATCTACGGTGGGATAGCTGAGCAGCCTGAGCTATATCGTTGACCCAGGGGTCAACGATATATATATGTCCATGCAAATATTTGATTTTCTTTTTCACACACCATTATAATCTTATTTCGATCATAATTACTTGATCAATTACTGAGTCTCCAGGTTTTCATCCAAACATGTATGACACTGATTTATTGATGACACATTACTTTACACATTTATGGACATTAGGAGTCCAATTGTACAGTGGTTCTCAAACAAGCACTCCCATAACTCCATTTAGATTTTGATTTGAGCTAGTTTCTTGTAACATTATTGTCTGCTCATTTGGCATGTCCATGGAAATAATTGAATTTGGACAAAAATGTCCATCACAAGCCAACTTGGCGATTGATTTTTGTGCAACCTCTTGTCCAATGTGCAGTAAGTTGTGTCGTTTCAAACATTTGCACAGCGAGGCTACAGTGCAACCACTGTCGGTTCAAGTGCCACTTTAACCCATTTAGAACGGGTACACATTTTGTGTATCATTATTTTATGCTTTAACTATTGAAAAACAGCAGATATACAAGCTCACAGCGCTGCGAGCTTGTAGATCTGCTATTTTTGAAAAATCGTGAAAATTTTAATTTTGACCCGATTCTATAAGTGTCTTTTGAATCCTTCTAAGATTTTTTGAAAAACCTATGTTTCTATGTCAGCAACCTGGCCAGCCATCGTCAAAGAAAAGGTCCTTTTCACTTAAATGGAGCTCAGTTAGTCTGTTCTTGAGACACTACTATGTCAGTGGTTCTCATACTTTTTCATGTGAAGGACACCAAAAATGATATTTATAATTTGGCCACGGACCCCCATCTCAAAATATTTAGTTCCAGGGACCACCCAGAAGCAAAATTTGAGTTACAAACGTTTGAAAATACATATATTCAAAGATTTGCAAACATTTTCACAACTTTTTTCGAGTGCCGCGCTGCGAGCTTGTAGATCTGCTATTTTTCACCGGTTAAAGCATTCAATAATGGGATAATATATATAATGTTTTCCCTCTGGTGAACCTTGCTGTTCTAGGTCATCGTAGAAAGCGAACCAGTTGGTAAGAACGATTTAAATGTGCATTTCTCTCCTAAATTAAATGAAAAACTGCTTTGTTTGTACATAAAGAGCTAATGTTTGTGTTGTTATTACAGTTTATGATTATTATGATTACGACGTATTGCCAGCAGAAGAGACTACTTATGATGACTGGCTGTATGACCTCATAGACTACACCAGTAAGTATGTTCTGATATCATTGATGTCGGGCAGCCAAACCTCTCATCTCCATAATTCTGTTTGTGTGTTTTCTTTTTTGTAAATTTACGCCCAGTGACGTGCAGAGAATGTTAGACTTTTCTAAAATGTTCTTTTTGGTGGAAATATCGAAAATAGCAGACCTCCTGCCTGAAGGCATGGAAAGAGGGCATTTGCATTTCTTTTAAGTTTTTTGTGTTTGTATTTCTTTATACATAATTATAGGCAAATATATCAACAATCAATTGATTTTTCTTTGTATAATCGATTAGGTCTTAAGGCCTAGTTTAAAGTTTGTCGTACAATAGTGTCACACAAAAATACCAGGTCTACAAGCTATACAAGCTCTGCTATTTTCGCTATAAAACAAATTGCAGGGGGGGAAAAACATTTCTTCTCTCTGTCTTCTATTGCAATTCAAATACTGTGTTAATGTGCAATGTTAAAAAAATAAATCAACTTTATGCACTGACAGTAGAACCCTGCCAGCGCGGCACATAGGCGGCTCGGTCGGTCAGTGACAGTTGTTGTTGTGTGTCTGTCACCCACAAGCGTAACTTGTATAGGGTTGATGGGTTTAATAAACCCAAGGGCCCCCCTACTGGGGACAGTATTATAAATTCATAGGCTATTATATCGTCATTGTCGGGCAGAAACCTTGTATCTCCATGTTTCAAATGTGTACGTTTTTTCGCAAACTAAAGCCCTGAATCATCATACAAGGCCGTCGCACCAAGGTAGTGAAAACAGCAGATCTACAAGCACACAACGCCTCGCGGTGCGAGGCATTGTGTGCTTGTAGATCGTCTGTTTTCACTAGTTTAAATCATTTTTAAAATGATAAATGCAAGATGAAGAGTTTTGGACAAGCCAAGGTTTCCACTCGACAACGACGATATGTATTTTGTCATTTCCAATATATCATGGGTCTCTAATCTCCTAATCTATGGGCCCCCCTCACGGCAGTACAGGGCCCTTTTGATCTGAAAACCCATGCAGAATAAGATCTAATTTCTCCCCTGCTGTCACCACATCCAGACGAGTGTGACCCAAACCCCTGTCTGAACGGTGGCAGCTGTGACACGGCCGCTGACGGAGGCTTCATGTGCGTGTGTCCTGATCGCTACAGCGGCAAGAAGTGTCAAACTGGTACCACAGATCCTTTTTTTATCTTCTACATAGGGCTGTCACAATTATTACATAAACGTCTAATCGTGATTCTTTTGACATAATCGTGATTATTTTTTCATAATCGTCATAATCGTTTCCATGTTGAAAAATGTTCATATATTTAAAAAAAAAGGTCAAACATAGTGGAAATAGCAGATCTACAAGCTCACAACGCGTCGCATCGCGACGCGTTGTGAGCTTGTAGATCGGCAACTTTGATGATGGAGAGGGCCACTATATTTTCACCTTCACTCCAGAGGGCCAGATTGCATGTTGCTACGTCCTACTTTGTCATTCTAGTATCTCAAAAGAAGCAAAAATAGCAGATCTACAAGCTCAAAACGCTGCGATGCGTTTTGAGCTTGGAGATCGGCTATTTTTGCTTCTTTTGAATTGGAATCCTGAATTCGTTTTTGTTCTTTTTTTAATTGGAATCCTCAAATGTAACATTTTGATTTCATTTCAATGTAGTTACTCACGTTAACTTTATGAACCTAAATACAAAAACAATGGACATAAAAAAAGACATTTTAATACTACTATACTAGTCATTAAGCTACTAATATAGACTGACGGAATTAAAGCAGATCATGTTTGGAATTGTAACAGCTGAAATCAATACTATATCGGTATTCTGGTATTAACCTGCGGGCCGCATTAAGTGAAGGTGGGGGCCGCATGTGGCCCCAGGGCCGCCAGTTGCCCATGTATCTATGCCAAGGGTTCCCAAACTTTTCAGGCTGCGTCCCCCATGATAATCAGTTGAGGCATTACATTTAGTTTGACTCTTTTCCACAGATAGATATTCTGAAAATAGCCTCACACAAGCTCACAACGCCTCACACTGTGAGGTGTTGTGATCTTATTTGCCTCTTTTTTTATGTGACAGTTTGGCCAATTGTGTATAGGAAAGGTCTTAAAAGTACTTAAATTGTCCCAGAATAACTTGAGGAACGCCAGTGGTTTTCAACCAGTGGTCCTTGAGGAGGTTCCAGGTGGTCCCCAGCTAAACGATGTGAATTATCGCTTTGAGATACCCGATGAAGGTTTATTAGTAAGACCGAAATAAACTACTGCTGTAAAATGAAGTCATGACGTTATCTCCCTTTGCCACATTAATTAATTGCAATATCCTGAGATATGAAGTTGAGCTTTGATATGACTGGAAAGGTCTGTGCAGACTGTACCAACTGTTCTATATAGTAGTCATAGGTGTCTGTAACAAAGCTTCCACACTGACTGTATTGTATCGTTGTGCAGTGAAAGATGTTTGTAAGAACGTGAAATGTGGCCATGGACACTGTGTGATAACAACCACTCCACCGTACCACGAGTGCAAGTGCAAAGTCCCCTTCAAACAGCCCGACTGCAAGAAAGGTACCTTTTTAACCACATTCTCTCTGTATACAGTATAAGAACATGCAACAACATACTATTTAAAACGTATTCTAAATCTTGATTTGTGCTTGAAGACAATTACTTAAATACTTTGAAAATTTAATCAGAGTCTTCATTTATTATTATATTTATCATTTTCTTAAAGTCATTATGCATGACTTTTGAAAAACCTGGATTGTGCACTCCGGGTAGGGAATGAGACTTTGGCCCAGGTGAAGGAGATTGATTGATTGATTGATTGATTGATTGATTGGTTCTCCAGTGGCCCCGTGCAATCCCAGCCCCTGTGAGAATGGAGGTTCTTGCATTAAGGGTCGCTCGCGGCCGTACTACCGCTGTGACTGTCCTAGAGGATACAGCGGGAAGTTCTGCCAAGTTGGTAAGTAATAAATACACCCATCATTTTGTCTGAGTGGAAAAATACCTCATTTCAAGATACACTTGATTCCTCTGAAACATATGCTTATCATGGACTAAATGTAGTCGCTTCTTTCTCAACTTCAACTCTCAGCTTCTTTCTCTACTCTCATCAGAAACTGCACACGCATGGTCAATACTGTTGACTAAATTCATTCTAGAAAACTATCGGTCTGGATCTAGAGATCATGTGTCCCGTGAAAGAAATAGTAGATGTACAAGCTTGCAACGGTGCATTTAACCCATTTAGTCCTAGAATTATTTGAGAGCTTGTATATCTGCTATTTTTGAAAAATCGTGATTTCTTTTGCAAGACTTTGAATATATATATATTTTTTAAATAATTTGTAACTCAAATATTTGCTTCTGAGTGGTTCCTGGAATAACATATTTTGAGATGAGGGTCCGCGGCCAAATACATGTCATTTTGGGGGTCCTTGACATGAAAAAGTTTGAGAACCACTGATTTGGAAGAAGGATTTGGAAGACGTTTATAGAATCGGGTCAAAAATATTCAAAGACTTGCACAAATGTTAAATTGCTTTTAATGACATGACATTTTTTCTAATAATCTGCATTTGGACGTTTCCAGGCCCTAAGGACTGTTACGAGGGAGATGGAGAGTCGTACAGAGGTAAGGTCAGTGTGACGGACGGAGGAGAGGAGTGTCTGGACTGGAACTCCTACGTGATCACCAAGGCAGGAGGAGATCCGCTCACCGAGTACCAGGGAGACACCGGTGTTGGACCACACAACTACTGCAGGTGAGGGACCCACACATTCACTATGGCAGGGGTCTTCAACGTTTTCAGGCCAAGGACCCCTTAGAAGAGAGAGAGAGATGACGCAGGGACCCCCACTACATATTGTATAAATGTGTGATGGAGATTCTCATCGATTTCATAGAAAGATTCATAGACTTGTTTGACACTTAAACCACTTAAAATCTTCAATTATGTCGATACTTAGTAAACTTGACCTTTCACTCTGTAATTTGTCTGCTCCTTGTGACCTCTACACCAAACCTATTAGACAAAAATAGCTGATCTACAAGCTCTCAACGCCTCGCAACTATCTGCTATTTTTGGCAAAAGTTCTCCTCAAGAGTATACTGTAGGGATGCAAGGGTTCAAGTTGTTCATTTAAAATAATTATCCTATCACAGAAGGATTTGGCGGCCCCCCTGTTGTAACTCTGAGGACCCCCTAGGGGCCCCGGACCCCCTGTTGAAGACCCCTGCACTATGACGTTCATTCTGCACAGTAGTAACATCCTCAGAGGCAATACGGAGGCAGAGTGTGTACACACAGAACCAAATGGACCCTTACACGTCCATCTGGAGTAAAGCTACACACAGAAAACACTGAGGAGAAGTTTGAGTGTGTAAAACAGACCCGTTTGGACCATTCACAGAGTTAAATTGATACTCTGTGTAGTTGTTAGTTTACTTACTTACTTAGGCCTTTATAGGAACATAAGCCACTGATCAAACTCCTCCATCCTCTCTGCTCTTGTGTCCTCCGATCCATTTGTTGCCATGACAGACCTTCACCTTCATCTCCAGCTCTCCAGGTGGCTCTCTAGGCTTTCCCCGAGGGGGTGCTTTCCCCCTTGCTCCTGCTTTGCTGGTTCCATGTTAGAGCATGTTTTGTTATTGAACTATTTTCTCTTACAGTAAGTGTGTACTAGTTGTTAACTGCTCCACTGCTTAAGTTTACTTTGTCACAATACGCTACAAGTGTGTGGCACTCATCAAAGTCCCGGCTAATCGTCAATGGTAGTCAATGAACTTGCAATGTTCTGAATTCTCTCACTTGAGCAGGAGTCCACATGTCTCAGCATCAGTGGTGAGCAGTCTTTCTCAAAGTCCCGTAACTCCTTAAGTGGGATCCAGGGACCACACTAAAGGAGTTGCGGGTCTGTAACTCCGAGATTAGAGTTAAGGTGGTTGCACACTGCTGCATTTTTCGGGCGAATTTCGGAGTGCGTGAATAAAAAAATCAACCTCACATTATGTCAATCACGTTTGCACACTGCCGCCGGTTTTGTATTTATTTTCGGACCAGGGTTGATTTTTTTCGATTTTCGCAGCTGTTGCACTGAGTCCCTTGCTCTCTCTCTCTTTCCTCTCTCTCTCCCTGGCTTTTGGATTTCGGATTTCCAAAACGCAACGAAAACACGCAGTGCAGTGTGCAACCACCTTTAGAGTTTCATAATGTACATTGGGGCCCCAGAGATCAAAAACAATATCAAAAGGGGGAAGGGGTCCTTGGCCTAGTCTGATGCGTATGAAACTGTGGGTCCTTTTAGGAACCCAGACGGAGAGAGCAGACCCTGGTGCTTCCTAGAGCGGAATGGCACTCTGAAGTGGGACTTCTGTGCAGTCAGGGAATGTTCTGCAGGTACACCGGATGCACACACCTAGCCCTGCGCTCATCCAATTTATTTATATAGCACATTTTACAAACACTGGGTTTCCAAAGTACTGCACAATAAAAGGTATAAAAACAATCAGGAAAAGTAATCAGAAACATTTTGATAAAATAATAAAGTAATAAATAAACCCATAAAAGTAAATAAAAGCAACAGTGAAAATATCAGCTATCAGCCGGAGACACATTGTTCTAAAATAATAAACATAGAATAAAATAAAACCCGTAAAAGTAAGTCAAAGCAGCAGTAAAATCAGCAGGAGAAAGCCAAAGTTTAAATATGGGTCTTAAGGCGGCATTTAAAAGTTTCAACAGTAGGGGCCGTTTTGATATGGTTCACGCTTAACCTCTCCCTCCATCCCGTCTCGTCTCGTCCAGTCCCGGCCACACAGCCCCCTCCTCCCTCCGCCAAGCCGGACGTCCTGGCGGGTCAGTTCTCGCAGTGCGGGCGCCCCCAGACGGTGCGCCAGGGCAGGATCTTCGGGGGCAGAAAGACGGTGCCCGGGGCCCACCCCTGGCAGGTGTCCCTGCAGTTCAGACCCCGCGGGGACCCCTCTGGAGCCTTCGAGCACCTGTGTGGAGGGATCCTCATCGAGTCCTGCTGGGTGCTCACCGCCGCTCACTGCATGTAAGACAAAGCTGATCGTATTTGAAACTTTATTAGACGATAGTTTGCCTATTTTTGGTGAATGTTCCCCCGTTATGCTGTGGTTAAAGTGGTTGCATGACAGTTATAAAGTTCTAGGAGGTAGTATCAATCGAATGAATTCATGGAGATTTTTTCGTTCTTGTCGAATTCAGGCAATATGACGAGTCATCGGTCAATAGGAGACTAGCCTCGGATACCCAGGCTTTAATGGGAGACTCAGTACGAGACTTTTTGAATCTCGGAAGCGTCACAATAATCTTGAACCGCTGTATCCATGTACTGTATATGTTGGCTATTCAAAAAAATTGCTAGATGAACAAGCTCATTCGCCCCCCCCCCCCCCCCCCCCCCCCCCGAAGCAAAATTTGAGTTACAAACGTTCACTTTGAAAAAATAGCAGATCTACAAGCTCGCAGCAGCTTGTATATCTGCTATTTTTTCACTGGTTAAAGCATTCAATGATTCTAGGCCCTAAATGCTGCATGGTTGACATGCGGCCTGTGTGTCCCTGCAGTAAGCCGTCAGTGGACATGCAGGTGGTGATGGGAGGAGTGGACCTAGAGCTGCGTCTCAAGTCCTTAAATCAATCCTATTTCCTATTTCCTTGCTTGTATGTTAGTCCCTCCCATTGAGGAAATAGAGATGATGAGACGTCCCATTGGCCATTTCTGATGACAACATCACAGGTGATAGGCCAACTCCCAGTGGGCGGGACTAACATACAAGGAAATAGGAAACAAGTGAAGGAAATAGGAATTATTTAAAGACTTGAGACGCGGAGAGACGGGAGTAAGATGTACATTAAGCTCATGTTGTGTCCCTGGCTGCAGTAAGCAGCATGTGGACATGCAGGTGGTGATGGGAGGGGTGGACCTGGAGAGACGGCAGTAAGATGTACATTAAGCTCATGTTGTGTCCCCTGCAGTAAGCAGCATGTGGACATGCAGGTGGTGATGGGAGGGGTGGACCTGGAGAGACGGCAGTAAGATGTACATTAAGCTCATGTTGTGTCCCCTGCAGTAAGCAGCATGTGGACATGCAGGTGGTGATGGGAGGGGTGGACCTGGAGAGACGGCAGTAAGATGTACATTAAGCTCATCTTGTGTCCCCTCAGTAAGCAGCATGTGGACATGCAGGTGGTGATGGGAGGGGTGGACCTGGAGAGACGGGAGGAGCAGGAGCAGACGGTGGCCGTGCAGAGGGTCATCGTGCACGAGGACTACCGGGCCACACCCACCGCCCTGCACAACGACATCGGTGAGCTCACTGTGCCGTTTACCCAGCCAAGTCCAGCACAATTTACAATTTAAGCATTTAGCAGATATATAATAAGCAAGGTAATACATCAGTACATCAACATCAATACATCAAATGGAAAGAAATTGTAGGCTGATGCATGAAAACAGGTAGACCAAGCACCTATTCAGTAAGGAAATGAAACTATCTCTAAATGTATTGTCATCAAGTGCTACGGTAAGTGCTATGGGCTAAGGTGGAGTCTGAAGAGGTGGAAGCTAGTTAGTGAGACTGCAGTTTTAAAGGAGTAGTTCACCCCCAACATGACTTTTTTTCTATTGATTACTCATGCCATGGAGAGTAGAGTTCAATAATATTTTTTGGTTTTTGTCACATTCCTAAGACAAAAATGTGATAACAATAAATTTTCCCCCATTGATTCCGGATGGTGACCCGTTTCGAAACGGGTCACCATCCGGAATCAATGGGGGAAAATTTACTTGAAATTTTGTTTTAGGAATGTGACAAAAACCAAAAAATATTATTGAACTCTAGTCTCCATGGCATGAGTAATCAATAGAAAAAAAGTCATTTTGGGGGTGAACTACTCCTTTAAGTGCAACACAGAGTTTATTCCACAGTTTTTGGGGCCAGTGTATATGGCTTAAAATGAAAGGAATCTAGTATTGTAATATCCACATAATATCAAGTAAACGTTACATTTATTGTTGTAGTAGAATTAAGTAATGTACTGTGTAAAGGGGAACACACACTGGACGCGGAGGCGGCGCGGAGGCGGCGCGTCAAAAAATACGGCCCCGTTATTTTCAATGAACTAACCCACATCGGCGACGTCAGCCGCGCGCAGCCGCGGGTCTGACACCTCGCCTGCCGCGCCAATACGCCGCTGTTCTATTTTTCCAGCGTTGCCGCACGGTGAACATGTTCTCCCATGCTTCTCCCCACCGGGGGAAATGGATGTGCTGTGTGGCAGCGCGCTGCATCCAGTTGGGGTTACCGCGCAGCACTTCACGTGCGTCGATACCGCGACGCGACGCTGCGCAGCCGTCCGCGTTCAGTGTGTGCTCCCCTTAAGCCACATGCTAACGGTGTTGACTCTCTGTGTCCTCAGCCTTGCTGCAGCTCAAAGTCACAGACAGGCCGTACTGTGCCAAGGAGAGCCGCTTTGTGAAGACAGCCTGTCTGCCCAACCAGGTGTTCCCTGACGGGAAGGAGTGCAGCATCTCTGGATGGGGAGCCACTGAAACCAGTATGGAACTTCACATTGATTTTAGTGACATATCTGTACATTAAAACGGGTACACATTATAGTGTATTATTATTTTATGCTTTAACTAATGAAAAACAGCAGATATACTTGTAGATCTGCTATTTTTGAAAAATCGTGAAAATTCGAATTTTGACCCGGTTCTATAAGTGTCTTTTGAATCCTTATAAGGTTTTTTGAAAAACCCTATGTTTCTATGTCAGCAATCTGGCCAGCCATCGTCAAAGAAAAGATCCTTTTCACTTAACTGGAGCTCAGTTAGTCTGTTCTTGAGAGACTGCTATGTCAGTGGTTCTCAAACCTTTTCATGTGACGGACCTCCAAACTGATATTTATTTGGCCGCGGACCCCCATCTCAAAATATCTAGTTCCAGGGACCACCCCCAGAAGCAAAATTTGAGTTACAAACGTTGGCTTTGAAAATACATATATTCAAAGATTTGCACACATTTTCACGACTTTTTCAAAAATAGCAGATCTACAAGCTCGCAGCGCGGCACTCGGTGCCACGCTGTGAGCTTGTATATCTGCTATCTTTCACTGGTTAAAGCATTCAATAATTCTAGGCCTAAATGGGTTAATGAAGGATTAACACTAGCTGTTGCTGTCGTTTAAAAGCAAAAGCTTCAAAGTAAAAACTAACTAACTAAAACAGTGCAATTCTGGGAAGTTGCAAGTGCAAAGCACTGACACGAGTCACGAGGAATCTGCTGGGAAATGAATTCCGTCTTACCGTTTATATTGTGATGTCAAGTGAAGCATGACCAGTCCTGTCTGATTGGACATTATATTGTCCAAGAGATCTGGCCTTACCACCCAGATAACTTCAGTTAAAAGGTTAACAAAAAAAAAACAGGTTCACTTTAGCTGGCATAAAAGTTCTTAGATCTAAGAACAATAGCAGGCGTTGACACTAAGGTCTCAGAAGCACTTGCCCGTCGGGCAAGTCCAGGTCATGTTCTACTTGCCCAAAGGTCATGCCCACTTGCCCGAAAAGTAAAACGTCCATTATAAAATGATAGGTAAGATTTGAATTACTGTTCAATTTAACACTTTTTTCTTTTTTTTTTTTTTTTACTTTTTGGGACTAATTTGAAGAAACAAATTCATACAGTACCTTAATTTTTATCCAAATACCTACATAGCAACAGTAAAAAGTGCTTTTATTTTACATTCCACGGGCCAGAAAACAGAGCGCTCTGGCCACGTTCAGACAGATATCTCCTGTTTTGTTTATAGACCGCTGCGTCCCCTCTCGAACGAGCACTTGCCCGGTCGGGCAACCTGAAAGCAAACTTCACCTGTCCGAACGTTTTATTTACCTGCCGGGGGCAGGTGGGCAAGCCTTAGTGCCAATGCCTGTACTTGCCTATAGCAACCACTCTAACTAATACCATCAAAAAGGTTCCTTTTGGCATAAGAGTGACGCTTTAGGAGATGTCATGGGGTCAACAAAATCAGTGAGGTTTATTCACATGGGATAATAATTATGCTCAGTCAGTTTCAGCCAGGCAATGAATCCACCCATTGTTGCATTTTGAAATCTCTTTGTGTGCAAACAATCCACAATCAGCAGCGTGGACAGGAGGTTATTCCCCTGTTTACCAAACAAAGTCCAGCCAGGGTTCACCTGTCACTCCCAAAGCAACCACATAAATACTGTACATGTCAGCAGTTCTTTACTGTCCAAATCAACAGTCAGCTATAGAGTTGGAGGATACGTAGCCATAGGGGTCATCAACATGTCCATACACGGACAAATGTCTGGTCCGTGGCAATTTTTAGATAACATTTTTTACAAACCATTATAATGTTCTTCTTTTGATCATAAGACCCAATTACTGAATGTCAAGTCTCCAGGTTTTCTTCAGAATATGTATGACACGTATTTACTACGAACACTTTGGCATACTAGTAGTCCAATAGTAGTTCTCCAATGTTTTATTTGCACGGACCCCCTTAACTCTCAAATACCTGGAACGCGCCTGAGTTTAACCTTTATTTTATGCTTTAACTATTGAAAAATAGCAGATATACAAGCTCACAGCGCGGCACCGAGTGCCGCGCTGCGAGCTTGTAGATCTGCTATTTTTGAAAAATCGTGAAAATGTGTGCAAGTCTTTGAATATCTTTGACCCGATCTTTGACCCGACTTCTAAATCCTTCCTCTAAATCAGCTGTTCTCAAACTTTTTCATTTCAAGGACCCCCAAAATTACATTTATTTGGCCTCAGACCCCCATCTCAAAATATGTTGTTCCAGGGACCCCCCAGAAGCAGAGATTTGAGTTACAAAAGTCTGCTTTGAAAAATATATATTGAAAAATTTGCACACATTTTCACGACTTTTCAAAAACAGCAGATCTACAAGCTCGCTTGTATATCTGCTATTTTTCAATAGTTAAAGCATGAAATAATCGTAGGCCTAAATGGGTTGACTCAGAGCAGGGATAGCTATTTGTGCTTCTTCTGATTTTGGCTCCTGGTAATGTCGTCCACTCATTTTGTTGCTCCGTGGCAAAAATAGAACATTGACAAAAAGATCCACCTCAAGCCAGCAAGGCGATGACCCCTGGGTCAAATGCATATTGCAAATACTTAAATGTGCGGGTCCTTGACATGAAAATGAGAACTACCGCCCTGAAGTTATGTAAAACAGTGTTTCTCAACCACTGTGCCTGGGGACCTTTGGTGTGCCCCTGAGAAGGGTCAAGTGTGCCCCTTGAAACTGTTTGAAAGCCAGTATTGTATTTATCACTTTAAAAATGATTTAAACTAGTGAAAACAGCCGATCTACAAGGACACAACGCCTCGCGGTGCTTGTAGGTCGGCTGTTTTCACTACTGTTGTGCGACAGCCTTGTATGATGATTGATGAAGTAGGGCTTGACTTTGCGAAGAAACGTACAAATGTGAAACTTGGAGATACGTGGTTTCTTCCCGACAGTGACAATATTTACACCCCCGTATGATGTTGGTGTGCCCATGGATTCTTGGGACATGAAAAGTGTGCCCATGCAGAAAAAAGGTTGAGAAACACTGATGTAAAAGGACAGAACAAAACAACACTGTGTTCTCCGTGTCTCTCCTCAGAGGCGTACGGCAGCAGTCAGCTCCTCTCTGCTCGTGTCCTGCTCATCTCCCAGAAGCGCTGCGCCGCTCCTCACGTCTATGGAAACTCTCTGGACGACTCCATGTTCTGTGCTGGGTACCTGGGAGGCAAGGTGGACTCCTGCCAGGTACTGTACTGCTACTGCGTGCAGGGGCGTCACAAGGGGTAGGAAAGTTGGACTGAGTTACCAGGGCCCAAGGTGGAGGGGCCCTAGTAACTTTAGCTATTGAAAAATAGCAGATATACAAGCTCGCAGCGCGGCACCGAGTGCCGCGCTGCGAGCTTGTAGATCTGCTATTTTTGAAAAGTTGTGAAAATGTGTGAAAATCTTTCAATATATGTGTTTTTTCAGCGAACATTTCTAACTCAAATTTTGCTTCTGGGGGTCCCTGGAACTAAATATTTTGAGATGGGGGGGTCCTTCACATGAAAAAGTTTGAGCATCACTGACATGGAAACATAGGTTTCTTGGCACACATTTTCACGATTTTTCAAAAATAGCAGATCTACAAGCTCGCAGCGCGGCACTCGGTGCCGCGCTGTGAGCTTGTATATCCGCTGTTTTTCAATAGTTAACATTCATGGGGGGCCCGCAGTGAATCCTTGTACCAAGGGCCCAGAATTTGGTGTGACGCCCCTGACTTCCAGGGTTCCCACGGTCATGAAATTCCTGGAAATATTTTGAAATTAGAAAAAAATATTTTTCCAGTACTGGAAAAGTTTTGGAATTTATCAAGGGTCCTGGAAAAAAATAGCTATGCATTGTCTTTGGTTATTGATTTTGTTAATACCTCTGAAATGACAAATTAAACATGGACCAAATTGTCAAATATATAGAGGCAGAAATTGTGAAAATAGCCGATCTACATGCTCACAACGCCTCGCAACGAGTTTTGGAAAAGTTTTGGAAATTAAATGGTAAAAATGTGTGGGAACCCTGTGTGTGTGTGTACCACTGTACCTGCATGCGAGAGAGAGAGAGAACCGACTGAGCCCTAGTGGCATGTTACATTTTATACAGTACCTTTGCCGCACCATGTTGTGTTAATGATATACTAATATGTTTGTATTTAATTATTGTGATTAATATGGGAAAAGAGTGACCCATGGTATTCATGTTTGGCTCACTTAGATACACTTTAAAAACACTTGAAGTCAGTGTGTTATTGCAGACACGCATATTTGGAAATGAGCTTAAAAGCAATCTGAAGCATTCACATGTGCAAATATATGAAAGAATGGGTTAAAAACTACAACAACAAGCCATCTTAATCAGGTTTAGAGTACATTCTTTTTCCTTTTTTTCCCCAAAATAGTAAAATAGTGAAAAAAAGGTTTAGACATAAAGGCGGGGTAAAGCAGCGCATATAGGATAGGGCCAGTAAACTGTGATTGTTTGTCAGTAAACACAAAAACAACGATAAATGAGGAACGAAGAAAGCCATTCAGGAAGTGTTGGCGCTGTACTACTTGTCTCTGATAATGGTCCTGTGCTGTTTCTCTGGCGCCCCCTGCTGTGATAATGACCCTATAGTACTGTACTGTCCCTCTGTCTTCACAGGGTGACTCTAGGGGCCCCCTGCTGTAATAATGACCTATATACTGTCCCTCTGTCTTCACAGGGTGACTCTAGGGGGCCCCTGGTGTGATAATAACCTTATATACAGTACTGTCCCCATGTCTTCACAGGGTGACTCTGGCGGGCCCCTGGTGTGATAATAACCTTGTCCCTATGTCTTCACAGGGTGACTCTGGGGGGCCCCTGGTGTGATAATAACCTTATATACTGTCCCTCTGTCTTCACAGGGTGACTCTAGGGGGCCCCTGGTGTGATAATAACCTTATATACTGTCCCTCTGTCTTCACAGGGTGACTCTAGGGGGCCCCTGGTGTGATAATAACCTTATATACTGTCCCTCTGTCTTCACAGGGTGACTCTGGGGGGCCCCTGGTGTGATAATAACCTTATATACTGTCCCCATGTCTTCACAGGGTGACTCTGGCGGCCCCCTGCTGTGATAATAACCTTATATACTGTCCCTCTGTCTTCACAGGGTGACGCTGGGGGGCCCCTGGTGTGATAATAACCTTATATACTGTCCCTCTGTCTTCACAGGGTGACTCTGGCGGGCCCCTGGTGTGCGAGCGGGACGGGACTCACTACGTGAGTGGCGTGGTGAGCTGGGGCGCCGGCTGTGCTCTGAAGAACAAGCCTGGCGTCTACGCCAACGTTCACAAATATGTGGACTGGATCGCTGCCAAAATCATCTCTTAGACTAGAGACATCATTTGGTTGTGTGTGTGTGTGTGTGTGTGTGTGTGTGTGTGTGTGTGTGTGTGTGCGTGTGCGTGTGCGTGTGCGTGTGTGTGTGTGTGTGTGTGTGTGTGTGTGTGTGTGTGTGTGCGCGCGCATTTATGCACGGTGTAAAGATTCACCTTCGTCTTTTGCATTGATGACACAATATACATTGGTCCGTGTTAAAATGTCTCGTGACACACATTTGGGCCATGACCCACCTCATGAGAAACCCACTGCCACTGAGGCTTGTACTGTTTTTCAAGAAAGACCTTCCTTTAACGGAACTTTTTGTTGTTCTCTGTGTCACAGTGGTAGACTGTGTCTGCTTCCCAATAAGCTTGGAATCCCCATCGATGATGTCACTGGTAGGCAGGTAACTGAACTGTCCACAGCTTTAGTTTTAGAAACTAAACTAAACTATGGGTTTGCCACTCTGACATCACTGTAACAGAATCCCTGTTATGCCCATATACAGTATGGAGATCCCTGATAAGCATAATCTAACAGGACTTCATAGGGGAATGTCCATATATGGAGGAAGACAGCCCCTATCTGTGTGGCTGGTTCTACAGATAGGGATCTCAATATATGGGCATAAAAGGGCTTGTATGTATGATGTCAGATATCATAGACGTCACAGGACTTTCACATAACGAATAACTGAGTATGTTTGGGGTCCCACAGCATATCTCCATACAGTACATGGATCTCCATATATGGGTACCAGGGGTCTCCATATATGGGTAACTGGTCCAATATACATCACTGGCCAGATGGCCAAGACATGGCACAACCTCGCTTGTCGCCCTTAGGCGTCTTACTAGTACAGTATGTCTACGAGAGACATACCTGGAAGTGATTAGGAATAATCTGTGAGTACGCTGCCAATGTTACTAGAGATACTAAGCTGAGTTGCCCCATAATGCATTGATTAAAGGAGATCCTTTCCTCGCCACCGTGGACACGTTGTTGAGCTGCTGCTCAGGAAGTGTTTAGTGTAAGTGAAAGAGCCTGGTCTTGGCCTGCTCTACTGTAGTATAGAGTGATGGCATAAGGTCTGTGTGATACCCCCTAGTGGCGAAAATGAGAAACTTCTGGGAACCCTGATTAGTGTTATATCCGCACTGTATGAATAAAATACATTTGACAACTTCTCTTGTAGTACTTCCTTAAAGCACGATTAAACATGTTTTAGTGTTTATATCTGTTTCTAATGATTGGTTAAAGGTATTGATTGTGTTAATTCCACCGGTGACTGAAACTGAGTATATACTCAGGTACTGTACTACTTACATTCTGCTGTTTTTTTTTTTACTTTAGTAGAGTATTTCCCATTTCCAATACTTTTATTTCTCTACATCTCAGAGGAAAAATAGGCCTATTGTACTACTATTTACATTTCAGCCATTTGAAAATCAGATCTGCAAGCTCACAATGCGTCGCAATGCAACACATTGTGAGCTTGTAGATCTGCCATTTTCAAACCTTTTTTTTCTTTTTTTTTGAAAGGTTATGAAATGGGAGATTCCGCATAATGAGTACTTTATACTTTAAGTATATTTTGTTACCAATAGTTTTGTAATTTGATGAATTCCAGACTGTAACCATGTATTTCTACAGTACCTTGCTGTATTGGGGGCTTGCCTCCCCGCCCGACCGGTTAAGTGTAAAAACTGTCTGGGGGCCTCCCACTTATTCTGTTGCACTTGAGTCAAGCTTCTTTCCCCGCAGATTCTGCCAAGCCCCTTCCCTTGACGGTGGTCTCGCTTGATGGCAGGTAGAGATAAAAATAAATTGAGTACTGCCTATACTTTCATCTCCACCACAGGTTATAGGTTTTATAATTTCATTGGCACACAGCCATATCTGAGGCCAGATATCTGAGGCCAGAGGCAGATGCAGTCTTTGGAGACTCCTTAGAGCAGTGGTTCTCAACCTGTGGTCTGGGGACCACTGTGGAGGTCAGACCACTGTGTCTGTCCCAGTCCTACACCGCAGATTAGGCTTCCTACGTATGTTTTGACCCATATTTTGTAAAAAACTGCTAAATCTATTCTAATCAATTTGACAATCTTGATTTAAGTTTACATTTGAGAACATTTATCTTAAAAGCAAAATGATTATAATCAAAATAATAATAACTTTTTTTTTTAAACAATATGTTTATTTTGTTTTTTCACACATTTTCTTTAAAGACATACAAGACAACATAATACAATACAACAAAAGACCACACTCAAAGCTCAGACAAAACAAAAAAGTATACAATATACCCCAAAAAAAACAAAAAAAAACACAAAAAACAAAACCTGACACTAACACGACACATAAGAATATAAAATAATTATGGTACAAAGAGCACATATAACATTAACATCCAGATTCCTATGCCACAAGGCCAGACAAACGACTGTAGAGAGAAAGCTGCTACCCCACTCCCGGTTCCTCCATCAAATAGGAAAGATCATTGCCCTTTATATACTGAATAAAGTTCCCCCATATTTTCTCAAACAGCTCTTGTTTGTTTTTGAGAGTGTATGTGATTATTTCTAATGGAAGGCACAAAGACAGTTCCTTAAACCACTGAGCGATGCTAGGTCTTTTTCCATGAAAGGGCGATAACCCTTTTGGCTTGTAGGAACCCAAGATCCAGAAATGTTATCTTGTTTTTTATCCTATGGCCGATCGGGTAAAGGCCTAATAAGAAGAGTTTTGGATCTAGCTCAATGTTAATAAGTAGTATCCGTTGTAGCTCCTTTCTAACCTCCTCCCAAAACTCCTTTATTCTTGGACATGCCCACAAACAATGGAACAGAGTGCCTTTATCATCGTTACATCTGATACAAGTGTCCGGGATATTAGAATTAAATTTGTTTATTTTTTCTGGTGTGATGTACACCCTCATCAACCAATTATATTGCAGCAGTTTTAAACGAGTATTACTAGTCTGTGCCTGATCCTCCTCACAGGCTGTGTTAAACTCATCTATTGTTAGTTCCCCTTGTAAATCAGAGTTCCAGGCATTAAATCTAGATTCAGATGTTTCAGGAGAGAAGTCCACCAGGAGAGTATAAAACCCAGATATGATGCCCCTTTCCTTTCCTGATGAGAGCTCTTTCTATTATCGACAGAGGAGGAATCGTCAAGACTGTGCTTGTTTAACCTTTATAAAGTCCCTGAGTTGGAAAAATGTAAACAGATGTGTTCTAGGAATATTACATTTAGCCATAAGTTCTTCAAATGAAAGCAGAGTCTTATTTTTGCCAAAAACATCTTTCTTTGTTTGATTCCTTTTCCAGCCCAAAACTTAAAACCTCCATCCGCCCTACCCGGAACAAATGCCTCATTCCCCCAAATCGGGCTGAAGCGAGAAATGGGGATGGTATCGCACAAATATTTCCGAACATCTTGCCAGACCTTAATCTTGTTTTTAACAATAGGATTGGTTGTAGCTTTTTTAAGTTTACTTAAAGATAATTGGGCATCGGGATCTTTAAGGAACCTGATTCAATGTTTCTCCAACTAGGAGATCCCTCCTCTGTATAATAGAACATTATAGTTCTCAGCTGTGCTGCCCAATAGTACCACAGCATATTGGGGCATTTTAGACCTCCCCTAATATAGGATAGCCGGAGTCTGGGGCGACGATTATTGTGGGCTCGCCTGGAAGGCGAGCACACGTATGTTATCTTCATTATTTATAGTCAGTCAGTATCTCCTCAAAACTTTGGCGCGATTCATCTCCTAAACGCTTACACCTTTAAACACCATTCAAATTTTTATGTGTTCAGCTTACTGAGGACACGTGTGCTTGTACTTTTGGTTTTGAAATGTTTTGTAGTTTAATTATAAAAAAATAAAAATGTTTAACTTTAAGCCCCCAATGCATTTCCAATGGGTTTAGTGAGTGGGTAGAGAGTGAGACAGGGGAAAGGGACCCATGTTTATATTAAGTCGCTGTGGCTGCAATATTCACACTTCAGATATGCTATTTATATCAATGTGTTCACACAGGTCTGCTGTCTGATTTGATCCAAATGTCTAAGCTGTGTGATGTATAAAACTATAGTTATAGTTAAAACTATAAATAAATGTCCCTCACCACTCTACTGATTGACACAGCTGTGATTAAAGGCTTGGCTGTCATTGGCTGTTCTGTGGTGATGTAGCCTTACGTCTTAATGTAAGGCTAGTGGTGCTGCAAAGTAACCAAGTACATTTACTCAAGTATATACAAGTACTTGTACCTACAGTACAATTTTGAGGTACTTTTACTCTACTTTCCATTTTTGTTACATATACTCTACTATAAATACAGCATTTGACAGCTTCAGTTACTTGTTATTTTGCAGATTTTATTATTAATAAAAAAACATAGATGGACCACTTAATACTGCTATGAAGTTGATCTACAATGTGCACGCACACGCATGCACGCACGCATGCACGCACACACGCACACACACACACACACACACACACACACACACACACACACACACACACACACACACACAACTGTTACTGTGGAGACGTTTGCTTGTATTTGTCTTTGAGACATGTTTTGTAGTGTTTTAGAAATTTTACTTAAAAAGAATAAGGGATTATTCTAAGTTATAGTTTTGCTTAGGCTTGCACCCCAATTGTTTGGCTACAAATCGGGAAAAATGGTCTACATTTTTTGTGCTGGATGTGCTCTAATTTGTGCAGTTGAAATCATCAATTGTGCTTTTATATATATTTATATATATAAATATTTATATGGTTATGAATTAGCAGATTTAGCAGCAGTATACTGATTGCCGGTGCAGCAGTATTTCATTGTAGAAGATAGCAGCAGAACAGTGGTGTCGTGTAGAATATCTCAATAATGATAGCAGCACAAATTATAAAATTTACGGCACAATTCAGCACTAAAGAATGACACCATTTTTATTATGTTTTCATCATATCTTACTTTCCATTTTTGTTACTTATACTCCACTACAATTACAGTATTTGACTGCTTCAGTTACTTGTTACTTTGCAGATTTTAGAATTAATACAAAACATAGGGAAACCTGGAGGTCCTTGAGGGTCCATTGCTGGTTGCCAAAGTGTGGTTCGGGGACCTCTGGTGGGTCCCTGAGCTGTTTCCAGGGGGAGCATTGCGAATTCCCAAATGGCCGGGCTTTAAAGAGCCATAACTTCAGTTCTCAACATGCTACTGGTCTCGAACTTGTTTGTTTACCCGTCCACATTGTTTTTATTGTTATCTTAATTATTTCTTTATTTATCTATCATAGTAGTATCTCCTGCAGATTTTATTAATACAAAACATACAGTAACCACACACTGTGCATCTGACATAAAATGTGACACGTTATGAGCTTGTAGATGTGCTATTTTCAGAAAATGAGAATACATTTTATTCGGTAAGTTAAGTAAACCTTGCTGAGCATGTGCCTCCTGCTTGGCACTTAACATGGTAGTATCCACACGTTTCCAACGTCCCATCGTGCATTGTGCAGGTGGTGTGAGGTTGCATGTCTGCTGTTCTCCGGATGTGTCCCACACATAATGCTACAGTAAATTCTCGCGGAAACAGGTGGATATTTTCATGCTAAAACGTACCCCCCCCCCCATACCGTTAAAGGACCAGGTCACCTCTGGGACAACAACCAGATCTTATTTTATTGTTGTGTGGGACACGATCAACACAATCCTGTAATTTCTTGTGTTCAATCTGTGTTTTTAGATATTTTAGTATTTCAGCACGCTACAACTGGTCATATGATGCTTTGTAGCATGATATTGCATCATCTCATACATCATATGATGCAAAATGCATCATATGACCAGTTGTAGCATACTGAAATACTAAAATATCTAAAAACACAGATTGAACACAAAAAATAACTCAACATTGTGTTGATCGTGTCCCCACACAACAATAAAATAAGATCTGGTTGTCCCAAAGGTGACCTGGTCCTTTAAGTTCATGTAATAACACTGCTTGTCTACATTGTATTTGCATTACCATTTTACGTCAGTAAAATGAAAGAGAGCATTGCCTGGGAACTTGACACTTTTACTATTATTGTTTTGGGTTGGAAGCGAGCCCACACTGTTTCGAAGGAACAGTCTTTCTAGTTCCAAATAAAATCTCGAAACAGTTTTTCCATTTTAGGGAAGAAACCGACAGGAGGAGGCAAGGGGATATTCTAAAATAAGTACAAAATAATAATAACTTTTATAGATAAAAAGCATCTATAATAATGCAATGAACAAGAAAACCGTTAATATAAGATACAATTTGTAAGCCTTCTTGAAAGAATTTTCTATTGTCACGTTGCAAAACATTTCCCCACAGACAGATGGATAGATTGTCACCGTCTATCAGTGTGTGTGTGTGTGTGTGTGTGTGTGTGTGTGTGTATGTATGTGTGTGCGTGTGTGCGTGTCTTTGTGAGTGGGTGTCTTTGTGAGTGGGTGTGAGTTGTGGGTGGCTGCTTGGCTCCAGCTTCCAGCAGGGAGCAGGCACACCTGTTTCCAGTTCCCCTCACCTGCCAGCCATCAGCTCATTATCTGAAGTCTATCCACAACTTTCCAACATCCCATCGTGCATTGCACAGAAGACGAGAGGCATTTCCGGCGCAGCCGAGTGTGATCTACAAGCTCACAACAGTTGCATCTGCGACGCGACGTAAGCTTGTATGTCTGCTGTTAACCGGAAGTGTCCTGCCACTGTTAACCGGAAGTGTACAAGCTCACAGCGCGGCACCGAGTGCCGTGCTGTGAGCTTGTAGATCTGCTATTTTTGAAAAATCGTGAAAAATGTGTGCAAGAAACTTATGTTTCTATGTCAGTGGTGCTCAAACGTTTTCATGTCAAGGACCCCGAAGATGATATGTATTTGGCCACAGACCCCCATCTCAAAATATTTCGTTCCAGGGACCCCCCCCCCCCCCCCCCCAGAAGCAAAATCTGAGTTACAAATATATATTTGTAAGGCTGTGAGCTTGTATATCTGCTATTTTTCAATAGCTAAAGTTACTAGGGCCCCTCCACCTTGGGCCCTGGTAACTCAGTCCCACTTTCCTACCCCTTGTGACGCCCCTGTGTCCTGCAGATAATGCTACAGTAAAGTCTTGCAGAAACAGGTGGATATGTTTGGTCTTCTCTCCCTGCTATACTAGATCGTTGCACAAGCGCCCTGACTTTTCAAACTGCTGCCTGCCTGCACCACGTCCACCCATGACCACCGGCGCGGCTGCTACCCTTCCCCTTTTCCCCCTTTGTTTAATAAACACCCTTGGACTTTTGACCGTGTTGTGTTCTGCTTTTGAGTTCCCCAGCGAGGGAATGTACACAGATGTCATTCAGGCTGATTTTTGCTGCCAGTGTAAAAGGGGTCTGAGTGTATAGACTATAGAGCAACGAGTTATGTCAAACTCAAGGCCCGGGGGCCAAATCAGGCCCGTGAATGAATTATCTTCGGCCCGCGGGATGATATTTAATTACTATTAGAACTGGCTCACTGGTATATTGCACATGCAATGCCTGGGATTCAAACCAAGGTCTCCCGCATGAAAGTCCAACATCTTAACCATCAGACCAAAGGGATATCCCTATGGACTGGGGGAAATATTAGACTTTTGATACCATCAGGCTGAGGCAGTTAGTCCCTCTGCTACACAATACTACAAGTACCACAATGCACTGCTAGTGCATTGGTGCGTATCGAGGTCCCGTGTTCGCAAGCCCGCGTTTAAATAAACATTGAACCAGTCCGGCCCTCGACTTGTACCATTGTTTTTGTCCAACAGTGTATTTGAGTTTGACATCCCAGCTATAGAGGGTATCAGCACATTTCTAAAGTGACAATTTAAGAACTTATTTAATACATCCAAAATGACAAATTAAACACTGGTCAAAATAATTGTTAAATATTAGAGGCAGAAATTGTGAAAATGGCCGATCTACGTGTATGTGATTTAGAGCAGTGCTGCCTTTAGTTTTACAGCAGAATGGGAGCAGACAGACGACGACAATGTGACGCATTGTGAGCTTGTAGATCGTCTATGTTTTATAGACATTTTTGAACCTGTGAAATGTGACGTTCTGCACAATGATTGCTTTTACTTTTAGTGCATCAAATATAATTTGATGCCAATACTTTAGTACTTGTGTAATGCCCAGGGCAGGCATTCGAACCGGCCGGCCGGGCTATCTTGACGGTCAGACCAAAGGGATATCCCTGTAGACTGGGGGAGATACTAGACTTTTGAGGCTGTCAGACTGAGGCAGTGAGTCACTCAGCTACACTTGTATTCAAGTACATTTTGAATACGGGACTTTTTCCACCACTGCTCTAGAGACACCATAAGTGAGTTAAAAAAAAGGGGGGGAAAAAAAGGTTTTTGAATCACCATCACCATCTCAACAAGTGAATGGCAAATCGAGTGGCAAAGTGAGTTTAACGTTGTTTGCCATTGTTTAATGCAATCAGATAGGACTTTTCTGTTGGGAGGTAAGGGCTGTCAAGGCCAGAAAGTAGTTTTTTTTGCCACTCAGTAGGTTCCCATCCCACATAACTTCCGGGTATGATGATGATGTCACGCGCATACCCTCTATACTATTAATCAAGGTCCTTTGTATTTGCATAGTTATTGAATCCATGAATGATGGATGAATGTCTGGAGTTTTGTAATTGAGGGGAGTGACGCACCGTTTACTGTAGTAGGCTATAGGCTACATACCTATAGCTTTCTTGTGGTCTTTATCCATTGACCTTTTATCAGTGAACTGTACTGTCCTGTAGCCTACTTTGTCCTATGAAAATTTCTAATAAAGCATATCAATCAATACATTTTGGTCAATGCTAACCTGGTGAATTTTAACCTGGTCGGACCAACGGTCCATTGGTATTATGGATGGACCCCCATAAATAAATCATTATGTCACAACTTTGTATAATTCATAGATTTAGTCAAATGTGCATCGTTTTCTAATGATGAGCTAAAGCAAAGTTATATTTGAATATACAAATATATATTAAAACAAAATATTTCTACATGAAGGTATGACTCTTGTCTTGGGGGCCTATTTTCGCCAAGCTAAACCCTAAACCCATAACCTCCTTTTTTTTCTTTTTTTTTTTACTATTTTGAAAGACATTTTTAAATTGTTCAAAAAGCTATTCTACAAGCTCTTTGAAGCTATTTGAAGTATTTTAAAATGTTAAAAATAAGAAAAAAGGCAAAGAAGTTAAGGGTTTAGCCGGATTTAGCATGGACGAAAATATGGCACATGAGCTTTTATGACATAGGCCTGCATTAACTGTTTGTCATGAAGGCTAAATCAGAATACATGCAGAGAAACCCATTTATTTTAGCTACAAGAGAGGTGTAATTAACATATAGCCTAAAATGTATTTCTCAATGGACAAGATTGCTCTCATTTATTTGTATTTATTTACAGTATAAAACTTCTTTACACAATCTCCTCTCTGTCTCAGCCCTGCCCTCCTGGAATGTTGGTATTATAGCCCCCCCTGCAGGTGACAGAAAACCACACACAGGAGTTCAAAAACACTAGTCGACGTCACCTGATGTTATGCTTTTGAAACTGATATTATCCTAGATAAAGTACCGGTATGTTCTATCCGTCTGTCTTTCAATGTTATATGAGATACTTAAAGTGTGGTTCCTGTGGAAATAAGCCTCGGCTTTCTAGGATCTCCTTTTAGTTGACCTTGTACCAGTGATTTGTACTGTCATGAAACTGTACTTTTTTCTATTGCAAACTTCTAATAAATTCTTCAATCAATCAAACCTCATCATTTAGAGAAAAATCCACGTTATAATTGCCAAAGAATTAATTGATTGTCTCTTGTTTGTCTCTTTTCCTTATTATTGTATTTTATTTCACAAATTGCCTGCCACATTGTCTATTTCTAAAGTTGATAAAGCCAATTGGCAATGCTATACTGTAAATAGATTGAACTAGCACTGAATATATAGATCTACTGCATAGTAGCCTACTGTGTTATATTAGATTCGTCTGTCATTCAATGTTGTTAGAGAAGAACGGAAATAAGCGTGTCATACCTGAGTTTCATTTTAGTTTACCTTTGTATGATAGGTAGGTCTACAAATTGTATCAGGGAACTGTACTGTCATGAAACTGTAGCTACCTTTTTCTATGCAATTCTAATAAACACATCAATCAATCAATCAATCAATCAATCAATCAATCACAATAATATTTTGAATTATAGTTTTTATTTTATTTTATTTATATATAATTGATTTAATTGTTTTGTGGGAACCATAGACTGTAAAAATATGGTGGGAACAGTATTTACGTTTGTGTCCGGAGCTGTTTGTGTAGTGTGTTGTAAGGGGGGCACAGTTAGTGGTTGCACCTGTTGAGAGGACCAGCGGGAGGAGAGCATAGAGCAATGGAGAGAGTTTGACCACACATGACATACTCACCAAAGTTTGTTCTATTAAAGTTCTAAACGTCTCAAAGTGAAAACTACATCGTTTATTCAACTAACTCTGGTTGACGGACTTATTCCCAGCGCTGTGTGTGTGCGGCTGTCCGTCTTTTTGGTTGTTGTGGACGCTTGGTTGTTGGACTCAGTCTCATTCCCAGACAACGAGGTGGGTTTGTGTGTGTGTGTGTGTGTGTGTGTGTGTGGGTCACTATTCTTCTTTATGAAAACTTGCAGCACATGTCCGTCCGTCCGTCTGTCTGTCTGCCATCATGCTCCTATGATGACGTCTGACTGATATCATGTCAATAAATGATATTATATGGGCATCTGACATCATAGATGAGGCTTAATGTTGATGACATCAGGGATCACCATATATAAAAGGGATTAGTGTGGTTGCCTTAGTAACATGCATCATCTGGGAATGCCCATATATGGACATTTTGTGTTAGTCTCATCTGGTCTATGTAGTTCTGTTGTGTGTCTGACTTTTGGTTGTGGAAAAAGTACTCAAACATTTTACTTAGTATTTAGTATCAACACTGCAATGTAGAAATACTCTCTTACAATAAGTAAAAGTCCAGAATTCAAAATGTACTTGAGTAAAAGTACCAAAGTATGGGCATCAAAATTTACTTAAAGTACAAAAAGTAAAAGTACTCATTATGCATGATGTCCCTTTTCAAATGTTAAAGGTATTTTGGAAATGGCAGATCTACAAGCCCTTGTAGATCTGCTATTTTCAAATGGATGAAATATATTGAAGCGGTTATGTTTTGTAATAATAATCAATCTACAAAGTAACTAGTGGCTGAAGTGTTATTATAATATTTGGATCCGAGGTGTGTAGTGGAGTAGAAGTTAAAGTATTGGAAATACTCAAGTAAATTACCCGTCCCTAACATTGGACTACTAAAGTACATTTACTTAGTTACTTTACACCACTGAATATAACACTTTTATGTTGTAGCAGTTTCAAATCTGCTATTTTGATGTGGTCAAGAAGACTAACAGTGCAGTGACGAGAGGCTCTCTGCTGCACCTCAGTGGTCACCTTGTGCATTACATTTACAATCTTGGAATTCAATTGACCAGTCGCTATGCCCCTCCTAAACCCGTCCTTGTCCAATGCCAAGTTAGCAACAGGTTACTAAGGCAGGGGACTTGGCAAGCTGCCATGGCGGCGTGCATTATGCCCAGGCTTACGGCCTGGGCATAAATATAACGATTGCATTCACCACGGCTTCGTAACTCGCGCGGCGCTCCGCTCTTCGCGGCCACTCGCGCCTGCGGCGCTCGGGGCCGAAGAGCAGGACCAAGGTCCGCTGGCCTTCGCGCCGCTTGCAATGTCGTGGACAATAAAACGAGCGCTCCTTCAAACGGCGTCTCCTACGGTAGGAATAATAGCGTACCATACCCGTACCGAGTCTGGCTGCTAGATAGAGATGGGATTTATGGTTCCTTGAAGTGAGCCGGATCTCTGAGATCCGTTCCTGTCAAAGAGCCGTTCAAAAGACTGGCTCATTTTAGTTACTGGTTACTTTGTAGATTTTGATTATGATTGCTTCCACCCTAATTGGCCTATACATTTTGGCCATTGGATACATTTCTGGCATTTGAAAATAGCCGATCTACAAGCTCACATCTGCTATTTTCAAATGATTTTTCTACATTTTATTCATTGGAAAACCTGTGAAATGGGACTTTCTGCACAATGAGTACTTTCTACTATTGGTACTTTAAGTACATTTTGATACAATACTTTTGTAGTACGTTAACATTCCATTGATTCCAAAATTCTAGATTGTATATGAGTATTTCCACATTGATTGCAGTATTGATATTTTTAAAGAAAATAAAGAAAATGTATTAATTCTCCCACCACTGTTCATTAGTAAGGAACGGCTCCCTACTGCGAACCGGATCCCATCGTTCATTTCAAAGAGCCGTTCAAAAGACTCGATTCGTTCGCGAACGTCCCACGGTGTGCGCACGCGAATCCGTTCGCGTCTACAAACTACACAAACGTTCAAATTTCACAAACAAAGTGCTTAATAAAGTCACAACCGATAGCTTACCTTGGCCGGCAATGTAGAATTCCTGGCCGGCATTGCGTTCTTTAATAAAAAAGCCTTTTTATCCGATCGTGTTATGTTTTCCCATGTATTTCCTGGGGTTACCAACTCTAGCAGCTAGACTCACCTGCCTTAGACAACCTGTTGCTAACGTGGCATTGAACAAGGACGGGTTTAGGAGGGGCATAGCGACTGGCTCATTCAGAGGAGCTTTATTGGCATGAGAAAACATGCTTTACATTGCCAAGTCTCAAAATATAATAAAAAAATAAAAAGTAATAATGCTTTCCCGGTCTTAACGTGAGGATTTCACTGTGTGACCACATGTAACAGTAATGTTGTTGTGTTCTCTCTGCAGACCAGACTCCAGACCACACCTCACATCACCTCACCTCAGCCATGGCTGACAACATCCTGGATGCTTCACCACAGGCTGCCAAGAGGATGAGACTGGATGTGAGTGTGCGAGCATGCGTGCATGTTCATTCAAAAAAGCTATTGGTGAACTGCCTTGTTGTGCACAAGCTGTTGAGTGTAGTTGACACATGAAGCCTCAGCAACATTTGATCGCAAATTTTGATTTAGGACCGATGCATACTCTTTTTAAACTTTTAGAGATGAATTTATTTCGGTTTGGCTCTGTCCAAACTACAATATGACATCATTCAGAGGCTCTAAGTTAGGAATCGGCCCTTAGTCTTTTGAATAACACACCATTTAGTCTTTAGTCTTAGTCCTGTTTTAGTCTTCTGAAATTGTTTAGTCTAGGCTTGTCGACTAAATATATCAAAATGACCTAAGTCTTAGTCTTTTAGTCTTAGTCTTATGGGATTAGTCTCAGTCTTTTAGACTAAGTCTTTTAGGCTAAATGTAACCACATAACTCTGAACAAGTCATTGTCTTCTACTGTCTGTTACTCTGTCAGTACAAATCAAAAGGATTAATGGAAAAAATAAGAAAAAAACAATACACATACACACACGCGCGTACACACACACACACACACACACACACACACACACACACACACACACACACACACACACACACACACACACACACAATACTTATGTTAATGTTCAACTAAAAGTACTTCTCAAAAGAAGTATAACTGCTAGGGCTAGGCTACAATGCGTGTGTGCCACTGCCAGTTACAGAATCTCTGCTCTGCAATACAATAACTAGTATCAATCACATCTGACACTGTCTGCTCTCTGTGCTAAATCAACAAGATTTAAAAAGAACAGAGAAGTGCCATTTTCAAATGTAAAGATAAAAGATGTGTTTGGCTTTAATTCCATTGCACAGTTACATACTAGTGTTAATTTTTACAGCAGTTAGTCTTAGACTTAGATTTAGTCTTAGTCTTGGTCTCTTGAATAACTCACATTTAGTCTAAAGCTGGTTGCACACTGCTGTGTTTTTTGTTGCGTTTTGGAAATCCGCAAAAAAAAAAGAAGAAAATCAGGCAAAGGGAGAGCGGAGAGAGAACAAGTGGAGACAGCAGCAAAAATCGAAAAAAATCAACAATGATCTGAAAATAAATACGAAACGGGCGGCAGTGTGCAAACGTGATTGACATAAGCTGAGATAGATTTTTTTTATTTACGTGCTCCGAAATTCACGCCGATATTCGGCCAAAAAAAGCTCTAAGTCTCTAAAAGCTTTTTCTGACAGTGTTAACTCCAGTCTAGTTTAATCGACTAAACATCAACATCTTTTAGCCTTACGGCCGATCAATGCATACATTTTTTTTTTGAGCGGTGGTAGACCGCTCCATAGCATGGCCGTGTGTGTATCCGCGTATGTATCCGTGTATGTATGTATGTATGTATGTATGTGTGTATGTAGCCTGAACTACCACTCAGTGACCAGAGAGGGTGCTCTTGAGTCTAGTCTGAGCATCAATTGCAATATTCTCTCTCTCTCTCTCTCTCTCACACACACACACGCACACACACACGCACGCACGCGCGCACGCACACACACACACACACACACACACACAACCACCGCTCAGTTCACACGGGTGTGATTTTTTCGGTTCAGAGAGTCACAACATCTCGGCAGCACCGAACAGCCGAATTAATGACGGTACCAAACCGGATGTTATTGTGGTTGCACTTTAAGGAGGACGTCACCAGTGCACCTCTCTCCTCCCTGCAGACCGAGAAGTGTGAGCGGGAGTACCATCCCTTCTATGTGTTATCCGGTCTCAACCAGCAGCGTCTCAACAACATCTTGTGTGACGTGACTCTGTGCTGTGAGGATCAGCAGTTCCCCTGCCATCGTTCTGTACTGGCCTCCTTCAGCTCCTACTTTGAGGTACATTAAATTCACACATTCATTGACCTGCTGTTGTTAACCAACCGTTATCTTCAATTCTGCCTTGGCTTTCATGTCAACCGAACATCAATATCATAACTAACAATGTAAATAAGACATTCTACCACCTTTTGTGGTCAAATGTTCAGATACTGGATTCTGATTGGCTTAAAACAGTGGTAAATCAGTCAACAACCTTGAGTTGGCTCATGGACCCCGCCCACTGTTGTGTTGCAGTTGTAACATTTCCAAGATCCTTGCAAGTTACAACTGTGTTTTCTTTCATTTATATGTTAGAAGGGTAGACAAGCAATTTACCATTTGAGGGTTGTGGGTTGTTGGCTGTGGTTTACCTGAAACAGTGGTAAATCAGCCAACAACCCACTCCCTCTCATGGTAAATCATGGCTTACCTCTCAAACCATGAACACTCCAAGCTAACCATTCACCTTTACAACCTGCACAGGCCATGTTTACCTCTGGCATGAAGGAGTCCACACAGGACAAGGTGACCATGAGTGGAATGGAACCTCAGATATTGGGATTGCTGCTGGACTTTGCCTACACTGCCAGGGTGTCCATCTCCCCTGATAATGTGCAGGTAAATGTAGTGTCATCATCAAACATTATTCATTGTCTCCATGTCTTTTTCCACTGACAAAAAACAAAGCTATGACTAGCAAAACTACGACTAAATATACTAACAGTTTTGTCAACAAATACAAACTAGACTAATATGTTAGGGAGGGACTAGTGGAGAAGAGATCCAGTAGAACTAAAAGACAAGTCGTTTTATGTTTGGTTGCGCTCAGGTGTTGAAAATAGCTGAACTACAAGCTCACAACGTGTCTCAGCGCAATGCATTGTGAACTTGTAGATCTGCTATTTTCAGCATGCAACAAAGTGTAAAATCTGGCATTATGACACCAACAAGGACCTTCCAACTAAATAAGACTGTCATAAAGGAAAGATACAATATGGAAAGACTAACTACTCAGACTATAAGAGGACAAATCAAACAAATATTGGGAAAAGTGGACTCTTCTTTCACCAGCCCATGGACAATGCTTAATATAAAGACAATGTACTGAAGATGTATCTGTATAATTACTGATTTAAGATATACAGCCCACTCTGTTTACTGTATTGTTTGTTTGCTTGTTTTTCTTTCATTTGTATTGTGTCTCTTTGATGTTTTTGTTTCAATAAAAATGTAGTAAAAAAAAAGAAAAAGACTAAAACTAAATCAAAAGTTCCTGTAAAAATCAACACTGCATCATCATGAATACATTTTGTTCATCTGGTCCAGGCCCTGCTAGCAGCTTCAAACTTGTTGGATTTCTGGGCTGTCAGAGAGGCCTGCTGTGACTACATGGAGCGCCACATGGACGCAAACAACTGTGTAGGGATTTACTGCTGTGCTGACGACCACTCCCGTGAAGAGTTGGCGGTGCACAGCATGGAATACATTCTGGAACACTTCACTGAGGTCTACCAACAGGTTAGTTAGTGATTGAAGGATCATACACTTTTCATCTGCCTCTTTCATTGATTTTAACTTAATTTGAAGACCTATAGAGGTCACGACGTGTAAACATGCCGTTTGTAACATCCAATGATCTTCTCTTCTTTCACCCGGAAAAGACTATTTGCAACCGCGACGATCCGTTCTTTAGTTATGGTCTGTTAACTATCTTAACTCATACCCTGCCAAACCCGAGGAACCCGAGAATTTCGCGATGTCCCTCCCTGCCACGCCCGAGGAACCCGAGAATTTCCGCCATTTTGAAAAAAAAAATATTTTTTTTTCAAAAAGTTTATTTTTTCAAAAAATGTTTTGGGACCCCAAAAACGTTAGTAGGCATGATAGCGATCGCGAAATTGCTTGTTTAACCCCCATACAACCCCCATACAACTCAGGTAGCAGACCTCCAAGCTCACAACAGTGTAAAACATAATGGCTGCTATCTCATGAATGCCTGAACGGATTTCCATTCGGATTCTTTTGTTTGAAAGCTGTGAGCAATGTGGACACACGTGGTGCATTATCTAGGCATGGGTGTGCATGATCCGTGCACTATGAATTACATGGAAGTCTATGGAGACGAATGGCAGTTAAAGAGTACGAAGGTATTGTTAAATGGCAGCATATGAGTTAACACAATCTTTGAGTAGAGACCGAGTTATATTCATTTTTCTGCATTTTCCATTATTGGTCTGGGCAGACAACCGGATATCCAGATGACGTCATCTCCCAATGGATCATGGGAAACTGAGTCCTGCATTACAACCAAGTGCGGGAAACGGCAGTCTGATATCAAACAATGAAAAGACCAATTGACGCTATAACGTAATGAGTCAATGGCGCTGGATATCAAATAACTCGCTTTAGCGTTAATGGCCGCCAAAGTGTTAACACAATATATTTCAAAAGTCTACTCTTATTTTTTCCCCTATCAATAGGAAGAGTTCCCCTCTCTCTCTGTGGAAAGAGTGACACAGATTCTTGCCAGCGACCATCTCAATGTGCCCAAGGAGGACATGGTGTTTGAGGCGGCCATGTTGTGGTTGGAGAAGTGTCCTTCCCACAGGCAGAACTTTGAAAAGGTCAGTCATTTCTTTCTTTCCTTCCTATAGATACAGTATGTCTCCTATGAATGCTTGGCATCTAAACATGGTGCTTGCTGGTGATACGCATGATAAATGTAGTTTTCCCCCAATATCCAGTTGGACTAGTAAATAACTAGACTGCACTCTGTCGAGGTGCCAACTTGCATCATGTGCACTCGTGGCCATATACTGTATGGCCTACTTGTGCGCCAGCAGAGCGTGCAAGTACTACTTTCGGTGCTGTTTGGTGCTTTCTGTAATTATGTGGGTGGGCATGTTGTCACTCTTGTCGAGGTGCCAACCTGCGCCTGTTATTGATATCGGGTCGCACTTGTTGGTGGTGACATCACCAGGAACGGTGCTCCTTCATTGGCTAATGGCCCTGCCTTTTTACTGTCGACCACAAACAGACGCCCCCTGAAAGTAGTACTTGCGCGCTAGCCTGGCGCAAGTAAGTTAGTGTTCTGTGTGTTCTGTTCTTTAAGGTTCTAGAGAAGGTCCGTCTGCCTCTCATCAGTCCCTCCTACCTCCACACTCTGGTTGAACGTCTGGAGGTGGTGAAAGATCACCAGGGCTGCCAGAGGTTCATATCTGAGGCCAAGGGGGAGCTGCCTTACAGTAACACAGCAGGCCCACGCGGGACCACAGGTACCCTGCTGAACACATGCATGCTTGTTGAAACCGATAACTGATTAATTCAGTGGTTGATCTGTCCAAGGTTCAGGGAGCATGCCTGACTGTGGGATGGTCCCTTTTCCTTAAACAAATGTGGTTTCTCGTTGAACTCCTGAATCTACTGTCTGACTACTGCTTCTTCTCTCCTGCTTGTTGGAAGTGTTTGTGACGGTGGGAAGAAATGCCAATAAGAGGGAGTCTCACAAAGTCGAGAGCTTTGATCCCCTGACCAGTCAGTGGACGACTCTGGGACGTGTGCCCATGAACTTAGACAAGCGTGCTGTGATTATGTCAGGTGAGATTGCAATCGCATTCAATCAACTTGTAATGGGTCCTACTCTGTTTGGCCTCTGAATCTATCTGTATAGTTAATTTAATGGGACCCCAACTTTCATTAGCTTTCACGGATTCTCCTAGGGAAACTGAATTTCAGTCTTTGTGATATGTGTTACTAGACACCTTTACAAACACATTGGTGAAGAAAGTCTTTGGTAAGGAATTTATTCCAGGATATGATGACACTATTTCTGAAGATATCCCCCGACTAAAAGTAGATCCAGGCTGAGAAAACGACCAGAGAAGTGATCCCGCCGCCATTATTGTTTATGTGCACTGAAGATAACAGACTAGCGTTAACTGGTGCGGCTTCAGCTGCAGACACCCCTCATCTGCTCAGACAGGCTCTGGCGGGGGAAAGAAGCGCTAGTTCGGCGGCAAAAGTGTTGATTCAGTCCTCGTCCCTTTTATGCCCATACATGGAGATCACTGTTTGACTGTCATCAATATTAAGCCCATGTGCGTCACAGTGCGTGACACCTCATCCCGGCTCTTCCATATTTGGAAAAACATGGCCACATTTTGGCCACATGTTGCCCAGCTCAAAAAAACAACTGCAGCGCGAGTCACACTTGCAAATTAATTCCGTAGATCCCTGATGTCATCAATATTAAGCCCATATATGGGAATGCCCATATATGGACATATTGTGTCAGTCTCATGTGGTCTATGACATCATACTGTACATCTATGATGTCAGACATCAATCATCTCCATGTTTGGGAAAATATGGCCACATTTTTTCCAACTTAAATAACCAACCAGGTCTGCACACACTGTAGCCAAAGTGTCAATATTTATTTTAGGATGCAGAGGGAAAGTTGATCCCATGCGAAAGCGCCAATGCTCGTCCAGTAGACTGCTGTCACCCTGGCAGATGCGGGCACACGCCCATGAGCATGGGCTCATGTGCGGGTGAGGTCGCCTTTTGTCTTACTGGCAATATTCCCTAGATGGTCAACAGACCTTGGGCGGGCGGTGCAATATTACACGAGAGGGTGTGCATTATCACGGTTATAAGCGGTGTAAGCTATCAAATCGTTTTGTAATTTTGTTTCTAGCTGCTACAGAGGCTAACTAATACATTTTCCAGTAAAACAGTTGGAAATTCTCAAATCGGACTTGGGTCTTTAAGGCTTTTTTCAAATCGGACTTAGGCCTAATAAGTTAACTATCACAGTGTTTCTCAAAGTGGATTCCAGGGACTTTGTGGGTTCCTTTAGGGGGGTTTTAATGGACCCATGCCAGCCTGTAACTGACAGTGTACAAATGGAACCAAATGGACCCGTTAGGGTCCAACTGTCAGAGGGTAAGGGGAGACCTTCAATTTAAAAGTTTGAGAACCACTGAACTATCACATGCATACTATAATCCATTCATATAACAATCAGTGTATAAGTCATCGTTTTAATTCTGCTCTTCTTCCACCATAGGCCCCATTCTGTATTTGGCCGGAGGATGTACAGGTTCAAGGTATAGGCCTAGTGATTTGGTCAATAAGGAGATGTGGCGTTACAATGTTCACCATAACCTCTGGTTGAAGATGGCTTCCATGAATGTGGCACGCTATGACTTCAGTAAGACTGTCAAAATGTGACGTTCAATTTAACCACATTAACCCTGGTGCCTGACTGTTTAGCATATTGTAGGCCAGTGTGTGGGTCCTCTTCTTTGATGTCCTTTTGAATATATGCACTTTTTGGCCTGCGCACCTGTCACCAACCATCATATCATAGGCACATTTTGAAAATAAAATGGAAATAAAAAACGTTGTTTTAAGATAGCTGAAGTAAGTTGTAAGTGGTTAAAAGTTAGGACCATTGGGGGTGGCGCAGTCGGTAGGGCTGTCACCTCACAGTTAGAAGGTCCTGGGTTTGATTTCCCCGTGGGACGCTGGAGGTGTATTCTCCTCCGCGTCATCAGTGACCACACCCTAGGTGGGGTTGGCGAAAGTGCCTTTCTTTTTTGTCTCCACCAGCCGAAGGCATGGGGGAGAGTATGTTTTCGCCCCTGTCCATCCGTCTGTGTGTGCGTGCGTGCGTGCGTCCGTGTGTCCTCTAGTTTGTTACCAGCTAATCTCCGGCGCCGTTGGCCCGGTCGCTGCCAAAATGAGCACACACACTCCCTGGATGCCAATTCAGAACCTCTGCCCCATATTTTTCAAATGGCCCTGTTCTAGCGCCACCATGAGGCCGATGTTTGCAAAACACATTTCTGTACACTACTCTTAGAGATTTTGTCCACAAATCCTTCAAATCGGTAGACAGTATCTCTACAGTCATGTGATCATCATGGATATGTCCGATTTTCCATATTCCATCCTGATTGGCTACAATTGGCTTCCAAAGTTTGCAGGATTGCTCTGTTTTGAACAAAATGCCTCAAATCATGAATCATGACAGCGTGCAATCTTGGTGAAATTGGGCCTGCACGTTCCCATTAGGCAGAGGAAGAAATGCCACTTCAAATTTCTCAAATCAGCCTCATGGTGGTGCAATAACGGGGCAATTTGTGTTTTTACCTTTAACTCCACCGATAAGTGGAAAACTTTGTATGCGTACTCCCTAAGGATAAACATTTGCCCTGCATTTTTCCACATTCGCCTTTTATAGCGCCACCAGGAGGACAACTTATGTAAAACACAATCTTTGCTATTACTCCATCAGATTTTCTCCAACAATCATGCAAATCAGTACACAGTATCTCTATAGTCATGTGATCAAGTCCGATACGTCTGATATTTCATATACCATCCTAATTGGCTAATATTGGTTTCCAAAGTTTGCAGGATTGCTCAGTTTTTGAAGAACATGCCTCAAATCATCAACGCAGCTTGCGATTACCGTGAAATTTCCACACATACAGTATTCCCACTACGTCAAGGAACGAATGCTACCCTTTTCACATTGGCCTGTTATAGCGCCACCAGCAGGTAGACAGGCAAAACAAATTTTTGGAACACAATGTCTCAAATCATGCATGCAGCGCCCGACTGCCATGAAAGGTCTAAGATTGGCGAAGAACACACGCCACCCTTTTTACATTGGCCTATATAGCACCACCAGGATGCCTGGCCTGGTGGAGACCTGTGCTTTAGTTTTTTTCTATAATTGTTATCCCACAATTTTGTAACCCATTTTTCACCCTGTGCCAATTACCTGTAATCCTGGGCTCTGCGAACTGAGCTCATGCTTCCTTAAGTGCAAGAGGAGCAAGCGGGCCACTTCTTATCACCTGACAGGGGGGAACACGGGGAGAACATGCAAACTCCACACAGAAAGGCCCTTTCACCAATCCCGGTGTGGGTGCTGATAAAGCGGAGGAGAGAACACGCCCCCAGCGCCCACAGCATCCCCCAGCATCCCCCAGCGGGAATCGAACCCCGGACCTTCTAGCTGTGACTGTGAGGCGACAGCCGACAGCGCTACCAACTGCACCACTATGCCCCCTGCCATAGTGCCTTTCTGTGTGGAGTTTGCATGTCCCCCCGTGTCTCCTAGGGTAGATACCCTCACAAAAACATGCTGTAATCCTGGTCTCTATAATGCCTCCCCCTGGCCAGCCGGGGCACCTGATGGAGGAGAAAGGAACTGGTTGGAATAACGTGTTCCTTCCCTTCTACGTCCAACCCGGGAAGCTCCCCTTATCAGTTGATAAGAAGCAGCCTGCTCACTCCTCAGGCACTGAAGGAAGCATGAGCTCAGTTCGGGGGGCTCTCCAGGTTGGCAGAGGAAGAGCAGAGCCCAGCATTACAGCTTTGGCAATTGGCACTGGGTGAAAACTGTGGGATAAAAAAACATATATATAAAAAAAGTAGGACTACAATTTGAGATTTTAAGTTGAATGAGTGCATGCATAGTGCATATGTCCAAGGTAATCACTTCGAAAGCTTAGGTTTATTCATATTTCCCCCCCTGCACAACCCAACATAGGCCTGGCGATGCTGGATGGATGTGTGTTTGCAGTCAGTGGCTCTGGGAGTGTCAAGAGTAAAGACTCCATGGAACGCTACGACCCCGTCACCAACACCTGGCAGCTCATGAAGGGTGTCGGTGTGGCGGCCTATTATGATTCTGGTCACCGTAATGCAGTGGCACTGGATGGACACCTCTATTTTATTGGTATGAAACTTAACACTTTGAGGTGTGCATCACATCATATATAGGCAAGATTATAGCCTATGTTTAGCCGATTCCATGAAAAAAAGGTATACTTGACACTAGATGTGTTAAGTATATACCTGGTTTTCATCTTAGCACCACCCACCTGAAGTTGTTAACTCCATAGACACATACAAAACAGAAAAAGTATAAAACTATGGCACCACCTCTAATTGAAAATATTGAAAGACTTGGAGAGTATTACGTGTGTGTGTGTGTGTGTGTGTGTGTGTGTGTGTGTGTGTGTGTGTGTGTGTGTGTGTGTGTGTGTGTGTGTGTGTGTGTGTGTGTGTGTGTGTGTGTGTGTGTGTGTGTGTGTGTGTGTGTGTGTGTAGTATCTCCTAGTAAGCCAGACTTACCCCAGGTGTCTAAGTTCAACCCTGATACATCCGTATGGACAGAAGTCCCTCCTATGCAGATTCTACGTGATCTCCCTGCTGTCTGCGCTCTGAATGGAAAGCTCTACGCTATAGGTACCATATCTGAAAAAATTGCTGAATATTCTGTCGCGCAACCGTGCACGCGCACAGTAGAGCCCTGCAAGCCCGCCGGGACCCGACCAGGGCCCGGCCCGCCAAAAACGGGCCGGACGGGCTCGTTTCTGAAACTCACCAACGGGCCTAGGGCCGGGCCGGGCTCAGAACCATGCTCTGAACATTTTGCACTGTGAATTTCACACATGACGTCTCTGTGTGCGACTGTGCGCATAGCTAGAATGGAGAGTGTGAGTGAGACAGCAGCTGCCTCGCATAGCCTATTCACGTTATTCCTGGCCCCGCCCCCGGCTTCCTGTTCATATCCTGAAAGAAAATAAAAAACATCATTTGGTTTCCTTTGTCCTTGCATTAAAGTGTCAGTAGAGGCGCTCTGGGCTCTTGGCTCTGAATGAACTGGTGTTGCCATGTCTGCTTATAATAAGCAATTTGTGTAGTTGTTTATTGGGCTTACTTTCTAATATTTTTTAAACCAGTGGTTCCCAAATCTTTTCATATCAAGGACCCCAGTGTAACATATTTGTCCACAGTTGCAGACCCCCATCTGAAAATATGTGGTGCCAGGGACCTCCACACAGATTTATGTTGTTAAAATGTTTCAAAAATATTCAAATTTCTTTTTTTCCCCTCAATATTTTTTTAAATAGCAAATATACAAGCTCACAATGTGTCGCAATGTGGGTTACATGTCTCCATTCCGACATGTCTCCTTTTTGACATGTCTCCTTTCCGACACTAACCCTATGCCTAACCCTAACTCTAAACTTAACCTCTGTGGAAGTGTTGCCACTCTGACAATAAGAAGTCAATGTCGGAATGGAGATACGTCCCCGTCGCAATGTGACACATTGTGCGCTTGCTGATCTGCTATTTTCAATTGTAAATGTAAAGTAGTATAGCCTAGTTGCTTCTGTTGGGCTTATTTCTTTGGCAAAATCTGGCAACAGACAATTCCGTGTCACTTCCTTACTTGGGAGGAAGTGAAAAGATGTTTTTTTAAGCACACACCCTCTGTAAAAGAAAATGGCAGCCTCCATAGAATGGCCAGGAATATCGTGAATAGTCTTCTAGGCTATGGGTTCTATCTCTGATTGGTCGTGACATGAGTACATTAGCCAATGGCCGCAACGAGCAGAGGGCTTTACGTCTTTTATTCTGTCACACACTCACACAAACTCTGTGTGTCTGCGACTCACACAGCGAGACTAGAATATTAGGAGCACTACTGTAGATTCAACAATTTTACAGTCATTCCTCAAATAAATCGCCCTGTAATGATTCCCCGACCTCCCGTATCCGTTCATTACGGAATGCGTCTTTACTCTTTAGTAGGCTATAACTGGACGATACTCCGTATTTTACGAGATGGCTTAACCACGGCAAGCGCAAGCCGACAATAATATCAATCAATCAAGGTCTAATTTTCTGCTGTGAGGATATACAGTAACATAACAAACGGTGGGTGGAGGAAGATTTCTTACTTGTGTTGTGATGTTGACTTCTTTCTTTTAATCAGAGCGCAAGACGAGCACAGTTAGAGTAGAGGGCTGTAGCCTATACTGTCTCCGACCACAGCTTTTTTGTGGGAAAGTTCCAACTTTCTGACGTGCGTGCAGCTTTCCGAACTCAAATTAGGAGTAATCCTTTTCAGAAGTTGCAAGACATGTCATTTTGTAGTTGAACCGGACCTTTGAGACGCAAATTTCGGTGGTCTGTGACAGTATGGACCTTGAGAGTGTAGCTGCTGCGCGCAGCAGTGAAAGCCACGCACGTAAATATTTAATTAAATAATAAAGTGACGGGCTTACGGGCCGGGCCGGGCTCGGTTCTGAAACTCACCAACGGGCCTGGGGCCGGGCCGGGCCTTAATTCCACGGGCCCGGGCCGGGCCGGGCCTCACATTTCAGGCCCGTGCAGGGCTCTAGCGCACAGGTCTCGTTAAATGTGAAAATATTCCTTGTCCGATCGCAACCGCCTATAATGTAACTGCAGGATGCTCCAAACCTCCTCCCCCATACACACGTCAGTGTGTTTTCCTTCTCTTTATTTATTTATTTATTTATTATTATTATTATTATTATTATTATTTTTATTTTTTTCAAATAGTTGTAGTAGAGTAAAAGCTCAAATATTTCCCCCTGGGTTTTTATTTTATTTTATGGAAACACTCAAGTAAATTAAAAGTAGGCCCTACATCAAAATTCTACTGAAATACTGAATTTGAGTAAATGCATTTAGTTACTTTCAACCAAAGATTTTTGGCACATAATATTGAGTCCACTAACAGTTAATTATCTTGTTAATTCTTTGTCTTTATAGGTGGTCGGAATTATTACAATATAAAGAACAACATCGACGGGCCCCGTGTCGTTGAAAGCACGGTGGAGTGCTTGGACCCCAGGACCGACCGGTGGACCATGTGTGCCCCCATGTCAGAGCCCCGCTACCAGCCCAGTGTGACCCTGTTGGACGGAAAGATCTACGTCCTCGGAGGGACGGACGTCAGCGGCAGGTAATTCAATTCAATTCAATTCAATTTTTATTTCAGACCCAGGGAGATCCATATCACACAATAAAATACAATACAATAAAACAACAATACAAAATATACAAAAAATAAAAGGAAAATGTACCAAGGCAAAATGTTCAGTTTCTGACATACTGACATGTGCGCCAATGGTTCCACAGTCTAGATGACAATCTGACCGAACTGCACGTAGGGTCCGTTATAACAGGGCAGTGTTTCCCCTAGGCATAAGCTGAAGGAGTGGGGGAGAGTTGCTGGGAGCGACGTGGCGTGCGCGTGCAGCGTGGCCTGCGCTCGCGGCGTGGCGTGTGGTCGTGCGCGCAGGCAGAACATTTTTCATGTTTTCTGGTCGGTGCGCTTGCGTGATTCTAACTCAGTTAAAAAAAAATATATATATAAATAGATTTATATTTTATAACAACATTGGCCATCATCTTCTGATTTTTATTTTATTATCATCAACATTTGCCATCATCAGTTTCAAAGTGCTTTATTTACACACTATGGGCTACTATTTAAATAGTATGGGCTAAATAAATGGGCTACTATTTGGCTTTTCGGTAAGTTTTCAAGTAAGTTCTGTTGTCAGATTTGTCAGGAGGAATAAACAACCAAGTCTATGGAAACAAGCCCAAAATAACTGAATATAGGCCACACGAGCACTTTAAACCTAAATACTTACGCCATTTGAAAATAGCCAATCTACAAGCTCACAAGCAACCACCATTATTTACAAGCAACTTTACAGAAATAAAAGCCCAACATGGCTTATAATAGTCAGACATGGCAACACTGCATGGTATTTCATCCAACCTAGCCCAACATGGCTTATATTATCAGACCTGCATGTTGTTATTTCTCCACACGCTGTAGGCTAGGTTGCTTGCTAACAGAGTCAGACACAAACTGCACATGTAGCCACAGACAACCACAAACGACACCACTCTAAAATCAATACGTTTTTAAATTAATCTTGAGAAATGTACAGCTAAGCTATAATGATCTATGGGACAACAAGTAAACTTCTCCTGTTCCATAATACAACAGTGCCTGTGCCTCGCGACCATAGACCGTAAGCTCGCGACGAGAACTGTTTGTACTCGGTGAGTCTGTGCGCAGAGTGACAGCTGTTTCTCCATCCAATGAGTGCAGCCGAGGAGTGTTATAATCTCCTTCCAACCGTACCTAACAGAGAGAACATTCGCTATTCTAAACATTAAACATGAGTGTCACGTTGTGAAAATAATTCATCTGCAAAAAAAAAAAGAAAAAAAAAAAGAGAGAGAGGAAAAATCATAGAGCGGCGGCCGGATTTTAAGGGCCGGCGGCCCGCCGCTCCTTAATGCATATAGGGGAAACACTGCAGTGATGATATCATTATACCGACTCAGATGCTCTACACACAAACCTGTACATAAGGTTGCGTAGTTCAGCAGACCAGGTGGGTCCCCCGATACTGACAAACATCTGGCTTGCACTGGAGCTTCCCAGAGCTCTCAGCAGCAGCCTCATGCAGTCGTTATAGGCCACTGTGAGACGTCTGAGGCTGCCTTGCCTGTAGCGACACCAAAGTTGGGCAGTATACAGTGGTGTAAAAAAGGATCTAAAGAGAGATATCTTACTGAGAACATGCTAAATGTGCGACACGGCATGTTGACTTGGGCATACAGCTTCCGCCTCTGTCTATAGATGTCCTTGTCATCTGAAAGGTCATTTGAGATAATATGACACAAATAAGTAATCTCACTGCACACACTTAGGGCAGAGCCAGCCAGATTGAAGTCAGGAAAGGTTGATTTTCTGTGAAGTAAGACACGACTGATTCATGAATTCAGGGGGAAAGGTGTCTTCTTTTCTCTCATGGCTAATTGGTCTCTCCTTGTGTAGGCGTGTCCCGAACATCGAGTGCTACTGTGACGAGATGGACACGTGGGAAACTGTGGGACAGATGACTGGTGATTTCACCGATGCTGCCCTTAGGTTCCCTCTAGCTCTCAAGCTGAGGAATGATCGTAGTCCTAGTGAGGAAAGATGTTGTTATTATGTTCATAACAACAGTGATTATGAGGATGGTGAAGGAGGTGAGGTATTTTTTAATTAAAAGTTAACAAACTACAGTATGTATATATATATATATATATATATATATATATATATATATATATATATATTCTGCTTGTAAGTTACCATTGCTATTACTATGGTGTTTGTTCCCTGTCTGTCCAGCTCTTTAATAAACAGAAGACACATTTACCAGGTGGGTTGCCAATACGTGTGTGTTCTCTCTCCCGATTGGATAAAATTGGCATCCCGACCTGAAAATGCGTTTTATGTTTACGAAAGAGCTGGAGAGACGGGGAGACTCATGTTACTGAACAAACGCTACAGCAATGAATCCGATTACTGTCCGAATAGAGAGCTATTTAACAAACACAGAAACTTCACTCCTATTTTAATATCATTATCTTCTGGCTCTACTGGGGCCATAGCTTCTACTAGAATTAAACCCTCCTGTACAACCATCATCTTCAACGGGTATTTGTTTCCTCGATAGAAGAATACATTATTTTTGCATTAATGAGCCCTTAATTGTCTTTCTTTCCTTGCACTGTGCACATGTGTTCATAGACCACTGGATGTGCAGCATAGAGTAGATATAAAAAGCTAGATTCCTCATTCTCCGCTGCAGTTCTTCGGAGCGTCCTGTTAAAAAGGGAAGTGCGAAAGGCACGCTGCCACTCGAAGTGGCTAGTGGCCAATCACAGCGCGTCTTTTCTGGGACGTAAAATTCAATTCAGTGGAGCTTTATTGGCATGAGGAAACAAACGTTTCAAAGCAAGTGCTTCTGGGAAAGAGGGAGTCCCCATCCTCTTATTGGCCAACCGAATGTCCCCTTCTGTGATGAATGCAGAAGCGTGCTTCAGAATTCCTGAAGCTTTCCTTTTCACGTTGCCTTCCATTTTTGACAGACGCCCGAGAGCCTGAGGAGACATCTTAGCTTTCTATCTCTATGATGTGCAGCACTAAAGTATCATGACAGTTATTCTTTAGTGCAGGTTAACTGCTCTTTGTGTCTCACTGTTAATAGATCGTATTATTTTTGTTGACTGACTGTACATAATAAATGATCCATTATACCTACTGTATAGGCTGGCTGAAACTGTACATACTGTATATCAGTCTGTACATATAGATATATCAATACGGAGAAGCCCTCTGCATAACCTCCAAGCTGAATGAGCCCAGGGCCCATAGTTAAAAAGCATGTCTTTAGGGCATAATTTAAGAATTACAAAATAAAACATTCAAAGCCACATCTAGGTCAGCACATATCTTTCACCTGTGGGTCTTCCTCAGGGCATGGCTATTTGACCTAGGTTCAGTCGTACTGTATACATGCATAATGGCCACGAAGGCCTAATTAGATCAGTATATCTCAGTAAAGACACATATTTCTTATTGAAATCTACTGTATGTATTGACTCAGAACCACTCATTCACCTGGAGTGTTGCAGGTTATTCCATACTGTTCAAGAGCATACAGTATTTTTTGTTGTTTGATGCATAGATATACAAATTGTTCATATTCTGCCGACAGATTTTTTTTCTTGTACTTGTCTTGTACTTTCTTTTGTATTTTTTTTTATTGTTTATACACCACTAAGCTATGCCAGTCAGTCCCAAGTCCCGAGGGCTCGGTAGTCGATTCTTAAGTCTGCTACTTTTATGGCCTTGGACTTAAAATACTTGATTTTGAATTCAGTTTGATGTGTGCTGTGCTGCTATACACCTTAATTCCCCACAGGGATAAATAAAGAAATATCAGTGTAAGAAATGATTTAGTTTTTTGTCCCTTTACTATGATTGATATCCGTGCCGTCAGTGCCGACATGCAGCAGGGTGGCCAGTAGAGTGGCCCAAGGTCAGACTGGGTAATCTTATATCATTTGATGTAACAATATGCTTTACAATAGCTTGCACTTCAGTGATGCTCGCAAAACTCCTCGCCTCGTTCCTGACCACCTCACTGGTGTGCCAGTGATCACGGTAAAACCCTCTTGTGTAATGTTGCTTAATTAACATGATCATGCATGCCCACAACAAACCATAATATTTAGTCCTTGGGGATATTTCCATGCAAATCAGTCTAAAAAGGTGATTCTAAATTGTGGGGTCCGGAGTCGCCCAGGGGTCGCTGTAGGGGTTCAAATCTCACAACGTGTTGTAAGCTTGTAGATCTGCTAAGTTTTGAAAAGTTGTGGGAAATGTTCTCTTATGGGGGTCCCTGGAACAAAATCGTTTCAAATGGAGCGCCACAGCCAGATGAATATCAACTTGGGGATCCTTGATATGAAAATGTTTGAGAACCACTGATCTAAAAGGTCAGCCAAATCCAAACTTTGCAAACAAAGAAGGAACAAACCAGTGAAATTATTCTCAGTATATAAGTTATTGTATAAACTGTCAACAAAATGTAGCCATTAGAATGGAGAAGAAACAAAGTAAGAAAAGTCAAATAACAGGATATAGACATATAAAATAGGCCTATGTATTGTAGGCCTACAGCAGTGAAATGGCATGCTTTGCTCAATTGCTAAAGAAGGAGAACCAAGTCATGTATTCTCATTTATCTGCAATAATAGAGAGTATGCGCATGCATAAAGTGAGTGGCAAAGTGAGTTTAATGTTGTTTAATGCAATCAGATAGGACTTTTCTGTTTGGATGTATGGGCTGTCAAGGCCAGAAAGTAACTTTTTGCCTCTCAGTAGGCACACACATAACTTCCGGGTACAATGATGATGTCACACGCATACCCTCTAGAGTTCCCACCGCTCGTCGCGGCAACTCGGCTCGCTAGCGCTCGCCTCGGTGGCGACTCACGGGGGTCATCGGCGCCCAATACCGCGCCGCTCCGTCGGGGTCTGTGGCGTGGGGCGTTACACCGGGGAACAGAGCATACTTGGCATCTTGGCATCTGGTTCGAGGCTGGGCTTCACCTCAGGTTTTATTTTTGCGCTCCTCTGAGGTTGACCACTAGATGTCGACATTTTACTACTAATATCTCTGCATTGGCATACTGGATATCCAAGTATCCTGGATACTTTCTGCATTGAAGAGTCTGAAAGCACGTGAATATTTCGCATTAAGTGCGTTGATATCATTAGAAGCAGGTGACAAGATAGCTGTAAGACATACCAAGCCATCAACCCAGACTTATCTGTTCTTCCACTTAATACTAGCACCAGCAGTACTAGCACATCTTACATTGAGGACTATTTAAGGATAACCTTTACACGGTTTTGTTTGTCCTCTCATAGACTGCGTGATACCACCTGAGTGAGCAGCATATTTGTCAATGTGAGACTGTTGTACAAAACGAACAGCACATACTGGTGTGTCCCCTCACACAAGACATCAGAGCGAAATAGAACAGTACATGACTACCTGTCACTTTTGGAGCAACAGAACAGCTCCTGTTGTATGAGTAAAGGGAGTTTGTGTTGTATATTGTACATTTTAATGTATTGCAGCTTTTTTAAAGTCTTTATTCATGAGTTTGCGGTTATTGTTTGGAGCCAACGTTTCATACATCTGTGTCAATGAAGCAGTGGTTCCCAAACGTTTTAGCCCTAGATGCCCAGACATATGATATGGAATACTACACATGGCAATGCCAGAGCAAAGACAACGTTACTGTAAAGCTCCTTTAGGAAAGAAATGTTAATAGAAAAATAAATGAATGTACATTATCAACAGAAGAATATTCGTAGGATTTAAACACACCACTAGATACTTATACTGTACATCATACGACACAGCAGAAGCAGCGTATTGCAGCCTCTGTTCAAATGAATATAACAAAGATATCCCAGAGAGCAGTGCGGTAGGTAGAGGGACGTGAGCTCCGGTCCTGGACATGTGTTTGGAGCGGATGTTGACCGAGTCACTCAAACAGACCTCCATAGTGTGTGGAGGTGGTCCTCGGTGGACAGGGGTGTTGCAAGAGCTCCCCTCCTGACGTGGTGATGACCTCTTCCTGGAATGTGAATGTTATTAAAAGTTAGGAGGTGAAATACAAATCACGGTACTATAATCTTAAAGGACAATTCCAGACTGAATAACATCTAGACTCATTTTCCTACTTTATATTCATCCCAAATGACTGGCCAAGGGGTCTATTAGGCAGAATTTCCCTCGCCGTACACACACACACACACACACACACACACACACACACACACACACACACACACACACACACACACACACACACACACACACACACACACACACCCCATAACCCAGCAGCCCTCATAGCATCATATGATGTGTTTTTAATGACATCGAGTAACACATTTATATGAAAAACACCTTTGAACACATCAATAGTAGTGGAAAAGCGATAGGCTTATGGGCTCCACTGCTGGGTTCTGGAAAGATGTTATTTATTGGGGAGTTGTCCTTTAAAAATACAAACAAATAATAATAGTGATAGCGAAAATGGACAATACACAAGCTCACAACGTGTTGCATTGCAACAGGTCATGAGCTGGTACTGTACAGTAGATCCGCAATTTTACTATCACAGTCTATTTTATGCGACGGTGGTTAAATCAGGACGCATCGGCTGCAAAACAATAGCCGATATATCGGTTATTATATCACAGGCTCTAATATTTGCGGTATGCTGACAGTAACTGCCCACCCTGTGGAAGCTGACCAGGTCGGCCAGAGTGGCGTGCTGGATCTGATCCAGGCCGATGAAGCTGTAGTAATCGGCGGAGGCGTCCACCAGGAAGTGCTTGAAGGCGCTGGGCGTGCGGTAGGACAGCGTGAAGCCCCAGATACACTCACTGACCCTCAGCAGGAAGCTGCCCTCCGGACGCTCCACCAGCAGGGACTCAGACTCCTGACGGGAGATGATGCCTGGAGGCACAGGCGTCACAAGGGGGGGGAGGGGAGTGGGACTGAGTTACTAGCGTGAATCAAAACGGCACCCCGGTTTCGCCAATGGAACAAGGGGGGAGCGCTTGTTTTCGGTGGAGATGACGGAGGCACGCCGGCGTTATATTATAAACACAATCTGATCTAGCAATCATGACATAGGCTATTTATTATAATCACTAATTCACTATGAAGTATAATTAAAGTAAAAATAGTCAAATAACAAACAAGGACAAATTGTTCTGCCCACAACCTTATCAAACCAAAATGCCTAAACTACTGTAAATGTAGGCCTATTATAACTATGATAATGGTTCTTAATTAGTCCCAATTATTAAGTATAATACTTGACCTTATAAATATAGAATGTTAATGATTATATATGTTATTGCGAGTCTGCGACGGTCGCATGAGCCGACTCAGCGCCGTTACCGGTTTATGTGCCGCCTGCCGTTATGGACAGAATAGTAAATCTTCATCCCTCCGAATGTCGTCACCTCCGCGCGGTCCAGGCGAACACAACGGAGCGCTCCCTACCTCCAGTTCAGCCAATCACAAGCTTCCACTGGCGATACCGGGTTGCTGTTTTGATACACGCAAGTTACTAGGGCCCAAGGTGGAGGGACCTGGAAATTATTTTATACTTTAGGGTGCCGCGCTGTGAGCTTGTAGATCTGCTATTTTTCAAAAGTCGTGAAAATGTGTGCAAATCTTTGAATATTATATATTTTTTTAAGCAAACATTTGTAACTCAAATTTTGCTTCTGGGCGGTCCTTGGAACTAAATATTTTAAGATGGGGGGTCCGTGGCCGAATATATATCATTTTGGGGGTCCTTCACATGAAAGAGTTTGAGCACCACTGACATAGAAATATAGGTTTTTCAAAAAAGCTTAGATCGATTTGAAATTTTCAAAGACTTGCACACATTTTCAAGATTTCTTTCAAAAATAGCAGATCTATAAGCTCGTAGCGCTGCGCTGTGAGCTTGTATATCTGCTATTTTTCAATAGTAAAAGTACCCAGGGCCCAGAATTTGGTGCAGGGACAGAGAGACAGAGAGAGAGCAGACTTGAGAGGGCATTTCAGAAAACACAGTCCACTTACGGCCGTTTTTTGAGTGGTGCTAACTGCTCCTATGTCTGGCTTTGTGTGTATGTCCCTATGTCCGTAGTATGAGACTAATGTCGCCAAAGACATTTGTCACATGTCCCATGTTAGATGTATCCATGGGACAAAAATGAGCATTATGATTATGATTATGCTCTATTTTGGGCATTGGAGGGGGAAACAAAATAACTGCAGTGTTTCATTGGCCTCAAGCAGAGTGTTTGATATCAATACTGAATAGACACATATGTCTGTCCTTGTAGTACCCACCATGAAACCAGGGAGCAATAGAGTGGCTGTTCCTCTCGTAGCCCGCCCGCTTTGGTTGCTGCTCCGCTCTAAACCAGTGGATTATGGACTCTCTGGATGTCGGACGTTCTGGCCGTGGACAAACACTGCTGCTGAAGAAAGAGACAGATCAGTGTGTGTGTGTTTTGTGTGCGTGTGCGTGTGTGTGCTTCTACTCATGAGGGGGAAAAACAATACCAAAAGCATACTTGTATTTAAACACATTCAAAGGCACTTCACCGATTTTGCTTCCAGAAACGTATTGCAAAAATAGCCCATCAACAAGCTTGTGACGCTTATAGATCAGTAGTTATGTTCACAACTAGAATATTGTAATGGCTGGGGTTTATTTCCCCGGCAGACATTACCTTCTTTCTTAACTGGTCTTTACTCACTTTTGCACAGAGTAACAACACAACAGCAGAACTATAGGAATCTTAGCCCACTCTTTCACTCTCGCGCCTTCTAAACTGTGCTTGCGTATTTCCCGCAAAACATCATAAAGGAGTAGTTCACAAAATAACTTTCCACTTGAGTTCAATGAATGAAGGTAAATGGAGTGGTTGCACTGTGTGAGGACTACATTACCTGTCTGTCACGTTGGCGTCCAAGGCTTTGCTGCGCCGCCGGCTCTGAGCGTCTCCATTCATGAAGGCCGTATGGAAGCGCAGCGCTATGAGGCTGCTCTCCAGGGCACGGAGGGAGTGCCGCTTGCATTCTTCCCTCGCTCGCAGCGCCTTGGACTTCATCGCCTCGTCCGCCGCTTTGGACCGACGCACTATAGGTAGGAGATGGCATCATGAAGCTTATTAAAGTCATACTGTGCACACCTCCATTGGACATCTTGGAACCGTGATTCCCAGTAAGTCTGTCCCCCTCTGGGACCCCATATTTACACTGTGAAATCTTATGTTGTCATTGAGAGTGTACAAATGGAACCAAATGGCCCCTTAGGGGTTCACTCTCTGAGTTACAGACCGTCAAGGACTCCTGGGGGACGTGGGGGTCCTTAGACCCATTGAGAACCAGTGGGTATAGATTCTAGAATGAACATGAGCAACATACGGCCCGGGAGAGGGGGGGGGGGGGGGTCGTGGACCATTTCAATATGTGTCCCAGCGCGGCTGACGGCTAGTCATTGAATTTTTTTTTTTTTTCATTTTCATTTTTTCATTTCATTTGAAAGCTGTGAATCATAGCTACAAAATGATATATTGGTTGTGGAGATTGACCCAACATTTTTGAAGATATGGCTTATAGAATGATGCCATGCTGAAATACTACTTTTGAGATATTCAAGTTCTAAATTTGGGAGGAGCAACAGAATTATGTCCCGATCTCTCACATTAATTAAAAAAAAGTCTTATTTACATGCAGAGTTAAGCTCCGGCGTTTAAGTGAAATGTAGCCTGATATTTATGACATGCTTTTGTGGCTTTATCACATTTTATAAAAAAAAAAAAAAAAAAAAAAAAAAAAATCAGTTAAAATTCAAGTTATTTCAGCTGTGGTCTAAAGTAGTGGCTTCCGAAATGACTGCCCCAGTGTCATGCTCAGTCACATATGCCTAGTGATGTCTAAAAGGAAAACAAATGAACACAACACGTGAGCTTGTAGATTTTTGGTAAAGAGTTTTGGTGTAGAGAGAAAAAAGAGGTCCAAGTACAGAGCCAACTCAAGTCCTAGAGGGTTTAAGTGGTAGGCTACACTGTTTCTAATAAGGAACTAGAAAGGTGCAATTCTGGGAAATTGCAAGTGTGGTTGCACTGACGCGAGTCGCGAGGAATCCACTGAAAAAAATGAATTCCGTCTTACCTTTTATATTATATATTGTGATGTCAAGTGAAGCATGACAACAGACAGGATTGGTCATTTGTATGCATTAATTTGGCCCACTGAAATGTTAAACATGTAGGCCTACATTGAAATGTGCACCACAAGTAAACACACGACTCACATTGCTCCTGCCACTCGCTGTCTTCTGTCTCATGTTGCCTGTCTTCCTGTTTGTCTGCCGTACATGTGTCATCTTTACTCTCGCTCTGTGTCTGCTCGTCTTCCTCGCAGCTCTGCTGATGACAAATCCAGTGTTGTTACAACAACCTTCAATTCACCCTTTGTCAAGTCCCGCCCGTTTTCCGCCCCTCTTCACACCCATTGTTTGCTGTGTCTTGGTGGGACACTCCATCCACTACCATTTAAATTCAATTGCTTTGTATTGTTATTCTGTGTGTTCAATTCTAATTTCAAACTTGGTTTCAGTAAAATGGAGCTGTTCAGTGAAATTCAACATAAAAAAGGCGGAACCAGGGCGGGACAATCCAGATAGAGCCTGCTGGTTGGTCAGTCAGGGACCAACCAGATTTAAATGAATTAAATGTTATTGCCAGCTCCTGTCTCCATCCACAGCCCCTCCGGGATTTATGCCAAACTTTCCATGAGCAAGACATTAGAGTCTTTAAGCAAGGACGGCTATGGCAATCTGCTCCAGCAACCGGAAATGGATCAGTGCTCGATAGATAAACCTGCTTGCCGTCAAGGCCCATCCTAGTCCGGCAGAAGCTACCTTTCCACGTAGCGTCTACAACGTCTGCTCCATATACGCGTCACCATGGGAACCAAAGAGTTCAGTCAAATGGGTGGTAACCCATCAACGACAGCTGTTTGCTTGACAATTTTGACTGATCAAGCCATAGCAGTTGTACTTCCACCTAACGGAGCCGTACTGAAAACCGTCTTGGCTTAAAGTCCCTATTGATAACTGCTCCAGGTGAACAGGTTGTTTGCTGCCTTGCATGTGGCGTTTGTTTGAATGGGTGAATGAAAAGTGTCTTGTAAAAAGTCAATCTCTCTAAATGCTGAAAGCTGTATCTCTCTTACCCCCTGGGCCGTCAAAACCTGCTTCTCCTCTTCTTCCGCCTGCGTTCTCATCTCCTTGTTGTTGACCACCTCACTCCTCCATCTCTCTGCCAGGAGACAGGCCTTCTGCTTGGCCCTGGTGTCCTGAAACCTCTTCTCCATCTCCTGCTGCTGCTGCTGCTGGACACGACTGCTATGAGAGAAACACACGTTCAGAATGAGACACTGGACATGCCTGTGATAACAAAAAAGTCTAGAATGAGATGCTCGACACTCCTGTGATGAATACCACAATGCTGGCCTCAAAACACAGTCGCCCTGGTTGTAATGTAATGCCGGCAAACGCTGCTGACCTGGTATCTACCCGGTATTCCTAAACTATGCAACTTACTGTTACTGTGTGATCCTATGCCTAAACCTAACCGTATTCCTAAACTTAACCTCAGTAAAACAGTGCCAAAACCTAACCCACTGATCTGTCTTATCTATTTGCCTGCCTGCCTTTTTTCAACTGAGGGGATGAGGATTTTTCTGTCTAATATTTTACACCGCCTTCCTCCACCATTGTTGTCACTAATGCTCAGACAACTGGAGTGAGTGAGCGATCGGAGTGCTAGAACGACCTTAGAGCGAATTCAGCCATTGTCGACAGAAACAAGTTATCTGCTATTTTTGGCACACAGCTGAGTTAATTTTAGTTGACTAAATCAACTGTAGATTTAATCTACTAAAATCGTTGAGGTGTAAAACTAGACTAGTCAAAATCAACACTGGTACCCTGCTTTCAGCCAGAACCTGAACCATCTCACGTTGTCTCCATGCCTCTCTCTCTCACCTGATCTCCTGGGCGTCCTCGTGAGCCTGTCTCCTGGCTCGTTTCTCCATCAGCTCGTTCATGATGTTCTTCCCCTCCCCCATCACCCACACCCACACGTCACCGTCCGAGCCCAGCAGCCAGCGAATGCCCCGGCTCTCCTCTGCAAAGACCCAGGAGAGACACGTTACAGCAGGGGTGGGCAACTGTGATGCCTACTTCTCTAATCTATGTCACACAAAAGTAGCAAAAATAGCCGATCTACAAGCTCAAAACGTGTCGCGCTGCAACACGTTTTGGTGCACAACAGCAAGCATAAATCAGGCAAGAGAGAAACGTGTAACAAGTTGATTGGTGACACTTCTTCTGAAAGGACCGTACCATAACATTCACAATCATGTGCACTACACACATTTCATGATGTGATACTTTCTCCTCCACTTTGAGCCACTTGAGGTATAAAATGAACAGGAAGATGATGTGTTCTTGGATGAAGATTAAGTATCAATCTAAATGATTTTTTTTAGACCTGTAATTTTGTCAGTGATCTTAGGGATGCAAGTGTACCAGGATGTGCAGGCAACACAAACAGGAGCTGCTGCCAGTATTTCAAGGGCACTTCTATCTATAAAATTGAAAAGCTAAAAATGTGTACTTTTTGATATACCTGGCTTCAATATACAGTACAGTAACTCTCATACTTGCCAACATGCCCAAGTAAGTAATTGCCTCTGAAACTTCAGAGTCTTCTGCTACCACTCTGAACTCTTTAGTTTGGCATCGGACCCAGATCCAGAGACAACTTATCTGCTCACCAAGTGCTGATTTTAAGGTGTTCTGTTCTGCACCCAAGTAATTTTTCTAACTCTAATTTGAGAGACTATAGGAGAGCTAAATCATTACGGGTCTAAGCAGCAGCAAAGCAGCAGGAACCTTATTATCTGTTATCCATTTAGTTTCTTGTGCCCTGAAGTAAAATTATCTCTCAGAAACCGTACAAGTGTTACATCTGCTGCATGCCTTCTACTCCTCCCTTATCTCTCCCATGTGTGCATGCACGTGTGTGCATGTACGTGTGAGTCACATCGGAGCCTCATTTAGCTGTGAAGCCATTCTGGCCCTCTAGACTATAGTAATCGAGCCCTCCATAAACTGTGTCCTGCCTTTCCCTCCCTGTCAGGTTGTTGTAAACCATTGTGTTATCTACCTGTTATGACAGAGCATAAATTAGGCACCGCACTCAGGACGAACAGACACCACAACAGTGAGTTTACCATTTCTACCAAATGGCTGACTTGAAGTTAAAAAACATTTGAGAAGGCTGCCGATCAAACTCGCACGCCCCCTGTATGACAAACTATGACTAATAATTGTCATCAGCTGAAGTCAACAGTATACCTCCATATCATCTATCCATTGACTGATTGATTGAATACTTTATTCGTCAGAAATGTAAACAGCGCAAGGTACAGTCAGACAGTCCGAGTGTCATTTTATAGCAGCCTTCTTCGAAATATAACTTGTTATCTCAGAAGGGAGTCACAAAAACATAATTCCAAGCTCAAGGAATTTAATTTAATTCCAAAACCCCAGAGTCAGAGAATATAGGGATGAGTATCAGCCAGTATCACTGGTGGATGTAATGACATGAATAATCTGAAGATGATGTGCAGAATGCTGAACTAGACGAAGAAGAAAATAAGCAAGAGAAGTGCAGTGCATGATAAGAGGGTGCATGTGTGTCATTATTCTGACGGCACATTACTCCTGGCGTTGCGTTGGTCCAACTCGCCCCCACTAACCCTATCCCTAACCGCACGTGTTGCCACGTAGTCAGAGTAAAGAGATGTCAGAGAGAGAAAGAGAGAGGGAAGGAGAGAGAGAGAAAGAGGGAGAGAGAGATGAGATTCAATGGACTGAGGTGAATTCAAATGGAACCGTTTGACCAGAGTTAAATTAACAATGAGGATTTTACAGTGTAGATTGGGGCCCTGGGAAAAAAGATCAACTGTGTGGTCTCATGCATATGAAACTGGTGGTCTCTGAAATGGGAAAAAGGATAAGAAAAACTGCTCTATTCTATGACAAAAATAGAACAGATAAAGTAGCAACTAAGTAAAAAAAAGACTCAACTCTTTCTGGGAGGCCGTGCGGGGCTTTGCTCCTGGCTTTCCCTCTCCCTCCAGCGTCGCACTTGTTCCTCGCGGATCTTGAAGAAGAGGATCTGCTTCTGGTGCTCGTTGAGCTCGGCCAGCAGCTCCGGTTCGATGTACATGTCTTGGAGGATCTGTTTCAGCATCGCTGCTAGGCGTCTCTGGGGGAGCTCCGAGGCTCTGTGAGCGGCTGACGAATTCACCCCCGCGGCTTCCGACGACGAGGCGTTATAAGCTTGCTTAAAGGCAGATAATTATTGGGGATTTGTACGTAATGCTCCCTCTGGCTGGATGGTAAGCGATGCAGGTGCTCCTCCTGGCATCATTGGATTAGATCTGCCGGCTGTGTCAAATCCGTTAACATAACCGAACACATTATTTACTCATGTACAGCATTAAGTTAGAGTTCTCCTTTAACGTTTTGCGTCCGTGTTTCCGATGGTGGCATTGTCTTCTCTTTCATGGACATCGGACATCTTCGGATATTTCTGTCTGATCGCCGTAGTCTGTGGTTTTAGCACGAGAATCATGTTTTTGATGCTTCCTTTGTATCCTTCTTTTTCTGCACCTGATGTGTATCTTCTGTGGTGCCGTTCTAACCTACTTTATCTCCGTCAGGGGCCCTTTAGACTGTGGAAGACACAGACACCTGTAGCTATCTATCTGCCATGCTCACAACAGTAGGGCTGTGTGTGTGTGTGTGTGTGTGTGTGTGTGTGTGTGTGTCATCTGACCTGCCCCCCCCCCCCCCCCCCTTAACCGCAGCCTTCATCCCTTTCATGTAATCTAATCTCCCAAACTCACCTTGCTGCCACGGCGATAGCAACAGCTCTCAAGCGCACGAATGCCCTCACTTGTGCTCCCACGTGCCTACAGTGCACGCACGCACACACACGCACGCACGCACACACACACACACACACACACACACACACACACACACACACACACACACACACACACACACACACACACACACACACAGTGTTGAGTGTTTCTTGAATGACCATGTGCTCAGAAAAAGGGAATCTTTATTTTGAGGTCCTAAACTGTTATTGTACGAATGTTTTGCACTGTAAACTTGTTGTAAGGTCACTATGAGGCTGCCTACTTGAAACTTCTATATAGGTATTTAATTAATCATAATGTATTTTTCCCCTTTCAATTATGTTTGGAGGTGACAACAAAACATGATTTATTTGTATTCTTTTGGACAATAATAACACACACGCAGACATGCACGCACGCACGCACGCACGCACGCACGCACGCACGCACGCACGCACGCACGCACGCACGCACACACACACACACACACACACACACACACACACACACACACACACACACAGGGCCCCTGGTAGTCAAGGGCCCCTGGGCACTGGCTGGCCCCATTGGCTCACTTTATAATCCATCCAATTGCTCGCATGAGTTTTGTAGTTTGGTGGAGACAGAGGCACCGCACCACTCCATTATTAATTTGAAACGGCATGCATTCTGTTGTTCATAGAGAGCAGTTGTTCTCAAACATGTTCATGTCATGAACCCTCAAAAGAATGTGTATTTGGGCTGCAGACCCACATTTGAAAGGATTTTAAGGTACTTTTAAGCTACCCCCTTAAAAGATTTGGCAACAATTTTGACTTTTTTTCATTTCTGATCTTCAAACTCAAGAAGCATCACGATGTGACGCGGTGTGGGCTTGTAGATCAGCTATTTTGGAGTCAGCAAGGGATCCCATCTGGAGGTTCTTCTCGCGCACTCAGAGTCAAGGAACGCAGTTAAAAAGCCTTTGTTTAACTCTTAGGGCTTTTACATATTAAAACAATAAAAAGCTATTTTGGAGTAGCCCGGAAAATAAATATAGGATTTAAGTGTTTAACCCTTAAGTTCTGTTCAGATTCACTACGCCTTCGTTCTGTTCGGGTCATTTTGACCCGGGGGGTATTTGGTTTAAAAAAAACAACACTAATATAAATTTTAACTTAACAAATCATCATGATACATTGACTTTGACTCAATACCAAACAATTCATATGATATATATGGTAAATGTTTGCATTCTTGCTTTGCTATATCACATTAAACACTGAAAGAGCTAGGCGTTTTTAATGATTTAGCTGAAATTCATGTAAAAAAACTAATATATTTAATACTGGGCAATATTGCTCATGCTTATAGGACAAAATGAAAATCAGACAATATTTTTATGAACAACATGCCCATTAATTGAATACTTGTGGTTCAACAGGACATCATTCTCACATAGAGCTGAACACACATGTGAACACACATGAACGTCACATATGAATATACACTTGAACGTATACACTAGGACAGAGGTTTTCAAACACTTTGGTCTCAGGGCACCCCTGTAAACAACATATTCATCCACAGCACCCCTGAAATACAGTGTTACTTTACAGCACATTGTGTTTATGTAAAATAATGTAAAATTTCCCCTAAGATACAGTACAGTCACAAGGAAAACTTCAGATAAGTGAGGGGTGAGGAGGGGAGGGGTGAGGGGTGAGGAGGGGAGGGGTGAGGAGGCGAGGGGGTGAGGAGGGGAGGGGTGAGGAGGAGAGGGGGTGAAGGGTGTGGGGGGGTGAGGGCGATAGGAGGGGGGAGGGGGGAAGAAGGTGACTGTGTGTCTGTGTTAGTATACATGCTTTCTTTTATTTCTGTGCATCTGGGGTGGCTGGGGGGGGGGTGTGGGAGGGAGGTGGGGGGGGGGTTGGGTTGGGGGGTTTGGAGGGGAGGGGGTAAGGGCAAGGTGAGGGGGGTTGGAGGGGTGGAAGGGGTTAGGGGGTGATTGTGTATCTGTGTTTGTACATGATTCCTTGCATTTCTGTGCATCAGGGGTTAAGTGTGGGGAGGGGGGGGGGTGCGGAAAGGGGGGGGGGGGTTCGGAATGGGGCTTCGGAAGGGGGGTGTTAGAAGTGGGGGTGACAAGTGGGGGTGACTGTGTGTCTCTGTTTTGGCATAATACTGTGTATTTCTGTGCATCTGTGCTTCCGGGTCAAAATGACCCGAACAGCACTTAAGGTTCAAAAAATATGAGGGGGGTGTAGCATGGGTGTAGTGCAAAAATATTTTTTTTACATGTTCATCTCAGAAGAATCTTTAAGGCCAGTGAGTTTCAGGTGGAAACAATTTAAACTTCTACCTTTTTTTTTCAAATGAAAATGTAAAACGGGTCAAAATGACCCGAACAGCACTTAAGGGTTAAACTGTATTTTTTTTATGTATTCATTTATTCAATTATGAAATAATGATGTTGTCCTCTTTACACTAGGAAAGATTGAGCAATGATGCTGTAATGCTGCAAAAATGTTGTTGTACCCTACTATCTATAAGTAGGCTATTATGTCAAATAAATGTAGACCTATAAAACATGGCAAAATTAGCACAGAATGTCTGAATTCCCATTAATTTTATGTCATCGTCATTGCATTTCAGTCTTTGGCGCCACCTACTGGTTCGTCACGGTGTGACGCTAGAGCTCCCGAAGCCCATCAGTGCGTATCTGCACCTGTTGAGGGCTTGTAGCTCTGCGGTGTTCGATCGGCTCGAGCCACTGTCATGTGATGAAGTGTGGCTTCAGTCATGTCGTCGTTGTGTTTACCGACACACGACGCGGTTCTTTCAAAATGAAAATAAAATAAAAGGAGGAAGGAGAAGAGCTGCATTTCATTAAACGTTTCCTTCACTTTCATTTAAACTTTTTCTTTAAAAATAACACTGAATGAATGGAGACAAACGACTCATTCGACGTTGTGTGAGCTAGCATAGTACTGTAGTCTTGTGGAGGGTATTTTCGGTGAGAAATAACACCACTACCGTTTTATATTATAAATTGTAAGTTAAATTAATTCAGAATCATAACTCATACTTTATATAGGCCTACAGTAGGTCACCTACTTAACTCAGGCCTATAATATATGAATGAAAAGTAGATAGGCCTATATCTACTACTGTGTCATTGAGCTTCACACACGTTGTTGTGAAACGGCTGAATTTAAAGTGCGTCACAGCATGAGGCCAGTGTTAAACAGACACCAGGATGAAGATGACAGAAGGTAAGAAATGGAACGTTTACTTTTCTACACTGCAGTGGTGGGGAAAAGTAATTTTAGTTAGGCTAAGTAAAAGTATCAATACTGCAATATAGAAATATAGCCTACTCTTGACTGAATTAAAAATGTACTTGAGTAAAAGTAGGCCTACGAAGGTAGGCTATAGGGTGTGCCAAATGTAGTTCTAAGAGCGGCCATTTCTTGTGACAACACAGCCTTACACAGGTGTTCTGATTAGACTATAGCATTAGTTCTATGCAATCAAACAATTGAAACACCTGTGTTTTGTCACAAGAAATGGCCGCTAAGGACTACATTGACGTAGCCGCTGGCACACACTATAGCCTGTTGGCATCAAAATGTAGACTTAAGTCCAAAAGTAAAACTAGGCCTACTAAATGTTTGAACATAGCCAAGGTATTTCAAATAGGGCTAAAGTTATAATATTATTAAAAAAGAAAAGAAAACCTTTGTAAAAGTAGTAAAGTACAATAGTTACATACGAGATGTAGTAGTGTAAAATTGTTGGAAATACTCAAGTAGGCTACACATACCTCAACATTGTATTTAATTAAATGTTCTATATACTGTATGGTTTAAGTTTGAATAATAATCATAAAACTCTACAAAGTAACTAGTAGGCCTGACTAACGTTTTCAAATTAATGTAAAATTACAATATGTGTCTCTGAGATGTAATGGAGTAGAAGTGAAAGTATGCCTACTGATAGGCTAGTTGGAAATACCCAGGTAAAGTAAAAGTACCTCATAACTGTAGTTACTTTACACCACTTAACTGCCTATTTTGCTATCACAGCTCTTGTTAAAACCGCTGCCATATATATAATTAGTGATGGAAAACTCAAAACTATGAAACTCAAATGTTTTATTTACTTAAACGTATCAATAGGCCTACGGCAATATAGGAATAGCCTACTCTGATGCGAGTAAAAGTACAGAATTGAAAATGAACTTGAGTAAAAGTACAAAAGTATTGGCATCTAGTACTCATAATGCAGAATGTAGCCTACCATTTCAAGTTTTCAAATGTATACCAAAATTTTGAAAATAGCAGATCTACAAGCTCTCAATGCATTGAGAGGCTATGATATTTAATATCATATGGACATTACATTATGTTAATTGACTGTCTAAGAATAATTAGACAGTGAGCATGCTTTGTTTTCAGTTGGAACAGGTTTCTTTCAACCCTGTTCATTTTGTAGTAGTTCCACCATTTTACCACAAGGGGGCAGGGCATACCTACCAACGAAGAGATTTTCATTCTCTTTTTGAGCTGGCTCAACAGACTGGATGGATGGATGATGGATGGATGGATAGATACAGTATATCCATGCATTATTTGTCCTTGTGGAAATTCTTTTTGCACAAAGCAGCCATCATTATACAAAAATCACAACACACGACACAATACACATATTATTGAACTCAAGTCTCCATGGCTTAAGTAGGCTAATCAATAGAGGGGAGAAAAAAAGTCATTTTATTGACAAAATACAATGATAAAAAACAAGGGAAAGAAAAATGCACATTTTACCACTAGGGGGTGTGTTGCACCACACTAGTGTCCAGGGTTAAATGGAGGTAGACATGTCACATTGTTTCTTTTTTATTTATTCATGAATGATTCATCTGCTGTTCCGCTGTCATCACCTCTGTAAATCACCCGTAGCTTGTCTCACACTCTCTCCAGGCTAGGGACTAGGGGACTGGGACGTTCTCTGCTGAATAAATGGTCACCAAGTGGAGAGAGAGGCGAGGTGGCGAGAGAGAGGAGCATCATTTGAATTGGAGATTAGTCTGACAAGAATGAGAATGGAAACAGAATAGAGCTCCAGTCAGGTGCGCACGCGCACACACACGCACGCGCGCATGCACGCACGCACGCACGCACGCACGCACACGCACGCACGCACGCACACACGCACACACACACACTGCATTCTCTCTTCTAGCTCTGACTTCTCATCCATCTCAATATCCATTCCGTCATCCCAGATGAAAAGCTATTTAACATTCCATGAGACATCAGGAACTATTCAGTCATGCTGAGATGATTGCTGGTGATCTTACTACTAACCCCTGGCTGGTGAAAGTAAAGAAATAATAGGCCTACACTTGAGTCCTTGATGTATGCATTATTACACCAACCATGGCCAACACGTATTTACACTCCACTGTTTAAAGCAGTGGTTTTCAACCAGTGGTCCGGGGTCCACCAGTGATATAGGTATCATTAGTCTGGTTGCCCCAGTGTGGCGGAGAGAGTTGCAGCCCCAGCCTGAAGCCTCAGAAAGTCTAGTATCTGCCCTCATTCCACAGGGATATCCCTTTGGAGTAATGGTTAACACGTTGACGTCCGAAATAGAATGGTGGTTGGTAGATTAGCCGTGACATTTCTATTATTGTATTGTGATCTGAGACATAATATTATGTTTATAAACATGACCCCGCAGCCCCTCCATCTTGAACAGCGCCGCTGTTTTTTCTTTTTTTTTCCCCCCCAGGCCAGTAACTCACCATGATTTTCTCGATTTCCGTTGGGATAGAATGGGGGTTTTGGACGAACAACATATAACTCCATATATAGAGACATAGCTGCTGACATCAGTATGACATCACACTGCTGACATCAGTATGACATCACACCGTACACAAATGACCCTTATATAAGACCGGCATTATCTACCGACAGATTAGATGCAAGCAGGATCTCGACTCTGACACAACTCATCGGCTCATAAGCTGGTTCTCCCTCCATATATGGAGATAACCGACGAATCTCACTAAGTCTGACCTCACAAGCCCCATATTTGGACACGAACAACATATAACTCCATATATAGAGACATAGCTGCTGACATCAATATGACATCACACTGCTGACATCAGTATGACATCACACCGTACACAAACAAAGGTGTGACGTGTGACGTGTGACCGACGGACGGACGGACGGACGGACGGACGGACGGACGGCCGGTGGAGGTTTTGATACCAGTAAGACTCCCTAATCGGGAGATAAGCGACCGTTGGTCGCTTATCTCCACAAATAGGCCAAAAGTTTGTTTTACCAATTATTACACTCTATGTGAACATTTACATCAACAAATCCCAAGTACTGGTTTTTAGGGGTGTAACGAAGGCTCTCAATTGCGCTCAAGACATACGGGCAGTTGACAGTTTGCCATGGTTACTCATTGAAGTTGAATCTCCATATATGGAGATAACCTACGCATCACACTAAGTCTGACCTCACCAGGCCATATTTGGGCATGAGCAACTTATGTCTCCATATATGGAGATATGATGACATCACACAGTCCTCAGCCGATGATGTGGCGTGATGTCATACAATACACAAACGAGCCCTACAGTATAAAGGGGCAATTCTTGCCAGGAAAGAAGCATTTCTTCGACTCAGACCTTATCGCCAGGGTTGGCTTATAGCTTATCATCACATCCAACCATCTCCAATACTCGGCTAGTTCTCCCAACAAGACTTCAGAGCCTTCCATACGATTCAAGGCATCTCGGTTAAGTTCTTACCGGACACCACTGCGTCGGTTATCTCCATATATGGAGGGATGTGTTGGTTATCTCCATATCTGGAGATTCAACCTTCAACGATTTTGACATCTTGTTACTAATCTGTCGGTAGATAATGCCGGTCTTATATAAGGGTCATTTGTGTCCAAATATGGGGCTTGTGAGGTCAGACAATGCCGGTCTTATATAAGGGTCATTTGTGTACGGTGTGATGTCATACTGATGTCAGCAGTGTGATGTCATACTGATGCGGAGATATGAGCAGGGCAAAGGTGTGACGTGTGACGTGTGACCGACGGACGGCCGGTGGAGGTTTTGATACTAAACTGCGACCTTACGGTCGCAACTAAACTGCGACCTAACGGTCGCAAAAACAATATTTCGGTTTTAGCCAATATCTTTTATTTTATAATAATGTTTGAATGTGAAGCTGGAAAAGCCTTTTGTGATGATGATGAAGGCTGGCAGATTCTATCAGTGTTTGTTGGGGAAGCTTTCAAAAGGGTCAACAAATTGGAACATTTTTAATTAAAAAATACTACATTCAAGCTGTGTTTGTGTTTGGATATGGGCCAACATTTCAATAACGCTGCATCCCTATAGTTTTGGAATAAAGAGGCATTGCACCTTAACATTCAGTGTTTTATATGTCTTTTACAGCATGGACCAAATTCACCCATCCCTACTGTGTGCTGTACCCTCCAACAGTGACAGAATACCGTCCTGTGAGCTGAATCTGTTTAGGGTTTTTTCCAGTACACACCACCAGGCATGAAACGGATTCTAGGGGAAACACTGCACTAGTTGTTGCTTTTTCACTGGGGAATTGACAAAACCACATGTTGTCAGATGGATATCTATTTGCAACCTCAGATACAGCAAAGAAGGCCTTTTTCCTCCAGACATAGCTTTGCTTTACCCAACCCATATATTCCTTTATTTATGAACATTCTAGTCTATCCCATGGTTTCACTTTCAAGCATGAAGACACACGCGTACACACGCACGCACACACACGCGCACACACACACACACACACACACACACACACACACACACACACACACACACACACACACACACACACACACACACACACACACACACACACACACACACACACACAATTTGAGAACATTCGAACTGCCATTGGTGGGAAAAGTAATCAAATGTTTTACTTAAAGGGGGCGTGACACGGCCAAAACAGCTAATTATGGCTATCAAATTAGCAATTTTTTTTAATGATGTCATGTACCCCCATGTTAAATTATCCAATCAAATGATGCAGTACAATCAACAGCCTATCACTGGGGGCTCTGTGTTGCTGCCGACACGGCCATACAGCTACTGTTGATGGGCCTGTCGGCAGCAATAGCCGGCTCCACCCCCTTTCCAAACCGTTTCAACAAAGACCACGTGACCTATACTGTACCATAATGTTAAATTTCGGCCGGTGTCACCACTCCTTTAAGTAAAAGTATTAATACTGCAATGTAATTCTCTGTTACAAGTAAAGTTCCGGAATTAAAAATTGAATTGAGTAAAAGTACTAAAGTGTTGGTATCAACATGTACTTAAAGTTCTCATTATGCAGAATGTCCCATTTCACAAGCTTACAAATGTATACAAAATGTATTAACATCTAAAAATAGAAGATCTACAAGCCCACAATGCGTCGCATCGTGATGCATTGTGAGTGTCTATTTTCAAATGGTCTATTTTCAAAATTTTCAAATAATCGTACACAGTATATCCACAACATTTTAGCCTGTGGCCAGAACATCATCTTTTAATAGTTAAGTAGTGATGATCCCTATTGTTGATTATCTCAGTGCTATTCTAGTTTTTGTTTTTGACATGTTTTTGCTATGGGTTTGTAACATTCACTCAGGTCTTGTCCTTGAGGCTACACATTAAGATATTGATGTATCCTGTAAACGGGAAATTACCTTTTGGTCAGATAAGTCTTGTGTTGCTGCCAGGTTGCTCTGGTTCCCAAACACTGGGTCGGGACCCATTTGTGTGGGTCACAGACACTGACACAAACACACAAGCTCGTCAGAGGAAGAATACATATTAGATCTTCTTATATTATTTCCAGTTAACCCAGTTAATCCCAATGTTGTCCTTGCAATGTAGAGTTTGTTGAGCCTCAACATATCATTAGGTTTAAAAGCAATTGAAAATACAAATTACAAGATTTTTTGTTGTCATTGTTATGTTGTGATGTACTGAAAAATACAAATTGTAAAAAAAAAATACAGATAAAGTTGATACTTTGTTGACAGCAATCTTTTATAGCTTACAGTTATATCTGTGAACCAATGTAAAATGTACTTGGCTCTAGAATTCTAAGCTGTCTACTGTATGTTGTCACAGGATATGTTATACGCCGCGCAGATGTATGGAGGATGGAGATGACTGGAGATCTACCGTATCTCTCTATCCAAGTTTGACCCCAGCCATCATCTATCGGTGGGTTCCAAAGTTTGACCCTGGCCATCTCTTACACAATCGATGAAGTCAAATAGAAGACGGCTCAAGGTAGGAAACCTGTTTTATTCTTTCTTTCTTTCTTTCTTTCTTTCTTTCTTTCTTTCTTTCTTTCTTTCTTTCTTTCTTTCTTTGCTGCTTGTTGTATGCTGTGTGAATACTAATGTGATTGAAGCTGTTGTTGTACTATTGCTGTTATTTTGGGACCTGATGACTGGGTGGCTGATGCTCAGTGACTCATTTCTGGCTCTGGAACTGAAGGCTGGTATGAATCTACTCACTGACTGTGTGTATGTACAGTATATGTTGTGTTGTCTCTGCCGTTGAAGGTAGTGAGTTGTAACAAGGAAAAAATAATGTTCACTTGGGATTGAAGACACTTGTGGATCTACAGTGTGTCTGTTGGGTTGTGACTGTTGTTGAAGTTTATTAGTTCTGCCAGGAAGGCTGTATTGGTTGACTGGCTTGGTTTGCAAAACCTATTACACACATTTACATTTATGACTTATTATTAGGCCTCGTGGCCATTATTCATTGTCTCTCTCTCTCTCTCTCCCTCTCTCTCTCGTTGTACATGACAAAGTGTTCTGTGTTCTGTTTTATGAGGACTATAATGGCAACAAATCCTGGACTTTATTGTGTCTCATCCTATGTCTCTGTGTTGTTACTTTATTGCGTCTCATCCTCTAGTCTAGATTACTTGTAAACTTAACTAAACCTGATTAACTCAGTCACACTGCTGATTGGCAGCAATGGAAGAATGACGTCACAAAGTCCAGGCACAAGTTGCCATAAGCAACAGCATGTAAAGGAGTGCAGTCTAGGCACAAGTTGCCATAAGCAACAGCATGTAAAGGAATGCAGTGCAGAGTGACCAGGGGCAGGTGTGCTGATGTGTCCAGACGATGAAAGGACATGTAAAGCATGAGTTTATTCTAGGCCTTGGCGATATGACTTAAATCAATAGCATAAATATATACAATTAATGAACGATTTTGAGCTACACGCTCAAAACGTGATGGGCTATTTTTGCTATGTTGCCACTGTTGTACCACAAAGTATAATTAAGTGGTCAATCGTGACTACTAATTGAAGCCGAGGCCGAATTGGACCAAATCGCATGGATGAGCCCTGACAGCACATGGTTGGTTCTACAGACTCCAAATTTTACACGCAGATAGCTCAGACCTTTGCCTACGTTCTTAGCTAGGCTTCTACCCGACCCGATCTGCGGTTTTCCGGAACCAACACGAAAGGTTCGGAATCTCCATATGCGGAGTCCTGACTACTAAATTGAAGCCAATGGACGCCGAATCCGAATTGGCCCGAATCGCATGGATGAGCCCTGACAGCACATGGTTGGTGCTACAGACTCCATATTTCGCACACAGACAGCTCAGACCTTTGCCTACGTTCTTAGCTAGGCCTGGACCCGACCCGATACACAGTTTTTCGGATCCGGCACGAAAGATTTGGAATCTCCGTATGCGGAGATGACTGACATCGGGCTGTTCCGGAGCAAGCGCTGACTCATTGTGACATCACTTCATAAAAGGCTCTGACATCACATACGCTAGATGACTCAACAAAAAATCTCTCGGAGTGTGGCATAAACTAAAGTCTTTCTTTCTCACTTCGAGGTGAGCAAAGTTCAGGGTGCTCTTCAGAGCGGTTGGGTTCAGGGGAATTAGCGGGCTGTGCCTTTAAGAGAACCAGGTGAATAATGTGGATAAGCCCGGGCAGTTCCCTCTCACGCTAAACTTAAATAATAAAGGGGAATAAGGAGCCCAGGGGCTAGGGAACTCCGGGGCGCTCTGTAAGTAAAGTAAGGGGTGAGTTACGAAGGCTCTCACTTGCTCTCACGTCATACGGGCAGTTGACAGGTTGCGTATGGTTACGTATTGAATGTTGAAACCCATATATGGAGACACCCGACACATCTCATTAAGTCTTCGGAATCTCCTTATGCGGAGCTGATTGTTGACATCAGGCTGTTCCGGAGGAAATCGGCGCAAGCGCTGACTCATTGTGACATCACTTCATAAAAGGCTCTGACATCACGTACACCACATGAGTCAATGGGCATAAATGGACACAGGCAAACAGATGGTCAAAACGGGTCCAATGACAACAGGTATAATGGGGTTTGCATTAAAGGGGGAACCGGCACTGTCTGCAACACAGTCGGAGGCACAGACAGATACAGAGATCTCCATAATGGGCATAAATGGACACAGGCAAACAGATGGTCAAAACGGGTCCTACAGAGATCTCCATATATGGGCATAAAATGGACGTAGACAGACAGATATCTCCATATATGGGCATAAATGGACACACGCAAACAGATGGTCAAAATGGATCCTATGACAACAGGTATAATGGGGTTTGCATTAAAGGGCGGGGCATTCATTCCCTATTTACATTGTTCCCGAGTTGGCCAGGGCGCCGACTAGACGCTCGGCCGCCCATCTCCATATATGGGCATAAAATGGACGTGGACAGACAGATATCTCCATAGTATAATGGGGTTTGCATTAAAGGGCGGGGCATTCATTCCCTATTTGACACTAGACGCTCGGCCGCCCATTTCCATATATGGGCATAAAATGGACGTAGACAGACAGATATCTCCATATATGGGCATAAATGGACACACGCAAACAGATTGTCAAAACAGATCCTATGACAACAGGTATAATGGGGTTTGCATTAAAGGGCGGGGCATTCATTCCCTATTTACATTGTTCCCGAGTTGGCCAGGGCGCCGGGCCGAGCTTCTAGTCAGATTAATCAATGTAATCGATAATAGAAAATCTATTAGGTTATTGAATCTAAATGAAGATGCAAGCTTTAAGCATTTTATTTATTTATTTTCTGAGAGAGCCTGTGTATGCTAGTGCACTTATGGAGTCAGGAGGCCTCTAGGTGGAGCAGTGTTCTAGTCAAACTGGACCATAGTGCTTGTGGGGGTGGGGTGGGGTGGGGTGGGGTGGGGTGGGGTGGGGGGGAGGCTACATTAACTGGATTTCAATATCAGTGAACTTGTTCCTGTTGTCCCCACAAGACAGTCAAGATCTAAATGAAACCTTCCGTGTCCTGGAGGGGAGACATTAGAGGCCCATGGTTAATGTCTCTTCTCTTCGTGTCGTTATCTACCCTTCCCTCCATTTTCTCCCCCTCTCTTTTTGGACGGGTGTTTTCTGTGAATTTATCGTGGTTAAAATGGAGTTTGAAGTTACAATGGGTTTGTATAGGAAGGGGACTGAGAGTCTGATCAAATCAATATCAGATATCTAGTGAATCTAGTGAATCGAGCAACTTAAACAACTGTCGAGGGTGTTCACAACAGCCAGAGTAGATGATAAAAGGACTCAAATTATTTTTCAAAGTGAAGTGCCCCATTTCATTTACAGTATGTGCTTCATAAAGACGAGGCTGAGCAAGATGACCATAAATAAAGAAGTTGTGTGTAACATGGTAGTAAATAAATAATGTGGGCCAAAACAAATCCACCATCCACACTGAAACACTTGTAAGAGTCCAAGTGGGTGTCTGCTCTGGCAATAATGCAATAGATTGAGTGTATCTCCTGCTTTTATGTGACATCTGAAACCCTGCTGTAAGCCAGGGGACTCATAGCTCATTGGGGGTGGATTCTGCCTAAGCAGCGATGGCTGAGAAGGACATCTTAGTCACTCCCTTGTGTGTGTGTGTGTGTGTGTGTGTGTGTGTGTGTGTGTGTGTGTGTGTGTGTGTGTGTGTGTGTGTGTGTGTGTGTGTGTGTGTGTGTGTGTGTGTGTGTGTGTGTGTGTGTGTGTGTGTGTGAATATAAATATATGGGAAAGCAAACCAGGAAGACGTGTGAATTATTGACAAAGCTCGTCTTTTATAAAGCACTAAAGATGTCCCTTATCCAGGTTCTAATGCAGGAAATACAGTCTTTTACTTCAGTGCAACTATCTTGCACACACTCAGAGCACAACAGTAGTGCAGGGGTTGTGTTGTCACAACGTTAGGTTATCCCCAAAAACCAGCCTGTAAGATGCTATAGATGCAGTTTTTTATTAGCGTGGCTGAATGCCAAGCCGGCTAGAACAGTGGTGGTTCTCAACCATTCCCATGTGAAGGAACCTCCATAAGTGATTTGTTTATTTCACATCATCACTATCATTTAATCTCAAGCAGACGGTTTGTCAGTGAAGCTAATGATGTAATCATGATTGTTTCTGCTTAGTGCGACTTCACCACTGGACACAACGTGGTTCACAAAATGCACACGTAGTAACGTCTAAAGATGGGACTGTAAGGCCACACTCAGATTATTAGACTGTCGTTTATCTCTCCTCATGCACCAAGTCACAAAGTTATTCAGCTCTACAAAATGTAAAAAGTGTATTCTCTAAGCATTCCTACCCGAGGAAAATGAAGGGAAAGAACTGGGACAATGTTACTTTTTGAATGACTCGCCATATTTTCCTTATTCCAAACATAGTTGCTAAGGTGGATGTTTGCGACAAACTTATGACTGCAGTAAGAGAGAGACAGAGGATTTGGTCGTTTGATCACATTGTGCCATGGTTACGTTCATTCTATGTGTGTCATCATACTCTTTTGGTATATTGTATACACCAACATTTTTCCAGTAGTTGCTAAACAACTTCACACAGTATACTGTATGTGCAATAGGTTAGTATATTAATCCATCCATCCATCCATCCATACATACTAGGGATGCGAATCCCGACCACTGAGGCGATACGATACGCATCACGATACACTCCCAGCGATACGATATAATTGCGATACATTGAAATCTTGTCGATACGATACATCACGATACACCCCTGACCCCGATACGATGCGATATGATTCACGATATTTTGCGATACACCCCTGGTCCTTACGATGCGATACGATTCACGATTCGGTGCGATTCAACACAATGCAAAGGATTTATATTAAAGCCCATGTAAATTTCCCCCCCAAAAATGTACTAAAAATGCATTACATTTAATTTCCAAACAATTTATTGTTTCACTGTAGTACTAGGCTCTGTCTAACAATCCAACTTATTGAAATCTGGGAGAACACTCCTTGCTGGCTGGTAGAATTGTTTGATTAATACTATATCATTATATCATTATTATATATCATTACATCCTCAACAGGTGGTCAGGGACCCCTAGGGTCCTCAGAGTTATGTGAGGCGGACAAATATTAATAGTTAGTTTTTACAGTAACCAATTGAACCCTAGCAAATAGCAACCCTATGGGGGAACATTAGCCAATACATTAACACTTATTGAGGGTTTAAGAGATAATAATTCATGGATTATAATGAATAACATAAATCCATCATATTAATAGGAAAGATAATGTGTGAACAAATAAACACAACATAGTAATGTATTAATGTCACTGCTGATATAGTACTGTCAAACAAGTCTCTGACATGTTTTAATCTGCAACAGCTTTATATAATAGCCTACAGTAGTCTAAAATAGCCTACAGTGGGGGTCCCTGCTTGATCTCTCTCTTCTCAGTTAAGGATCCTTGACCTGTATTATTATTATATTGTATGAATATAATCTAGGATTTTGCCATTTCTAGCCAAAATGTTTCAAAACGTAGATATTTGAGTCACAACGCGTCGCGTTGCGAGCTTGTAGGTCTGCTATTTAGGTGCGTACGCAACACCGCCGAGCTGCCAAGTATAAATCAGGCTCCAGCCTGAGCCTCTGTTTGCAGAGGGAACAGCAGCAGCAGAAGAGTGTTCTGCCTGCTACAGTAACAAGTTGTGAAACAGTGTCAAATACTTTGTTTTAATCGCTAGCTGCACGCCCAGTATCGTTGTTGTAGTTCATACGTGTGTGTAGTTAAAGCGTGGAAGCTTCTGCTTTGTTTAAATCAATTCCGTCGCAGACTCGACAAGAAGAACAAACGGGTGTGGAATGTGGATCATATCACGCAGCGTGCTCCAGTCCAGTGACACAACAACGGATCACATCAGCGAACATTGGACAGGGATGTTATAAAGCTAAACGTGGTACTAATATGCATGTTTAACCAGTGGGCTCACGAGTGGTGTCTGTCTGTCTCTGCATTGAGTGCTGTGCATTCCGTCGGGTGTTCACTGCGCTCCGCTGAGTAGAGCAGCTCAGTGCTGCTGTAAAAGACGCATGTCTGTAGAGTCGCTACAAGTGCTTTTTAGGGGGAGGGCTGATGGGGCATTCAATGCGCCTCGGAAACACAGGATAGAATGAAATACTATTATGCAAAAACCGATCCAACCGTGGAATGTACCGATCCATACACTCACGATACGATACATCACGATTCCAGCCGTCAATTGTACCGATCCACCCTGAATGAACCGATTCACTTGTATCACGCACGTTTGTATCGCGATTACGATCCGTACCGGTATATCTTCGCATCCCTAATACATACATACACAGCGTGGGTAATGAGACAGTGTGACCGTATTCATTCATGCAGGGTGACAGTAGTATTGCATGTGACTGTGGTTCAACAGTCCTTCATATGTGATCAGAGCCTGTTAGAGGCTCTTATTGAATTATGGGCCCTCAGGGGCCCTCTGGTTCCGCTGTCAATGTGCAAATGGACACGGCATCAGGGCTGCTGTTGGGTAGAGGTGTCTATGGGGAGATTGAGACAGCAGGTTCTGCCACGTTTATATTAGTCTGTAAATGTGTGTGTGTGTGTGTTACACAATGTTAAGAGATGCCACTTGAAAGGGTGTCAGAGAGTATAACATAACATTATGAGATGAAAAATATAAAACACAGTGACTCATTGTGATCAATGCTTTGGTTGTTACAGCAGCCTCCAGACAACACAAGAATATTTTTGTACATTATGGGCACACACAAACATGCACACGCACACGCACACACGCACGCACGCACACACACACACACACGCGCGCACACACACACACACACACACACACACACACACACACACACACACACACATCTCTCTCTCTCAGCAAAACAAAGGTTCATCGTTGTATTTGAACAACACCCGCAAGCTCTCTTGATATTCCCTAGCGCAGTACAAACATATGAACAAATATAGAAAAAAGTACTGTACAGAATATATCTGAATGTAAAAACTAAAAAGCCTTCTGCACACTGCCTTTATTGATTGATTGATATGATTTCAAAAGTTTTATGCTGCTGAAGATATTCTATTTCGCTCTCATGAATATCAATCTCTTTGAATTACTTTTCCTTTAATCCCCGGTTCACGTTATTTTTCCTGCGGGTCTGGATGGAACCCTCAGAAAACCAGACTGTTTGCTGAGCAGAGGTTAAAGGTATTATAAAGATGTTTCATGGAGTTCATAACACCAAGACTACAAATTGACTTTACAAATGTATTACTAGACCTGACGTTCTATTGATCGATGTTGTCTCTGTTGATAAAGAGAGCAAACTGGGAGACACTCCTAGGCGGATGGTTTAAGCAGGTTTAGTTTGATTAAATGATTACAATTTATCCAGAGTGACTTACAAAATGCAAGAACAGAGTAAATGCAATAATAGTCAACAACAAACAGGGTAAATGGTCAAGTAAATAGAGCGCAAAGAAACAAGGCTACACAGTAAAGTACTGGACCTAGGGTACCAGGTAAAGGTGAAACATAGCATCCGTCTAGACAGCATGCTGTCTAAATCAGTGGTTCTCAAAGTGGGGTATGGGGACCCGCAGCGGGACACTCGGAAATGCACACAAACACAAAGGGTTTGTGAATTTGCCTCTGTCATTTCCCAGGGAAGCCTGTGACGGTAGGATAGACTTCACCAGAGCCTGAGGGAGCGGAGGAGAGACTGATTAATGCAGAGCCCTTTAATATTTCACATGGAAACATATTACCACTCTCTTGCAATTCCTTTCTGTCTTGCGTTTAACTGTCTCGCCCTCCCTCTCTCTCTCTCATCTAGCTAGAGTAGACTGAGTGTTTCTGCCAAGCAGAGAGAGACCACATTGAGAGACAATTATTTGATCTCAGGTCTGAGTGCTGAACATTATTAATCCGCCTAGCAACACAGCTTACTCTGAATCATTGTACTGGTGGTTCTTCACTGTCTGTCTCACAGATTCTATTATTCCTGGTGACAGACACAGTGGACACAGTGTGTGACGTCCCTCTCCATTAATTAATTGCCATCTGGATCTCTATGTAGTCATTCAGAGAGAGATTATCCTCAGCCATCCTTTATTAAAAACTGGCCATTGTTCGTCAATCATGACCAGTCACGATATTTGGATGTTCGACTAGAGAACATTTTGGAGGTCAGGAGGATTTTGTTGGAAAGGCAGTGCAGAAGTTCTTATGACAGCATTGTCTTCTCATTGACCTGCCCTATAGTCAAAGTTCTCTCAGTTCATGTTTGGTTGGAGTACAGTATGCCACAGGATTTACAGTGAAAATAAGTCCTTCATTTGAGTGGCTGCTTGCCAAGTTGTGTGTTTTTGAATTTTTTTTGCTTGGTTTGGATGCTCATCAATTAGCGTTTTAGTTAATTGATTTGCACTAAAGAGGCACTTACAAGACCACCCGCCACCCCATGTGGATATTCTAACTTGCTCCTCTGTGACGTTTTTTTCCCCCCTAGCCTCCCTCCTGTTTTTTGATGAGTCAGCAAGAAGTTAAATTGCCTCCTGTTATTTGTGTCAGCCTCTGGCAGGTTGACTGTGTGGCTGCTGGCGGTGTATAATAATGCTAACTATTTAACATGTCATTCTTCATCTACCTCTGCTTGCTGGGGCCTGGGGGAGAATACACTCCCTCTCCACACGCACGCACACGCACGCACGCACGCACGCACGCACGCACGCACGCACGCACGCACGCACGCACACATACACACACACATACACACACACACGCACACCATACTGTACTCCCCAGTGATCTCCTGCCTCCCTCCATCCCCAGCAATGCTAATGTGATGATACGGTTGATTCATTCCTCTCCTCTCCTCATCTTCTCTCCTGTCCTCTCCTCTTTTCATACCGTCACCGATGCAGCCTGTGTCATCTGACACACACACACACACACACACACACACACACACACACACACACACACACACACACACACACACAGTGATCTATAATGCTAAAGTGAAGCTCATGGGAGGGGACATGAGAGTGTGATATGCTTCATCTTCCATAATTAAAAGTAGGCTTGAACAATGCAGGTGATTAATATAATGCAAATATAATGAAGCTCTTTTTATAGGCTGCTGCAACCTGCTGGCAACAAGCTGTGATCTCTATTGTTGCTGATATAATGTCATAAATAGATTGCAGAGTGTACAGAGCAGCCTAATACACACGCATAATGTCTTTCAATCCTCGGCTCCATTCATTATAAGGTACTAGAGATCTGGATGTAGTCATACTTCAGGACATATGCATTGCTACACTGTGCCTGCTGTGAGCACATTAACACATAGTCTCTGTAGGCGTATGGTAAGAAGGCAGCTCCATGTTTATATATAGAACATGTGGTGTAACTTTCAGGACAACTGCTGCTGTCTTGTCCTATCCTGTCTCCTTGGCCGTTCCAACCACAGCACTTGCTGCCTGATTCCATTTGTTTCTCATTGTTTTTCTTGGAAATGTTCCCCTCGTGGCAACAAGTAACTTTATAGGCATACTGTATGAAATGTATTCCTGGTGACTCTGTGTGACAAATAGTTGGAGCTGCCTCTTATCATTAGAACCATCTTTCTGGTCCATCTGTACCTGTCCTACTGCTGCATGTCACACTCACTGTAGCATTAATTACACTGTCCATAAACATTAACATTATGGACAGTGTTATTACTGTTAAACTACAGACCAGATGCTTGCCTTGAAGATGTTCGGTACACTGCTGCTGTAAAAGCAACACGCAGTAACTTACTGTACTTGACTCATGACATCTACTTGTGTTTGCTGCTTGTCAGTAATCCAGGGGAACTGTTCACTGGGTCATGGTGCTGAAATACATGGATGAACCATACAGTTCTGAAAGGAAAGCACTGGAGAGCCAATCGTGCTCTCTCTCTCTCTCTCTCTCTCTCTCTCTCTCTCTCTCTCTCTCTCTCTCTAAATTTAAATTACAGCAATTGCTTGTGTTCTGGATTAATGAAACTGAATGGTCTAGTGTGGATATAGAAAACGGAGATCAAACAACATTTCATTTGTCTTTTATACACTTAACTGGCAACTTCTGCTAAAAAACTACTTATTGACTCAAGGACTGTGTGTGTGTGTGCGTGTGTGTGTGCGTGCGTGCGTGCGTGCGTGCGTGCGTGCACCCTTTAGAGGCATTAGAACAGACAGACACCTATTGAAAAAGGGTACAATGCAGTCAAACTGTGAATTTACACAGTTAGCATTGTTTAGTTTGTATGTTCTATATTGCTCTTGTCTGCCAATAACTTCTAATGCTAACATTTAGATTGACCCAAAAACCCAGTTTTAGTTTTATACATTTTAACACTAGTCTGCAGGGATGATTGTACTGATTACATACAGTAGTTCATTGTTCGACCAACAGGCTGACCAATGGAGTGACTTCATCAGAGTCAATGGACAGATTCAGTCAGTCATAGACATTTTGTACAATAATGGTACACAATAAATTTTGCTTAGTTTTTTTGAAGAATTGCTGGATTACCTAAAAGTTAATAGACATCTGGCACCCTTTGAAATGAGTGGCCACACAGAAATGGGCTGTTGTCCAGTCTCCAGATTGAACCAGATGTGATGTCCAGATGTGAGGGTGTAGTTCCTCACCGTGGCAAAAGTACCATTTGATGCCGTGAAGGTAAAAATTGTATAAACAGATCAGTACAGTGGACCAACTGGAATTCAGCAGTCAGATGAACGCAGCAGCAGATATGTGTCGTGTCCTCATTGCAAAGCCCAGGGGCATTGAAGTGGAAAAATGTATTTTTGCTGTTCCTCCATTTGTGCAGCCTTGATGCAAGTCAATAATATTCCACACTCTCTCTCTCTCTCTCCCTCCACAGTAAATGCAAAACGACTTATGTCAATAGGAGCGCTGAGAGAGGGCAGCCTGAACCAGGGGGAGACAGTAAATTAAATCTATCCAGATTCAACATCTCTATTCACCTGAGTCTTGTAAACAAATGCTAGTAGTCACATATCACCTCATCCAGGATTAGATTCACCTTTAATTGGGCCTGCATGAAGCGATCTAACTGTTAAATTGCCCTCAGATGAGAGGCTGCTGCTCGATAATATCTTGGCCAATCGTCCAGGGAACACAGTGACGAGTCCCTAACAAGGTAGGAAGACAAACACTCGGAGCTGAGCAGCACGCAAACACAATAAACCCAAAATGAACTCACGTCGTCCCCATCACACTGCATAGTTCTTTGTAATGCACTAAAAAAAACTGAGGTTTGCCCACATGATGTGAAGGACCATAATTATCATCTCTGTCCATTCTAAACCCCTCATTGACTTCCCCAGCTATAACATCACGTTGATGGCGCACTTTGTGTGATAAGGTTACAGGCATTAAGCTGCATTCATTGGTGCGTCGGGGGCGATCTGGTGATGACACTGCGTGGCGTCCATTATGTCTTCTGCTGTGGTAATAGTGATAGGTCTTCTATTGGTGGAGGTGCTTACGGGGGTTATGAGCCTGTTCAGGGCTCATCATTACAGAGACGTTAAATATTGGGGAGACGATCACTTCCATGTTAGGCACTTTAACTTCATGTGTCCTCCTTCTATTGGCAGCATTGACCTCCAGTCCAGCTACTGTCATTCCAACCAAATAGATTTTTACTATTAGGTGAGTCATTCTAAGAGAAAATATGGCTTAACCCCAAAAAAATTGATACAAAAGGTTTTTCAATGGATTCTGGTAGTATTGGATGTGCTAAATAACATACTCAAAATCTACCTCCCCGAAAGCCGCCATTTTCAAGATGGCGTCCGAGTTGACTGTGGGGAGCTTAAAATGGTTATATCTCAAATGGAAAAGATTTTGCAAATATTTTGCCAACTGATTCTGGTACCTCTGGACATTCTTTAGAGCATACTAAAAATAGAGGAAAATATTCCTTTCGGAAAGGCTTCATTTTCAAGATGGCGCGTGACTGGCGTCCACGATGGCTGCAGGAGCTTTAAATGCCTATAAACTGGGATTTAATATGTAAAAAATCATAAAAATTATGCACTTGGTGACACGTTTTTTACTTTTGGCATGGTGTTGGGTATGGACGTAAGGTTTTCAAAAACCATCAGCAACAAGTTGGGCTAGCCCCCTAGTGGTCTGTTTGAAATTAATTCATTATTAAATAGGTCTATACATGGTTGAAACCCCAAATAATTGATGGAAGAGATTTCTCAATGGATTCTCTTACTATTGCATGCTAAATAACATACTAAAAGCTTAGGGAAAGAAAACTACTGGAAATGCATACTTTTCAAGATGGCACATATTCCCTCCCAATTTATATGCATTTAAGCTCCCATGGACACCATCGTGAAGATTATGCCTTTTCAGTGGTTTGTTTCTCCTAAGCTTTTAGGATGTTATTTAGCATACCTGTAACAGAATCAGTTGAAAAATCTCTTCCATCAATTATTTGGGGTTTCAACCATGTATAGACCTATTTAATAATGAATTAATTTCAAACAGACCACTAGGGGGCTAGCCCAACTTGTTGCTGATGGTTTTTGAAAACCTTATGTCCATACCCAACACCATGCCAAAAGTCAAAAACGTGTCACCAAGTGCATAATTGTTATGATTTTTTACATATTAAATCCCAGTTTATAGGCATTTAAAGCTCCTGCAGCCATCGTGGACGCCAGTCACGCGCCATCTTGAAAATGAAGCCTTTCCGAAAGGAATATTTTCCTCTATTTTTAGTATGCTCTAAAGAATGTCCAGAGGTACCAGAATCAGTTGACAAAATATTAGCGAAATCTTTTCCATTTGAGATATAGCCATTTTAAGCTCCCCGAAGTCAGCGCGGACGCCATCTTGAAAATGGCGGCTTTCGGGGAGGTAGATTTTGGTAGATTTTGAGTATGTTATTCAGCACACCCAATACTACCAGAATCCATTGAAAAACCTTTTGTATCAATTTTTTGGGGGTTAAACCTTACATTGACTCACCTATATTATTAAAATGATGAATTCTGTTGCTCTTTGCACAAATAATCTGCCAGTCTATTTCATCTCTCACTAACTTCGCTTAGTTAAATTGCACTTTTGAACATTCTACCATGTCAATCAAATATCAATGTGTTTGTTTGTGAGGATTCTAAATCATTTTAGTTCTGTCTCTCATTATTTGAGTTTACATACAAAATTAATGTGTCCTTATTTGCCCTCTTACCAATTCAAATTTATTTTAAGACCCCCCTGTAGTATATTTGCCAACCGCTGTAATTCTTCTCATGCCTACTACCTTGCCATTTCATATAATTTGTAGCGAGTTAAGCTCTGCCATTAGAAATTATTTGTAGCCTTGTCTGACAGTTGCTCATGCATTATGTTTTGGATCGTACTGTATATCCTTACACTGGCACCACGTTCATCCCAAGGACAATGTCAAAGTCATTCCTGATATCCATGTTGGTGCTGGAGCCTGCGTTTGTTTATGAACGTGTATAGGCAGCCTTTATTGGAGCTTTTTGCAGCTGATTGCTTTCTGGCTGCTTTTATGTCCATTGTGCTTTGGTCAGGCAGTGCAGGCGAGCAGCCCAACAAATCACAGCTCATTTCCAGCCTGAAGTGGTCCAGGTGGGAGAGAACACATGGCCCTCTCACTGCCAGGGAAAACACACACATTATTGTTAAGCTTTGCTTTCATTTCCAGCTGTCACTATGATCGGTTGTTATCTCTGTGTGGTGGGTAGGCCTGCTGTCTATGCTCTAACTAAACCAGATAATCTATTCTAAACCTTACGCATGAACTATTGTCACGGCCCCTTGGCCTGGCCTGCAGGGCCTGTGTTAGCCTATGTATAGTGGAACTCTGTACTTCTGCTTCTCCCCACAGAGCCTTCGGGTGTCAGCCAATGAGGTGGCTGATTAGGGGCATTGGGAGCACCTGGCCAGTATTCCCTGGAGCCCTATAAAAGCCTGCATGGCACCCTCATTCTCTCTCTCCCTCTCTCCAGACGACAGCACCTTTGTTTGCGTTCTCACACTTTACAACACCCCACAATACACTTACCACACATCCATGCATTGCTGACACTACTGATGACTGACTTACACACTTCATACCCTTTGTATATATTATTCATCTCTTATGTTAATAAATTATTGTTATTATCTATACCACTACTGTGTGTCCTCCTCAGTTTGTCATGGCCTAAGAGCCAGGTCGTGACACTATGGTAATTATGTTTTTCTTTTTTTATATATATCTTTTCTGTCTAAGCGGTGTCAAATTGATAAATACTCCCAGGAAAGGTAAATAAGCCTGTTTTAGTGCAAACAAGATGGCATTAGCTCTCTTAGCCTGGCATTGATGGCTTCTCTCCAGTAGTTCATGTCTCATCGATTGATGCAGTATTTATTGACCTAAAAGGAAACATGTTTAGGTGTAAACACTGGCCATGGTGTTATCAGTGACCATACTAGCTTCTGCAGACAGACAGACAGACAGACAGACAGACAGACAGACAGACAGACAGACAGACAGACAGACAGACAGACAGACAGACAGACAGACAGACAGACAGACAGACAGACAGACAGACAGACAGACAGACAGACAGACAGACAGACAGACAGACAGACAGACAGACAGACAGACAGACAGACAGACAGACAGACAGACAATTAATTGTCATAGGAATAATTACATGTCTATAGACTTCATAGATGGCAGAACATCTGCGTAGGGCTGCAGCGGTTGTGATTAATATCTGACAAAGAAGGAGAACTCCCTCTGCACCCTGCTAGTTGAGCCATAACATTGTTTGGAGCCTCTTGTGGTCCCATGTCAACTTCATTAATCTGTCATATTAGCAACAGCTGCTGGATGTTCTATTTTTGGAAGGAGCCTCACTAGAGGGAGGAATCTACCATGTTTCCTTATTCAGAAGGAGGGGTAGAGGGAGAGAGGCACAATCTCTGCATAAATCATGTTTTAATAACGACAATCCCCTGCCTGTTGACTGGTTTAGGGCCAACCTGTGATCTACGCTATAATCATTTTATGGCGATGGGTTTAGTCTTCATCAGTTAGGAAGACAAATGAGAGAACGAACATGATCCAGCGACCACGTTTGCTGTTGATGTCTTGGGCCGGCTACAGACCTAAAGGCACAAAAACGAGTGCGTGTCGTGTGGGGGAGGCGGGGGGCAGGCACAGCGCAATGCATTCCGGATGGGAGTCGAGTGGTTTGAAGTCGAGTGCGAGTCGTGTGGTGTTGTGTGGTTGCGTCCAACTTGCTCACGACTCGCACAGAGACAGTTGTAGGCGAGCACTGGGGAGCAGACAAGCTGCACTTGATGAGACAGAAGGCAGGGTTCAGCTGCCAACCAATAGGAGAGAACCACCGTTCTGCGGCGAAACTGGGCAGAGCACACTTGGGGCGCGTTCGGAAATGCGCACTCAACGCACTGGTGTGCTATGTTGTCGTTCGTTTATTCGGTGCACTTGGTGCGTTGTCGTTCGGAAATCCAGTGCGCGGCGCACTGGTGTGTTGAGTGCACGCACTCACCAACCCTACTCAGAAGATGGGGTTAGGCAGTGTGGTGCGGTGGTGCGGTGTTCTGATTGGTTGGTTTTCATGGCCGTGTCTCGAATGCTTCTCAGCTGTGAACAATGGAGGAAATTACCGCAAAATGCAGCATTTGCAGCTTAATTGGTCGTTTGGCCTTGATAGTTTCACACTCATTAACGTGTAAACTAACAGCAGGTATGCCAATGTTACATCTCCTTTCAATATCAACGTTACGTTAGCATACTTAGCAACTGCTGCTTTTCAGAAAGTTTGCCTTCAGAGTTCAGAGTGAAAAAGCACACAGCTGCCTGTTAAAACTGGTCGTTCGTAAATAAGCCACACTGAACGCACTCTCCAACGTCACGCCCACTGCACTCACTACACTGAGCACACACCCGGTGCGGGTTTCCGAACGCACCCTTGTAGTCCAGTCCACTACACTACAGTGCGTTGAGCCTTCGGTCTGCAGTGATCATCGCGCTGTCTCTCCTCTTCCCTCGTTCTCCTGGCCATTTCAAGCCGCTTCTCCCTCCTTCTCCTTCTCCTCGCCACCAACACCGCCAATACAAGCGCCCTTTTGCGTCCTCTAAACAACATTTTGCCCAACAGGTGTCACCAAGCAGCAGCAGTACTGTCCACCGACGCCAACTCCAAAAAGACTACACGCTCGAAATCCACTTACACTTCCGCCTCTCGCTGGACGGCCCACGTCCGCAAAGCATTGTGGGAAATGTATTCTTTTTTGGAACAGACTTTCCAAACGGAACAGACTCGCACTGAACACAGAACGTTCCAGTCTGAGTGCGGCCTTGGAGGTGGCTGGCTGCATGCAGTTGACCTCTGCTGCAGGCAGGGGGAGCAGGAGAGCTGAGCCCATAAGTGCCTTTCTGTGTCCATGATGTGTGTTTTAAAACCAGAGGCTGCTTTCATACAGAAGAGCTTGAGGAAGGACAGACAGACAGAGAGGAGGAGCAGTGAGAGACAGACAGATGGAACAGGACCAGATATGACAGGGTGGGACCGCTGGCTGTAAGATTGGATGTCTGTGTGGCCTAAAAGGTCCACTTTGACTAAGGGTAATTTCACCCCCTTCGAACCGAGCCACGTATTTCCTAAGGCAAACATAGTTGACGTTGTGTCGCTTTGACGAGCTTGTAGATTGGCTATTCTCTGCGAAGGGATTTGCTGTAGGGCGATAAAGGAGGGGAGGCCTATTATAGAGCCCTGGGGGACCCCGGTCAATGAAGTGAAGAGGGTTTAAGTGGCTGAGATTGTCTGAAGAATTTTCAGCCTGTTCTCCACTGTGACCTTGAAACAGAGAGGGAGCTTAGAGAGAGATGAATTCACAGAACAATCCGCTCCAGTCATCAGCCAAGCCTCTCATCAAGTCTGATCCACAATTTATTATTCATCAGGTCTTTCTGCAAAATGTAAATGATATTCAATAGTAAAATAATGAGAATTACTAGGCTGTGCCAAGGTGCCCCTACCTACCACCAGCACCATGGCCTACATTACTTATTACTGAACAGTACCTTTATATGTCTCATAACTTATATTACCTTGTTGGACGTAGTTAGTCGCACATTTGCCACACCAACATTTCACTGCATCCACACACTTTGTATGAGCATGTGACAAAAAAAACCCAGATATATTATCGTTAGCCGACTTTCGCTTAAAGGAGTAGTTCACCCCCAAAATGACTTTTTTTCTATTGATGCCATGGAGACTAGAGTTAAATAATATTTTTTGTTTTTTGTCGCATTCCTAAGACAAAAATGTGATAACAATAAATTGACCCCCATTCGTTCCGGATGGTGACCCGTTTCGAAACGGGTCCCCATCCGGAATCAATGGGGGTAAATGTACTCGAATCAAATTTTTGTCTTAGGAATGTGACAAAAAACTAAAAATATTATTGAACTCTACTCTCCATGGCATGAGTAATCAATAGAAAAAAAGGCATTTTGGGGGTGAACTACTCCTTTAAAACTTTAACGTTTTATTTTGCTATTGGGGTTTTATACATATAAGTGAGGTGACTCACTGTGGGGAATACTCTCTGTCTGCCTCCGTGTTTTATGTCATTATCCAAGGCAATATTTTTCAGTCATTTTGGTGTCTCATTATAACAACTTCTGTGCTACCAGACAAGCTTATCTCAAGACCTATGACAACCCAAGAGGTGAACTCTCATGAGATCTCACGATCATGACAGTATGTTCCAGTGCATACATCTTGCGTAACTGACAGAAGAAGCCTAACTTGCAGCAGCACACGTCTCTTTGTGACAGGCTGACAGCCCTGATGTAGCCATTCCTAGTGGGCGGAGCCCTGCAGGAGCCTGAAGACTCTTGCTGGCGTCCACGATCCGTTGGGAGAGACGTTGCTTAATGATGGGCTTGTCAGTATGCGCCTTTTCTCATGAAATAACTATCCATATAAATGATCTCACAGGGCAGAGCACACGCAAGCGCTTGTGCTCAGGAGAGGCAAATGTAGTTTTTAGGGATAGAGACCGGTTTGTGCTTAATCACCGCTTTAGAATTACCCAAATTGCAAAACGAGTATACTCTGAGTGCACTGAGAGTGGATATATAACTGACTCGCCTCACCAAAGCAATGCATCCACATCAGAGCCAGGCTTGAAGATGAGAAGACACCAGTGACTGAACTGTGGGCATGTGGTAAATGCTTCACTCTTACAGGCAATAAAACACTGAAGCCTCCCTGGACAGGGTTGTAGAACAGAATGGCTTATGAAAGCAGTGTGTGTGATTCCATCCATGCACTCAAGCACATTTTACATGCTGGCATGTTTAGCCTTTGGCAATCTCTTTCACTCACTCCAGGAGGGAGGCTTGCTGTTGTTGAGGCAACTGATTTTACTGTTATTTATTTACTTCTTCCAAAACTGTCTTGATGAACAGTTATAAATGCTTACAGTAGGTGATCAGGGCTGTAGTTCAGTTGCACAATAATGCAAAACACAGTAAAAGAACAATCCAGAAAGCCATACTCTAAAGAGCGTATATCTCCGACAGACTGGGTTGCCTAGCCAGGGCTGTGTAAGTCGCGTGTTACAGCGGTGATCGACCGAAACTGTGGGGGTAATTTAAGAGACGGTGCAATTATTTTTATATAGTAGTATATCTTTGTAAGAAAGGGCCTTCCTGCTAAATTTGGAAGGCTCAACATTATGGAACATGAAAACCCCAAATCCCAAGCTTACAGAAATCCTTCTCACCCGATGGCAAAAAAAAAACTGTACTGCCGTCATTGAACACGCACGCACGCACGCACGCACGCACGCACGCACGCACGCACGCACGCGCACACACACACACACACACACACACACACACACACACACACACTGCATAAGCTTACCTTCTTCATTTGCATCATTTAATTGCGTGTTGTTTCCTTCATCCTTGTGTTTGAAGTGAAACTTTCATATTAAGCCTTTGTGTTTTTAATACTGCAAATTATAATTTCACATTTTCTTTTTTTTATGTTATTGTGTTTCATCATTTTGCTACCAGTATTATTGTGCGAGTACTGTACAATAATTGTATGCCTCTGTCTGTTTTGAGATATTGAAGTCAGTCATTTATCATCCCCAGTCATGCTGCTAAAAAACTATATGCTCTAAAGTTTTCCTCTTAACATAATGTGCTCTATTGAATTGTTTCCTACCAGACTAATTGAATCTATGGACTGAAGGGAGCACAGATCATGATTAATGTGACTTAATATTATAATAATAATACTTAATGTCCTGCATAGTACAGGTAGTCAGCTTTTAAATATACCAATGCAGCATGTCAATGGTTACTTTAATTACCATGTATTAGGATGTGTTTGGATGCTTAGGATTGACTAATATAATCCACAGGTTTATACTACACACACACACGCACGCACGCACGCACGCACGCACACACGCCATATCATGTGCAGTGCAGGAACATTACAAACATCCTCTACGGTAAAGGCCAAAACACACTGAAGACTCAGGCCATGTTCCCATGGGAGACACTTTACACAGCAGGAGACTGATGTAAGTGACACATCACTGTAATGAAATGTGGCTTTTTCTTAAATGTCAACAGTACAATACAGTACTACGGTATAGCTGGTGGGAACTGCAGTGCCTTCTGTTAAGATTGTATCTCGGAGGCAGGCTCGTTTGTCTGTGTGTGTGCGTGCGTGCGTATGTGTGCGCGTGCATTCCTAGGGGATTCAGCATGCTCATAAGAAAGACAAGTGGCATGGCTACACTCACAAAGCGACGCCTGACTTTATGTTTTACTTTATAATTGTCTCACTCGTCAGACGCATTCTTGACGTCAACCAGTGTGTTGATCAACACTCCTACAGCGACAGATTATGCTGCGTCGCTTTGTATCTGTTGTAGCCGTCATTGTGAACACAGCAGCATTACTACAGTAACATGAAGAGATGCATGTGTGAATACAGTACAGACTAGAGTCAATACAACATGTTGTTTGTTTGCATGATAGTCCGGTTCTTCTCATCCATCGTTTACATTTGACCTGAGAGCCCCCCCCCCCCCCCCCCTTCCACCCCAGATGTACAGTATGTGCTGCAGAAGAAGAAGCCAATTACTGTCAAGTGAAGATAGAAGCTACATACGTGTCCATTCGTGCAGACTGCAGCCTTCATAGAGTGAGAGAGGTGTTAAAGGACGCAGGCTTTGGGATTGATGTAAGAGCTTAGATACATGGTAGTTATGGTTATTGTGAGCTATTTCACAGTGGTGTATTTGACTTGAAGTGGTACATTTTCAGTGTATCCTCGTGTATTGATGGCTAATCTCACTCACATGGTCAGAGTCAGACCCACCGTGTCACGAGGGTCTGAATCGCAGCAATTCTGAGAAAAAGTCCATTAAGGTTCTGATTGGCTGGGCTTTAATAGACGTCAGTGGTTTGTCCGTGGCTGGTCTGTGGAGGTCTGTGGTTGATCCATTCATCCAACCCTCCAACTCTTAACACCTTTTGTGTCCCCGGTGTTAGATATCTAGACTAATTCATGGCCAATAAGTTGAGCCACGAAGCTGTGCGTGTGTGCGTGCGTGCGTGCGTGCGTGCGTGCGTGCGTGCGTGCGTGGAGTTGAGACTGAATGCATTTAAAAGCTTGTACAGTATGACGCCAGACTAGGTTCCAAGCCTTGATTAGATCAAAAGATAACTCTGTGTACTCAAGCGTAGATCAACCATCCTCTTGGAAAACAGAAACACTATTCAACCTCTCCAAAATCTAAGCAATGTCAATGAGGAAGGAACTGAATAAGAATCCTTTCATTATAGTTGCTAAATCGTTAAAAAAGACCTTCGTCAGGGCTTTAATTAATAAAAACCGACAAACATCTCTAGCCATTAGGTTACATAATGAAGCCACCAGGGCATTACCAGGCCTTCTGCACTGCCCTGGAATTAATGACTCATGTTTATTGCTCAGGACTCTGGAGCTTTTGTTCTTGGTCTACTGGGATTTCACTGCCATCATTATGGCTCTTTTTGCTCTAAAGATCTAAATGAACAGTGCCATGCCATGAAACGTGTGTTTCACATGTTCTGGATATGTTTACATAGTGTAATACACAACAGTCACATGAAGTTCTCAGAACCTAATTTGGGTCCTGCTCAGCCGTGCTAAGGCAAATGACTGTAGATTATGTTCACTGTATAGGCTACTGTAGATTGTATATTCCTCATTATAATCACTTTAAACTGACTATCATCTATTGTATATTATGATGACGCATTGTGTTATCCTCATTTTATCTACTGTGCATGGACTGCACTGTACATATTTTACCCTAGCTCTGGTCCATCGCGTCACCTCCCGCATCGCTCCCGGTGACGCTCTGACAGACCCGTCGGGAAACGGCTGGACTCGAGATTGTCGGCACCTCCGAGCGCTCAATACCAGTCAAAATAAACAAAACCGTTTCACTACTCACCAAACCAAAGGTCGTTCACCCTCAGCACCCCACCTACTCTGTAAAATACATTATTTTTGTCATGAAATAATAAGTGCATCCAACGCGATGGACCAACGCGATGGACCAGAGCTAATTTTACCCATACTACTGGGAACTACATTGTTCATGTTCATTATCACAAGCCTATTTATATTCATACCTGTTAACAACTCATACTTTACTTGATGGGTGAATAAATTGGCCAAAACCTATTAAAAAAGATGACCAAAGTAGAAACTCCAGCAAACTCGTTAGTCCTCAAGATGGACTCTTAATGAAGGTGACTGAATGACACTCAGTGTCCCAGTAGATGTGGAGGTTAGTGGGCTAGCAATGAGAATGAAGAAGAAAGTAACGACTAGAGAGGAATTAAAATGAAGAGAACTTTTTAATGAGACAGAATTTCTGCCTCTATATCTTCTCCATATTCATGGGATGAGCACGGTATAAAACCTGAGCACAGGTCTTATTATTCCAGATGTGAGTCGAGAAAAGTGTCAATATGAACCAATCAGACAGTTGTCATGATCTGTGTGTTGCCTGTGGACAAAAATACACAGTCCTGCAGGCCTTTGTCACTGGCTGTATGATCTGTCACTCAAGCTGTGGGATGGGCAGGAATTGTCTGTGATCAACTGCTGTTCATGGTCATATGTTGCCCCTAGTGGCAGCGCTGTGTGCATGGCTTTACACTGCGTGTGCGTGTGTGTTTTATTTAGTGGGGAAATCCTCCAGGGGATAATAATGTCAGCAAGGCCGAGGGAGGAGGTTAAATCTTGGTCCACTAGGTCTTATAAATCAGGGCGGGGGTCCTGACATGCCTGCATGGCTGAATGCCGCTGCCTGGACCACTAATAACCTGCACACAGCAGCACCTTGACAACAGCTAGACACACACGCGCACGTGTGCGTGCCCGCGCACACACACATGTGTATACTGTATTATGGAATGGAAACACCCTTTAACAATAGGTCTGTATTGTGAGGTGTCATTACTGCAGCAGTCTGCACATGGCGACTACTGAAAATGCTGCGCACATCAGACAGCTCCTGACATCAAAAGGCATTTCATCTTTTTTTTTCTTGCTCAGTTATTTCTTGAAACCAAAATGTATTCTCTTTCTTCTGGTTGTGAGAAACACCTGTGATCTCTGGGTGTCTCGCCGCCTTTATAGTTCGCTTCAGTTAACCGAGCTGACAGATGCGTTTAAACTTTAAAGAACGCTAAGACAGATCACTCACACAATACGTGTTCTCACGCTGTTCTTATCTGTGTGTAGATAATACACACGCGCGCGCGTGTGTGTGTGAGACGCATGGCTTCAATCACAAACATTACCAACACAAACACAATTTAGGATGCTTAATGCTGGTGCCATCTCATGAAGCGTTAAAGCTGACTGGTGAGCAAATTAGAGCAGGAGCAGAATCATTACAGTCTGCTGTGTGGAGCAGCCCAGACAGAGCCTGAAGCAGAACCTAAACCCACAAGACACTGATACTAGAACTGTAGTGTTAATGTCTGACCCAACAAGACTCTGGTACTGATACTATAACTGTAGTGTTAATGTCTGATTGCCTGGCGTTGCCAGTCTCTATCACACACTTCGTTTTGGGAAGAGAGTCTGGGATTTCAGGAAGAGTTTTCATTTCTGGGGTTTTCCCCAAACCACGTGCCCCAAGCCTACAGAAACCCCGTGCCCCAAGCATGCAACCCTGATTTGCCAACCCTTTAAGCTGTTTGAGGAAATAGAATCTCTATGGATTGGTGCCAGACCATACTACAACACCACTACCGCCAGGGGGTGTTGTTGTGTTCGGTCTGGTTTATTAACCAGGCAAAATGTCTGACCCAACAAGACTCTGGTACTGGTACCACCACTAATTCAGCTTTAAGACCAGGAAAAGAAAACATTTAAGCTACAGTATATCACTATATCACAAATAGTTCATATGGTCCAGGCAAATGTTCTGTACTTCTTTTATTCAATGAGGTTTTGCCTTCTACAGAAAAACTTAATTGTCATACCTTTTAGTTTTTTGTGTCCTTCAACACAATGCTGAGATAATGTGCAGTTGGGGATGTACTCAAATGTATTTTTAAAGGATGAATCATGAAAGTGAGATATCTTTTTTGCATTGTTTTTCATTGAATACACTATGAAATTTAATTGGAACAGAAGGGCGATTGCATGAATACTGAACACGAGATATTAGTCCTGGTACTTACGAGCATATACGATCATACTGTGTGTGCTCTTTAAATGTCTCTCATCAAGATGTTAAATATATTGTACACCATATGGAACAAGGGAATCATGGACATCTACAGTATCTAAAGCATGTTGATAATCAGAAATCTTTTTAGAGCCAAACAAATGCAAGAAGGCTGATCTTTTTCAGGCTGCTCTTTTTCAGGCTTGCCGCTTAAATTTATCTTCATTACTTACAGTAATTATCTGGCCCTTTTCTTGTCACAGCAGCAGGACTGAAGAACAGATATGATTGCTTGGGTTTACAGATACGGAACAAGGCAGGAACCAAATTAAATCCATACATAAATATAATAAAAAAGATCTCGGAATTCCACCACACCACATCAGCCAGCGAAGTGGAACACTCCAGTGCTTTTCAGATAGAGGACAATCCATTGCAAACTGCAAACAAAGTTGTGGATGCAAACAAAGTTGTGGAGCACACCGATGCAATACCAGGTCTTCTGTTGGTAGAAATAATTGACTCTGCTTCATCGAGTGCACGTAATGTGCAAGTATAATCAGGCATTGACACAAAGGCTTGCCCACCTGCCCCCGGCAGGTAAATAAAACGTCAGGGCAGGTGAAGTTGGCTTTCAGGTTGCCCGACAGGGCAAGTGCTCATTTGAGAGGGGACACAAATGTCTATAAACACAACACAAGATATCTGTCTAAATATCTGAAGGTGGCCAGTGCGCTGTGTCTTATGGTCTGTGGAATGTAAAATAAGAGCTCTATTTACCTATAATGTGCTGTTTTTACTGTTGCTACATTTAAACATATAAAATAACAAGTGTGAAACCATAGACATATTCAATCATAGCTTAAGTATTTGGTATTTGGATTTGGAGGTACTGAGGTATGACATTTTATCGCACAGCCCCAGAAAGTAAAGAAATAAGAGCGGTAATTATCATTTTATAATGGACGATTTACTTTTCGGGCAAGTGGGCATTACCTTCGGGCAAGTAGAACATGACCTGTACTTGCCCGATGCGCAAGTGCCTCTGAGACCTTAGTGTCAACCCCTGATAATTTGTGCAGGACAATTGCATAAACTCATACTGCACATAATAATCCGCTGTCCGTGTGGTATAAATTAAACAAGACATAGTATATTAGCAGCTCGGCTACCCTGTGCAATGAAGAAGCTTTCAGACAGCTAAATGAATTACCAGTTATCTGGCTAACTGGCTTGAATCTCTGTACATATAATAGCCTACTGTATGTTATGGTGGTCAAATCCTTCCCCAGCTGTCATCCGTTTGACTGCCTGCGTGTGAGAATGTGTTGGTTGGTATTCTGCATACAGTAGTTATGTTCATATAGACACTCAGCCAAAGCGGACCCAGCACGCTGGATTCACACAGTCACCATTACCATCCTACCTCACATGGGAGCTCCCTCTGATTAAATATTTCTATTTCAATTAAAACAGCCATTAACTTAAAGCCAGGCCATCATTCATCATAATCAAAAGAGTCCAACCCAGCTCTTAGAAGATTATATAAGCACAGTTACTTTGTGTCTTAGAGTTTATGTTTAGAAGCGACCAAAGGAACAATATAATTTATTGTCTTTGTTCAAACTGAGCTGGTTTACTGTTCATGCCGTTATGCTTTGAGAATTTTAATCATAAACCTCACTGCTTATTTCTTAGTTCTAGTTTGTCTACTGGAGGTGAAATCAACACATTTTGAGATGTTAGAGCTGTCAATGCCAACACCTTATTATCAGGTGAAAGATGGGATTTGCATTTAGACTTAAAAAGAACACTTCGGATGTTTTTTCCCCTTCAGAGTAACACAGAGTAACAGTTATGCAAAGTGCAAATTGGTTTATTTCACTCAAGGTCAAGGCTGTTTGCAGGTCTGGGTTGCTTTAGTATTTCTGATGTGCACAACTCTCTGAACCTTCCCTGTGGAATGAGTGTTCTCATTCCAAAACTGAAATCTTGAAATGTATATAAATTATGCTTTTAGCTAAATCTTTGGTCTAAAAGCTGCCATTTCACGGTGGTGTACACTATAATATTTCAGGTTCTGTGGCATATTATATTCACTTTATTCAGGGTGCAGATTGACTGACAAGTTCTATTGATTTTGTTAGACGGTACGGTGGAAAGAAAAAGGAGATAAGACTGTGCCATTATCTGAACTTGAAGCTGTGACACTGAGTACAGCTATTGCACACTGTATGTTCACAAATACTGGAGTCTCATTAGGGGAAAGTCGAGGTAATAATTGTTTTTATTTGTAAAATGTCAAACTCTGTTGCATTGTTTTCAAGCACTGCTGCCTGTGTTTGAACGGTTTGCGGCTCTACAGTGAACCATGCTGTAATCATATTGTGGATTCTCTACAGTTCTGACAAAATGTTTCATTGACAAACGGAGATCAGGGTGTTTTCAGTGATACATGATGTGTGGCTAACTGCAGTAGACGGCAGAGTCATTGACTTCAGCTCACATTCTGTAAGACTTGATCGGATATATAGGATATAGGATGGAGTTATGATTAGTTATAGTTATAATTCTGTGGTAATGTATGTTCTACATCGCACACGGTGCTATCAAGACATGTACCGGTCAGATGTAACAAAAACGTTAGTCCAAAAGCACCAACATGAGTATGCACACACTATGAGAATGCTACTGTAGTCCTTACTGTAGGATGTAAATGGATGGAAGCGGTTAATAAAGAGTGTTATGCTCAGAGATAAATGTGCAAGCTTCTCTTAAATATCACACCACTTTATCACACTAACACACAGACATAATATCATTTAGTCACGATAAAATTACTGTTAGTTAAATGTCCGAACAGATATTGGTTCTGTATTCCATGCATATAAAACATAGAAATATCCTGATTTACAGTTAGCGAGGCAGATAAAGTGCATATTACAGGTGAATCGTTCACTTGCGGATACAAGCACCAAAATTGGCACACATACTCCTTAGGCATTGCTCTTTTCAGAAAACCATCTGGCCAAAAAAAAAATCAAGATGGCGGCCAATTTTCATGATGGCCGCCATTGAATATACAGTAATCTTGCATTCCGCAATAAAATCCCATAGACTTGTCCTATTTGAATAATGTTGGTGTCAAATCATACATTTATCACTATGTAGAATCCAAATTTGGACCCATGGACTTACTCAATGGCTTCCTTGTACCATATATCAGTCCCGGAATCTTAATATTCTGCTAATAGTGTGGTGCGATGCGTCCAAAAAACAGCTCCCGTAGGATTTTTGTGCTAAAATTGATCTTTTTGCAGATCCTGGTTCTATAGAGTCCAAACTATGAGAAAATGATGGGTGTCAACTTTTCCGGACCCCCACCCCCTTTCTGGGGATCATCTAGTTTGGGACCTGCATGCCAGAACAGTACGCCAGCCAGTTAATGTCCAATTTTCTTAATATTAGGGTTGTTTTGTAGGTTTTAAAACATTCTGAGTTCATTTATTACACTTTTGAAGCAGCCAGAATAAGCTTTCTGACTTTTGGTTGGGGTCTTTCCTCACCTGGGACCCCCCCAGATGGACCCCTGAGCCTATCTCAGTACTCGCTCTGCTCCTGCTCCAGAACAAAGTCATATTAGATCATAATTGAAGCATAAACTTTTTTTCTGAAAACAAAAAAAAAGTAGTAACAAATACCAGGGGTCTTCCACAGGGGCTTCGGGACCCCTGGGGGTCCTCGGAGTTACTACCTAGTGTGATAAGAAGTGTACTTCTAAGGATTTCTTTGCTAAAATGTATTTTTTTACTGCTTTGGCATTTATAGGGACCAAACTGTCAGAAAATGATGGGTGTCAGATTTTCCTGACCCCAGCCCCCTTTCTGGGGGGTCATCTATGTTAGGACCTCGCAGAACAGTATGTCAGCCAGTTAATGTCCAATTCTCATAATATTAGAGTTGTTTTGAAGGTTTTAAAACATTCTAAGTTCATATATTGCACTTTTGAAGCAGCCAGAATAACCTTTATGACTTTTGGTGGGGGTCTCTCCTCACCTGGGACCCCCGGAATGACCCCTGAGCCTATCTCAGTACAGTCCTTGCTCTGCTCCTGCTCCAGAACAATTAGATCATACTTGAAGCATAAAAGCTTTTGTACCTGTACCTGGGCTCTGTAGCTAATACCAGGGGTCTTCCACAGGGTCCGGGACCCCCAGGTGTCCTCAGCGTTACTACAGGGGGCCATCCAAACGGCTGTTTACCCATATATGGAGACCCCCTGGTACCCATATATGGAGGTCCATGTACTGTATATGGAGATATGCTGTGAGAGCCCAAACATGCTTACTCAGTTATTTGTTATGTGAAAGTACTATGATGTCCATGACAACTGACAACATACCCTTTTATGCCCATACATGGAGATCCCTGTCTGTAGAACCAGTCACACAGATATGGGCTGTCTTGGCCATCTGTCTTGGCCATATATGGATTCTGTTAGTGTGGTATGTGGCCAATGTGTCCTCCATATATGGGCATTCCCATATGAAGTCCTGTTAGATATGGGCTTAATATTGAAGACATCAGGGAACTCCATATATGGACCTTGTCATACATCTTGAATCTATGACCTCAGCATCAAAGGCTGGATTGGGGTATGTCCCTGTGACAAACTATTATCATGTCCACTAGGGGTACTTAATGTACATCAAGCAGCCTCACAGAAACAGGACATAGACTCCTGCCCTATGAGCCTCAGGGCTGGGCAGTGGGTTGCCTTTGGCCAAAGACAGAACTTAAAGTGGATTCTGTTCATGACCTGTGTTGCACTCTTGCAGAAAAGAGCAAAGGGATGCTCTTCTTCCATGCCTTCACTGGCTGCGATGTTGTTTCAGCATTCCGCGTAAAGGGGAAGAAGTCTGCGTGGCAAACCTGGAATGTTTGTGATGAGGCTTCTGGTGTCTTCAGCAAACTCAGCCATTACCCACCTGTAGTGGATGATGAAGACCTGAAAACCTTGGAGAAGTTTGTGGTCATGATGTACGACCGATCCAGCACAGCTGAAGGTGTCAATGATGCGAGGTTGGACTTGTTTGCTCGGAAGCAGAGGCCATACGAAGCCATTCCTCCGACGCAAGCAGCACTGAAGCAACATGTGAAGCGCGCTTCCTATCAAGCGGCCTGCATCTGGAGTCAGTCAACAGTATGTCAACCAGAAATGCAGACTCCTGACAACTGGGGCTGGACCAAGAAAGGAGATCTGTGGCAGATTGATTGGACTGAGCTCCCACCCATTGCAGAGAGTTGCCAGCAGCTGACCAAGTGTGGATGCAAGTTGGAATGCTGCAGTCGATGCAAATGCTACCACTTTGGTCTGACCTGCACGGCACTGTGCAGCTGCAGGTGCGAGGTTTAGAAGCGTTGTAGTATAGGCCTACTATACTATTGTACTATACTGCCTAGGCCCTAGAAAAAAAAAAAAGAGAAAAGACAAAAAAAAAACTACCTCCTGCCTCGACGGGATCATCACCTTATCGTGGTGAGGCAGTTTGCGTGTCTCCATGACCCCCAGAGCTATGTCGGCAGGAGTCTTGTACTCCTGTACTCCTGGCAGGGTTACCCTAGTCGAAAAGGTCGAAGAATAGAGACTAGACAAAGAGTGATCCCACGGCGCTATTATATCTACCATGCATTTTAGCCGCGTCAGCCGCTGTGCATTGAAATCCGCTCTGTTGAGTTACTACATTACTACATTACCACCCCCCCCCCCCACACACACACACACATACACACTATAAACCTCTAACAATACTAAGATATACACTACCACCCATTTTATCCGAGTCAGACATAACACAAACCTCTAATTTAGCAGAATATTAGGATTCCGGGACTGATATATGGTACAAGGAAGCCAGTGAGTAAGTCCATGGGTCCAAATTTGGATTCTACATAGTGAAAAATGTATGATTTGACACCAAGATCATTCAAATAGGACAGGTCTATGGTATTTTATGGCGGCCATCTTGAAAAATGGCCGCCATCTTGAAATTTGATTTGGCCAGATGGTTTTATGAAAAGAGCAATCCCTAAGGAGTATGTGTGCCAATTTTGGTGCTTGTATCCGCAAGTGAACGATTATTTCTGTTATCTGCCCGGCTAAGTAATTTGCAGGACTTTACAATTAATTTCTAATTAAACTGCCAGCCTGTGTAGCCTACTGTTTTTGTTAAACCTCTAGAGTAGTTTATAACATGTCTATCATAAACATGACTCCACCGCTCTACACACATACACCTGCTGTATGCTATGACTGTAAGCTGTTAAATGTTACAGATGTGAATTCAATTAGTCGTGACACACAACCATGATTAGCCCAAAGTGTTTACAGCTGATGTTAAGGCAATCAACATAAGCATGGACATTCTGAACATGACTGCAGTTTATTAAGTGGAGGATCAATGCTGCTGGCCACTCGGTCAAATGCCAAGACAGCATGATGCTTTATAGCAGCTAGACCTTCATTAGTCAGACTGTTAGACCAGCGCTATTCAACATGTGGCCCGTGGGCCGTATGCGGCCCCTGCAGCACGTCAGTGCGGCCCTTCATGGTCATACAGTACCAATAAAAATATATTTTTTTATTTCTACTTTCATTGTGGACACATTTCTGATGTCATTTTTCAGTGTCTCTCCAAAACCCCTAAGAAACTATTTTTGATTTGTTTTATACAAAACCTTTTTGGCTTTTTTTTTGCTCTTTTGTTTGTTCCGAAAATTGTCATATTTCATTATTAATCCATGACAATATTTTTATTCAATGAGGTTTTGCCTTCTATAGATGGAAATGTGGCTGTTGTCTGTGTGTTTCCTTAGTCATGTAGTGTAGGCTATGTGTTACAAAATCATTGTCTATAAACATCCAAAATAGGACCGTAATTTGCTGAGAGGCCCCTGAGCCATCTTACGTTGAGTAGGCCTGCTGTAGACACATGAGAATACCTAACTTTATACAAACATGTATGCATACGCACCTGTGTAGGCACACATATTATGCATAGACACACGTGTGACTACACATGACCTACATAGAAATATGCTGAATGCACGCCCACACACTCGAACCTCCACATTGCAACTATTGCTTTATTTAACAGCCTACAAACCTCCAGAGAAGCACATGAACCTGGTTAACACACAGTGCTCCAGTGTGTCCTTGGTATGAATCAGTGCACCTTCTACGCTGTTCTTCACTTGGAGGAGAGCCTTGTTGCAGTTATGTCAGTATTGTCTCCATATCTTCTTGATATGATGAATGCTTGAGCAGGGTGCTAAATTGCTAATCCTGTTAGTAGGAGTGAATGAGAAGATCTTACAGATAACGTTACTTTGGGTCGTGTGGGTGAAAGAGTGTGCAAATTAACAGAGGAGAGATTGTGAACTTTGTGAAGAACGAAAATGTATGATTGAAAACTATTGTCATTTCGTTATTCTTCAGATTGTCTCTTGTGAGCAGCACTGGCTCTTTCACACAGATAAATGCCATGTCCTGATAAACCTTAAAGAGGTGGTGCTATAATGTTGTACTTTTTCTGTCTTTGGAGTTAAAATTACTCTAATAGACCCCCAGGTGTGCAAATATGTCTTCCCTGTGTATTTTTGGTTACTTCCTGAAAGCTGAAAGCCTCTGAGTCAAAAGGCCCAATTGCTGTCTTAATCAGGTCCCGATTGCACATTGTCAGCGAATGTGTTTCGAATTTCAAATGATTGCAACAGCTCTGCGTACGGCAATATCCCCCCTTCGCTTCCAGAATGGAAAGGAAAACAACACAGAACCTCAGCTGAAATACAAACCAGTAGAACAATCACAGATAATCAAAGTCTTCATATCATATATCACATCATATCATATCAGTCAGCATGTACTTTTTTAAAGCTCATTTCATGCAGTGTAATCTCTCAAAACAGATTTCAGAGCCCTGCAGCTGAATCTGTCAGCAGCTCCCATCACAACGTGAAGAGTATGAATGTTATGAATGTTGGGAATGTAAACAAATACATGTGGACCTAAAGTGGAGGGCTGAAAGTCGACCAGACAGTAATACCCCTAATAACAACAACAACCAGATTTCACTGGGACACAGAGTTATGCAATGAGAAGCCAGGTCTTTGGGACATGCACTATAAAATCAGTATACCAGTCCCTGATTGGAAGAGTAGAATGAGAACTATTGATCCTATTCACCACATGTCATGTATGGATTGTAACGCCTTCCCTCCTGCATTGGCAGCTCCATGTTGGATTTAAGAGGCTGCATAAACTACATGGAGGAAGTTGATGGGCTTTCACTCCACAGCCTCAGAACACTCTTAGCCACATGGAGAGTGCTTTTCACATCAATTGTGTTTCTTGTAGGGGGGCGCAGTGGTTAGCGCTGTCGCCTCACAGCTAGAAGGTCCTCGGTTTGATTCCCGCTGGGGGGGGGGGGGGGGGGGGGGCTGTGGGCGCTGGGGGAGTGTGTGGGCCGGGGGACGCTGTGCGCGCTGGGGGCGTGTTCTCTCCTCCGCGTCATCAGCGCCCACAACCTAGGTGGGGTTGGCAAAAGGGCATTTCTGTGAGGAGTTTGCATGTTCTCCCTGTATCTCCTAGGGTAGATACCCTCACAAAAACATGCAGTAATCCTTGTCTCTAGCCGGGGCGCCTGATATAGGGGAAAGGAACTGGTTGGAATAACGTGTTCCTTCCACTCGCTACGTCCAAACCGGTCAGGTGAAAAGAAGCAACTTGGACAACTCATGCATAGAAGGAAGCATGAGGTCAATCCGTTGTCTCCCCAGGCGCGGCAGAGGGATTGCAGAGCCCAGGATTACAATAGGCAGTTGGCACTGGGTGAAAAAATGGGTTACAAACTCGTGGGATAAAAATTATATATAAACAAAGAAAAATGTGTTGTTAATTTTCTGTTTCAGCAAAAACAGCCCAAGATAACAAAGCTCCCAGTTAACACATTGATCACATGCATCAATCTAATCTAAGAAGCAGAACATTCATTTTCATTGTGTTCCTTGGGGGATGTTTGGTTATTACGACACGCCGACATATTAACAGATGGAGGTCTGTGCACAATTTAAATATCATTTAAGCAGCACGTACAGTAAAAGCAGAACTGATGTGAAATGTGCCGTTTCAAACAATTCAGTACATTATGTGTGAAATGCACAGATTGCATGACCGTCTGTGGATTTAGCGTGACTCAGCTGCACAAGGCAGCCACTTGTGGAAAAATAGAGCAAGGATCAGTAAGAGGATGTATGTGCATACGTTCAATATTTCTCAGTCAGGACTGAGGAGTCTCATAATGTGTCATTGATTTAAAAATATCTTGCATATGAAACACATACAGTACAGTACGTCAGCATGGCTCATGATTAATAGGCCTGGTATAGAGCGTGCGTGCGTGCGTGCGTGCGTGCGTGCGTGCGTGCGTGCGTGCGTGCGTGCGTGCGTTTGTCCGTCTGTGAACAGCTAATATCACGGCACATGCACGCACATCGGTACGGTCGTGGAATTCTGATCAATCAATAATCAATTAGGAGACAGGACAATATTCTAAGTGGTGGTTATGTTTATGTAACATATCATGGTCATGGGCAGAATCCTTTGCAACCAGACGTGGCGGAGACCTATGGTGAGCACTTTTGACTAGTTTTATATCAGATTGCATTAACCTTGAAGCTGGTGTCAGTTTGAGTGCTATACAGTAGAGTTGCATTGTCATTGGGAGCCATGTTGAAATCATGATGCTGTACCATTCACTGGATAAACTGAATTATACTCATACTCATGCATGAAAGAGGGAAAGATATACCATGAAAGAGTTATAGAGAGAGTGAGACAGACTGAAAAGGATTCATAACTTAAAGGAAAAGGCAGTTTTTGGAGGGTTGGGGGGGGGGG